>NC_086251.1:35541266-35853766 GCF_021018805.1 Prinia subflava
ATATTTTGGTACTATATAATCCTATGAAACAGAAAAACAAGGTCCTGCACACTTTATTCTACTGAAGTAATTTGCTCATATTATTAGCTTTACAAAATGATGTGATGTTGTACAGATAACATACTACTCGTTCTCTCTGATAGGACGTATAAACTTTAAAATCCCATCATCTATTTTGGCTGTCCAAAGTTAAAATTGTTAGAATAATGTTCTGTCAATGTACAGATCATTCCTTTAGTCATGAAGAATCAGAGAGAGCAGAGGAACTTTCTTAATAACTCCTTATCTGGCTATATCAATATCTTAGAATTATCATCTATTCTTGGCCCCATATCCAAGAAGCTACTGCACTCTTTTCAAAGAATAATTATATAATTATTTCGGATCAGAGAAGCAATTTATGAGATGTGAAGTATTCCATTTTCCAAGACTTGAAGTATTTCACTGAAGACAATCCTGTTCTATTAAAAATGTCCACTCTCATGAGAGTAAAGGAAAATAAAGAAGCAACTTCCTCTCCCCATTTTTCTCAGCTAACAGATGCAGGGTGCTGAAAAACTGCTTCTACTGTTGTAAATATTTGTTTTTCTAACATGAGGAAAAAGAAATGTATGATGAAACGCCTAATCTAAAAGTCATTGTCATTTGTAATCTACACTTTGCAAAAGGCAAGTTGTCCTCGCATGCTGGGTGTTGACATGGAATCAGAGATGAGTTCTATTAAGTACAGGAAATAAAGCATGTAATTCCATCTCAGCTTAATGTCACCTATATCCAACACTCTATGATACAATTATCCTTCATTACTCTCAGCCTCTTTGCTTTCTCTCTTTCCACTCTGCTAATATTCACATTTTTGAAACTAGGGAGTGAGCTCATTTAGGAAGCTGATCCAGCTCAAAATTAATCACCAAAAGTAAATTATTGGTGCAAAAGAAAAGGAAACTTATATTTTATGATGGCTTACCCTAACAACAACAGAATTCAGTTGATATTTAAATTGAGCAGGTTTTGCCAAATGACTCCCAAGTGGCAAATCAAAATGTAGATGTCTTTTGTGTGACTAGCAGCAGAATGGACACTGTTCAGCATTTGTGCACATACACAAATATGCTTTAACTGTACCCTGTGGCTGAACTTAAAGTTGCTGCAGATTAAGCACAGAAATTAGGAAATATGGTCACAGCTACTGTGGTAAACAACTTTTGAGATAAAATAAAGACTACTGACAACACCACCACCAAGTTTACAGTGCTTACTCATATCTTGAATGTATCTTCTAAACAATGGTTCTCAGAACTCAGAATAAAATCCAAATTTTATTGAACAATAGTAAAATTTACTGGGACTTTGTGCTTAGTATCAAAACCCTATTGTAAAATGACTTGCAAAATATCTGTTTTACAATGATGTGAAATGGTCCTTATCTGAAAGATAAACTGCTGATCAGATTTAAGGCCTATATTTACTTTAAAATATTATCTATTAATCTGTTTTTCCCTGAAATAATTTTCTAACTTTATTCTGTAGATGAAGCAGTAGAAGCAACTTTTATTACTGTTCTTTGGGCTTTGGTAGGGTTTGGGTTGTTTTCAGTACATCTGAAAATATCTTTCAATCTAGCTTTCCTGATTTCCAGAGAATTTGAACTAAGATAGGAAACATCTTTTCAAAGTATTTTCTTGCATCTCTTTCACTAAAGGTAAATTTATAATAAAAAAGTCTGTGTTGTATGTAGATTACATTTCAGGTAAAGGGCCCTACCCACTTTCTAGTCAGGTATGATTCTAAAATGGAAGCACAAAAGATTAACTAAAAAAACTAAAGATTTCCCATTTTAAGATGAACTGTAAATTACTTTGAAGATTTATCAGCATGAAATATGTTTTTTTGCCTTTAATCTATGTTTGAAAACACCATAAAAAGCAATTAGAATTGGTATTTACCTTCCCTGAAACAATATGTAGTTTCAGACAGATTTAATAAGTTCTTTATGGATTTTTTTCATCAATTTAGCAACTAATATATCTCAGGAGCTCTAGTAAAATATTTATTCATACTAAATTTTTAAACATCATTTAGTGACAGATTCAATAAAAAATATGTCAACTTTTTCAAATAAGAAAAAGAATTTAAATGGGTTTTGATATTTTCTGCTTACATACTTGTGTACCCAGCAGATGTTGTTCATACATTTTACACACTTTTTTGTTACTTATACATAGTGTCCTATGTAATTAAAATGATGACAATTTCTATTGTAGAATTATTTTTAAGAAAATACTAAAATGTTCTATGTACTTTTTTACATGTATTTATTATACATATGCAATTGGACATACATGAATAAATTAAAGAATTCTACACTGGTACAGTTGCTCAAAGACTTTCTCCCTGGAACTGGGATCAATTCTTCAGTTAAAGATATTATGCTATTTTCTGTCATGTACAAACATAATGTCATTGAATCATTTAAATATATGTTATAGCAAGGACTGCAGCCTTAATTCAGGAGAAATTAAAAAGTCACACAGCAGATAAATCTAAAAAATACCATTCTCCCTTCCTGAACTAAGCCCCACTATCAACAAACTGAGTTGTTTACTTTTGGTTTTTTCTAAGGGGGTTGCAGATTCCTGAAGAGTCAGTTCCTCCCAAAAGCAAAGCAGTTCTTGTACCACACATACTGGAGCAAGGACTTTGATCCTGTAGCTGGAAAGAAACAGTCACAGGGCCCCAAATGCATCACACCAAACTCTGTAGTTTCACTTCATCTTTGAATCACGTTTGCCAAGTTTCATCATGGCAAGTGTCCTTGTCAAACATTTTGTTTCATTTCAAGCTCTCAAAATGTGTAAGCCTTCTGCAAAACACCACGTCTGCTTGCTCACTGCACCCTCCCAGATTTTCCATTTGCTATCAATACAATAAGACTCTTCAATATACCCTGCTGACATCTAGCTACTGCTGATCTCTTTCCCTCCCATTTTATACCATAACATCAAATTACCATAGATAAAAGGGCTCCAGCTGGTAGTTGTAAAAACTGACTAGGCAAGTTTTAGGTTATGGGCATTCTGAATAGCAAACTCTTCCCTAGGCCTTATACACTCTCTTCCTGTCTCCAAAAGATTGGACTGTAGAATTCAGTATCAGAAGCAACTTTTTTGGCTAGAGATCTTTTCCTTTTGTGGCCCAAAGCCAGAGTTGCAAGCCATGAAACTCCCCTCAAAAGGCCTGTTAGTTTAAAAAGATGTCATTTTCCAGCAGCAAGCATCTCCAGTCCCTTACGCACTGTAAAGGTTCATTGTCTCAGCTTTTGTGATAGATTAGGCCAGTGGTGACACAGTGCATGTGAAGGGAATCTTGTCAGGGTAGAAATTAAGATGTGTCTCTCTCAGGAGCACATTCTTATCCCTTGCATTAGGTATGTTTAATTAGATACAAAGATTACATTAGGTTAATATCAGAAGGAACCTTTTTCATCATCTCATCTGACTTAAGATACATTGCAGAGATCTCTAAATTTCTCCACTCTACCTTGCACTTCACTAACACCTATCTTGTGCAAAGATTGAGAATCTTGAACTGAAACCCTCAAGAGACACTGAACTCAGCATTCTCTTCACTAGTTTGTTCCAGGAGTTAATTAACTTTTCTCTACTCATTTTTAGTTTCAATATGTCCAGAATGATCTATTGAAAAATTTTATGTTTTCTCCTGTTAACCACATGGTCCTTTGGTATTCACCTTTCTCCCTCCACAGGATTACAGTTTAATCATGCCAACTCTCAAAACCCTTCAATAAACTATACAGAATTACCTCTTTTTATTTCTTGCTCTGAAATATTATTTTTTTTAATTCTCTGTATTCCTACTGTCCACTTTGAAATGCAAACACTACTATGTAAAGTATTTTAATACATCACCCATCTACACGGCTAAATGTTCCTATCCAAACTCTCTATTTTCACATCCAATATTATATTATTGTTTTGTGTTATGGCCTTATTTTGAGAGCTGTTTCTGAATTACCTACCCATTATGAACAATTTCTGAGCCACTATTACAGGCTGCAGTAGACTTGGCTTATATTTCTTATGGTTATGTACATAATTTTAGATTTTTTTGATAAACATATTTTCTAATTATTTTAGCCCACTATTTTTTCATTTACTTTTGTATGCCATTTTTTTTTTCACTTCTGTACTTGCCATTGAGTCAACCCTTAAGTCAGTCAATGAAGTTATCATTGAGTTTTATATAAACATATTTAGGTTGCATTTGGAAAGATACCATTTTTATATCTATCAGGTAATTCTTATCTGCTCAACTTTTTTCTTTTACTAATACAGTAACAGCGATACCACAAGACAAGTGTACTTTCTTTGTATTAATGATGAGTTGATAGAAACATAATCAAAAACTTCACAGGAGATTCAGAACTGTATCTAGAAGAGTGCCTACAGCAAAGCATGGAGTGGATTAAAAGGGCTGCAATGAAAAACTGCTGACTGCTTATGCAGCACGCAAACACCTGCTTACACACGTGAGTACAGAGGTGCCTAATATTACTTGACTTTAAAGTTATATTCTCTCTACAAATTCCACTTTTGGCACAAGCTTAATATTGTGTCAGTCTGAGCAGCTGAGTATTTCTTATACCTAAGCCTCCATGAGATGTAGAAAAAGTGTGGATTAACCTCACTGGACTTCAGATGTCTGCTGTACAGATGTTTCATCCAAGTCACTTGCTGTTTCAGGAGCAAAATAAAAAACTTTAGAAAACATTTTTACAGTCTATTTCAGAAGTCTATACATAGGATGAGACGTTTCTTCTCTTCAACAATGAAGAGTCTGGATGATTCTGCCATACATAGGCATCTACATTTGTTTATGAGGAATCCATCTTTAGCTACTACATAGCCTAAATCCTTGACAACTGTGATGTAATTCTCCTATTCTCAGTATGTTTACCACAGGGGGATGAAAACATTTCTTTTAAAAAGACTTTCTTATCTGCTTTTGATATTAGCTCATAATCTAGAGGATTACACTCACAGAAGCATGTAAAGTTGTTTCAGTCCCATCCTGTCCCATCCTCAGCCTGACAGACGTTATATCTCTTCATATATAAAAATTTTCCCTCAAAATGAAGGGAGCTGAAAACTGCAATTTCTTCCAGACTTAGATTTCTTGGACAGTATTTTGGATTTTGATAGAGTCATATATTTCCTATCTGTTCCCCAGCTCCTGACAGTCAAGCAACTGGACATATGGATATATCTTCATGCAATACAGGATGGCAATGATACAGGATGCCTAGTACATGCAAATATCCAACTTGAAAGTAATTCAAAAAGGTAATTAGAGCTAAACAAAGGAAAAATTTTGTCAATCAAACAGATAAAAACACACATACAAATCCAATTCACCATAGTTCCAAACTTAATTGCGCAAGCTGTTAAAACACTTGCAAAATATTGGTAAACTAAACTCCATTTTACTTTTTATAGCCTCTGCTTTGCTGTGCACATGCTTGTTAGTTCATTTACATAGAAATGAGTCTCAGAGACATAAAGCTTTTCATTTTCACTGAATACAACTCACAAGCATTATGCATGCTAAATTGGAAAGAGAAAGACTTCTGAATAAAAGAAAGTTATATAGCTCTGTGATATATTGAAACAGAATTTTCAATTAAATCTGGAAATTTCTAGGTGTCTGTAAGAGTATTGTGTGTTTCTGTTATATAAACCGACATCTTATTGAAACTATAGTGTTTCCATACTGTGATTTGCAGAGTCCGTAAAGTTCATATCTTATTGAAAACATAGAGATGTAAGTCTAACTTCCGTTAAGGGAGTGACTTCTGTGGAAAAGACATGCTCACATATATTGTCCTCAAGAATACATCCCAACACACCTTAGTCTTCTTTAGGAAGAATTAAGTGATTCCTGTGTGACGAGGAAGACAGCCAGTAAAGTGTGTCTCATGTCCTTCTCCTGAGGCTGTCCTGAATAATGGACACCAGCAACACAGAACAGAGTACAGTCACAGAATCGGGTAGTAGTTTGGCTTGGAAGAAACCCTTAAAGATCACACAGTCCAGCCCTGCTGCAGCAAGCCCCTGCATCTTCAGCTGAATCAGCTTGGTCAAATCTGGCCTTGAATATTTCCTGGGTGGACATCTACCAACTCCATGGGCAGCCTATCCTGTGTCTCACCATCTTCATTGAAAAAACTCTTCTTTCTTATATCTACTATCTAATATTTAAGGTAAATCTACCCTCTTTTTGTTTGAAACTGTTACCCTTTGTCATATCACAATAGATCCTGCTAAAATGTTTGTCCCAGTCTTTCCTACAAGGCCTCCTTTAGGTACTGGAGGGATGCAATGAGATCACCCCAAAGCCTTCCATTCTCCAAGCTGAACACTCTTAGCCTTTCCTCATAGGAGAGGTGCTCCATCCCTCTTGATCATCTTGTGGCCCTCCTCTGGAGTCCCTGCAGCCGGTCCCTGGCCTTGCTGTGCTGGCACCCAGAGCTGGCTGCAGCCCTGCAGGTGGGGTCTCAGCAGAGCAGAGCAGAGGGGCAGAATCCCCTCCCTGGCCCTGCTGCCCACGGGGTTTGGATGCAGCCCAGGACACGTTTGTCTCTCTGGGCTGGCAGTGCCCATGGCTGGGTCATGTCCAGCCTCTCACCCAGCAGCACCCCCAGGTCCTTCTGGGCAGGGCTGCTCCCATCTGCTCATCCCCAGCCTGGGCTGATGCAGGGGATTGCCCCAACCCAGGTGCAGCACCAGACCTTGGCCTTGTTAAACCTCAGCAGGTTCCCATGGAGCTGCTCCTGGAGCTTGTCCAGGTCCCCCTGGATGGTGTCCTGTCCTTCAGGTGTGTCAGCCACACCACTCAGTTTGGTGTCCTAAGGTTTGAGTTGGGGGCCAGAGCTTTTTTTGCCACCCTGTTGGAACTTCCACGGAAGTTTCTCTTTTTTTTCTATGTCTGCTTAGACAGCTTATGGCACAATTTGACAAGTAGTTTTACAGATGACAGTAAGAGACAAAGCAAGAGAAGAAACATGAACAGCAATTTCTGGTAATCATCTGGTAATGCAGATAGAAACTCAACATTGCTCTTGCACTCTGATGCAATAAACCAAAGGAAATACAAACAATAAGTTAAATCAATGAAATTTGGTGTTCTTCTAATATTGGCATGGTTATATTTGAATACTTGCCTCTAAAATATTTCTCTTTGGCGAGCGTGATAACTCTATGTGATCAATAGATTATAAAAAAATAGATTATGAGTCAATAAACCTCAATGGCTGAAGAAAGGAAATATTCAGTCATGTATATATTTGTTCCTGTATATGTTTGTCAGGTCAAGTTTACAATTCAATGTGACTTTAAATATCTTTAAAATATTACATATATATATTTTTATATGTTGCTAGTTAGAATATATTTAATAATGATGAAGTGAATACATAAATATTTAGCTTATCTGTGATTGAATATATTTACCTTTAGGGTAAAAAATTTGGGGTTTTTTGAACAAATTTATATTTTAAATCAGTTTAAAATAATTTCTGGAATTTTTAGGATACAATTCTTGTTTAAAATACTAATGTGGAATTACAGGTCTGATTTTACATATATCCAGTACTTTAAACTTATACTTGCATTGCAAATATATTCAGTATGACCACAGACATGGAAATACATACTTATCATACATAAAATATTGGAATTATTCCTTTATTATTCCCTTACACATATATGAACATTACTTTTTATCACAATGATGTTTCATGCAGGTAGTTTTAGAACCTTACCAGGTACAAGTTTTTATGAGTAAGGATGGAAAAAGTTACCTAGATGCTAAGAATTTTCCTACATGATGGCTTTTATTGAGTTAGAATCAGACTTTGTGATGGTGTTGATATCACAATTCTAAAATTATTCTTCAATTCAAAATTTATCCAATTCCACATTGGATAAAACTTCACCCTAAAAACTATCAAAGAGAGTTCTGTAAATGATAGCATGATGATTTTCATAAATGAACGAAATAATGAAGTATAAAATACTGTAAATAATGCTTAGGCTATGCATGCTATGTCTATCTTTCTTACCAATTTTGACATTTTCATCTAACTTAATATACAATTTTTTGCAGTAGTATTTAACATAAAATTATGCTGCCTGATAAACTGAAATCATAGCTTCCAAGATTTTGATGGCTTATGCCATTGTAATAAGACATATTTTAACATGAGCAGGCACCTTTGTGTGTATAATATATAACTGACTCTGCACTATTAACATTATCAGCATGGATATCAGCTGGCCCTTCCTAGCAAAACACAGGTACGTACTTCCTGTGTTAGGTAATACTAACTGGACAGAAGAGTGATGAGCTTCTAACCACCTTATATACCACTTCAGACATCTAGTGGATGTGAGTCAGCTGAATCAAGTGTTTCTATTCCTGTTGTCACTTAAAGAACAAATTTCAAAGAGTATTAGATCAGTATTTTCCCTCCTCTAGTACTTTAATATGTAAACAAAACCCTCATCTCTGTTTTGATTTCTGTCTCCAGACAACAGCAGTTATTAGTCATTCTAGAGCCAGATGTTTATTGGGTGTAAATCAGCATAAGGTTTTATAGAAACACGGTGATCTAAACAGCCTGAGGTTTCTGCTGTCCTTGGGCTATGTCTCAGAGTTATACTAGAAATAAGAAAAAGAATACAGCAGAGAATAAAAACCATGGTGTGAAAGAGAAAGACTGAAAAGTATTTGGCTGACTCACAAGGATTCAGTCTTTGTAAAATCTGGAGATATAAACAGTGGCTAAAAAGGATTTATTTTTCTCTAATTTACACAATATATTTATTATCCTTAAGCCATTCATAAAGAGATGCCTTACAGACCATGTGGGCACTGAGAAGGAAAGATACCACTATCATTTTTGCAGTATTTTTTTTTAATTAAGATTTTCTGTATACAGTATGCAAAACATTAACCTTTTTCAGCACACAAGACACGAACAGGGTCCTGAACCTGCTGTAACACTTGGAAAGCATTTTAGAAAAGCAGAAAATTTTAATTATTAAAAGGTTACATGGGTGGTTCTGCTCTGTTTGTCCATAACACTCTCAATATGGTGTAATTGTCTCTGCATTCCAACACCCAGCAGCAGCAGCAAACTGTGCTGCTACCACACTAAACCAGTATGTTTTCCAGCAGTCAGCTAATTGGAAAATTATAATAAAGTGTAAAGCATGTATTACAGCCCCATATGATTCCCGCTTATGCCAGCACTTCCCCTGCTTCTTCCTGATTTGTTGAGTTTCTCCTTCCATAGTCACTTGGATTCATAAACTGATCTCACACATACCAGCATTTCAGTCTGTTTAAACATCTTTTTATGTGAAATTAACACAGTATTTCATGGCAATCACCTTTCTTTTTATGTGCTTTACTATTTAAGTAGTTTCCAGTGATTACAGAATGCCCAATCATAATGCTAAAGGGTTGAATCACATAGCCTATAATTTATAGGAGCTACATTATTATGTGGAAAAAAATACTCAATACTCCACACTGCTGCTGTTATTATGACTGCCCTCACAATAGCTGCTTAGTTGCAATTCTTTAACTCTGAAAGCTTAAAGCTAAGCATCATCATTCCAGCATTCCCTGGTGAAGTAAGTGAGTATCCAAATGAAGAATTCTCAAGTCACAGCTAAAGAAGCAGTTATCCTTTCAGGATAAAATACAGTAACTGCTTTATAGCACTCAGCAGGAATCTGTGTAGGCAAAATGCAGAATAATGGAGCAAAATAATGAGCCAGAGATGAAATTTATCCAGAACTGAATTTAATACCTTTCCCTGACAGAGAGAGATGAGGCTGCACCTCACCACAAATTACATATCTTTTTTCTGGTACAACTTCACACTGACTCACAGGAAGGTGCTACTTACCATGTTACCAAATCTACTTCCAGCTGCAACCAGTTGTTACTCAGATTTCTAAACTCGAAGTGAAGTCCTGACCCAGCCATGGCCTTTTTAATATATAAAGGCTGCAGAGACTATAGTATATGTATGTGTATATAGTATATGGCTATGCTGCAGCAGTAGCTTGTTAACTTTACTACTCAATAACTGAGTCAATTGTTTTCTGTATCTTTCCATTTTCTTTGAACTAATCCATCTTGCTTAGGTTCAGTAAATACCCTGTTTCATCCAGCCCTTTCCACACTACTCCAGAGATCTGTACTTCTAAAATTCAGGTGAAACATTTTTCAACTGCTTATACATTATCTCCAAGAACAGCTCCTTCACCTCTGTTCACATCCTTATCTAATTGCACTGACCTTGAAAGCCCAGGCAGGTCGATCTGCTTAATCAAGAATTGGCAAATATTATAAACAACACAGACCCCAAATGTTCTAAATCTATCCCATTGACATCTTTTTCACCTTCCTGTACTGAAGAGCACTGGAGCTTGAAAATAGCCCTGAAGAAATTACACAACTGATAGGAAGCTGGTGTTACTACTATTCATTTTGGCATGTTGTATAGAACAACAATATTGATTTGTGTGCCACGATTATGAAAAAAGGTTGCCTTTTACTGAGAATGTACTTGAAATTTTTGACAACAGAAAAAAAACATTTCCTCACTCCTTCTGGGAATGCTCCACTGCAACTTTAAAGCAAACTTAACATCTCCATGTCACGAACATTTAGATACATTTTGCATTTTCAATTATGAGAAGGTTTCATAATAATTTGCTAAGGCACGGATTACCACCAGTTTTGAAGAAATTAGCATGGCAGCTTGTGTGGCACATAGAAAGAGGGTAAGATCAAATCTCATTCAAGTGGACATTTCATTCAGTCATCTTCCCTGGCTTAATAAACCTGAATTATTCTGGATCTATCAAAGTCTAATTTAGGTTTAGTGCAATAGTATATGTAGTATCACCAGACTGAGAAATCTATAGTATAAAGTAATAAAGAAATATAGAGTGCAATGTAACACTTGCTTTTAATATAGAAACACAAGCACCATATAACTCATGGTTTTCCATGTATGGACTTTTGCTGGGGGGCAGCCTGAAGAGTCATAGTTTTCACTTAGTGCTAATTTAATGGAAACTGAATGTTAATGCCAATTTTGAATTAAGTTTTCCTTTTCTGTTTTAAAGCAATTAGCATGCTTTTGTGCTATTCTGTTAGTTGCAAAATCAATCAAAGACACTTTCCATTATTTTCCTTTTTCTTGAGTCAGAGACATTCTCCACAAGGAAACAAAGACAGGTTCAGTCTCTTTTGTTTTGCCTTTATTTCACAGGCTGTTCTTTGTTCAGGGAAAACTTCTTTTGGTTTTTTTATGGAAAATGGACATGGTTTTGTTCTGAGGAGCAATGAACTCTGCTTCCCTACAGGCATTCAATAATTGCTTTCTACAAACAGGAAGAATAATACTTCCCATCACTCTTTACAGACAATATTAAAAAATAATAACTATGTTTTCCATTTGTTATTTTTATTATGGTAAATTATCACATGTAGCCAGAAATATCTCATTTAATTTGTATAAAGATTTGTTCAACATAGACATTCCAGAGTATCCTTTATCTTATGAATGTCAAAACCAGTACCTGAGTGACTAGGTTGGACTAAAACACAAGCAGTCACCTAAAACCACAGCCTTAGATCCTGACTGATCAACAGCTTGCATTCAACCTTACCTCCATTTTCCTAACAGTACATGAGCAAAAATAGTTTGTTTTGATCAAGTCAAATTCTTACATATGAATCTACAGTTTGGAGTTTCCTCTGCTTCTGGCCCTGTGTGGTTTAACCTGGCAGCCACTGTTCTCAGAGAAAACCTAATCAGTAGAGTATTACAGTATGAAAGTGCTACTGCTGGGTTTTGTTTTGTTTTGTTTTTTTCTTAAACTTGATGATTGGCACATACAGGAACAACTTATTGACTAGATGACACTATATTGAATCCTAATCTTCACTCACTTTTCATTTCCTAAAATTATCCAAAGATGTCTCCCAGCTTTGAAGGACTCCATAGCTTTACAGGAATATAACAGTGGCTGTTGTCTCAGTTTAAAAGACTGATGAGGTCTGAAAACAAAGACCGTGTCAGACTTCTCCTGGGCTTCTAATCTTTATACTAGAAAATCCCATGTATCTTGCCCATTGTTTCAAAAATGACAGATCTTGCACATGTGCCTTATCAACACCAAGTCTTTATAAGGAAGACTGAAAAGAATCTTTCCTGACCAAGACCATAAGATCAACCTTCTCTGGAATTTTAAGGGACCCCCTGTAATCAAGATTACCCCTATGTGCACAGTTAACAATGGGAAACTGAATATTGTGGATACTTTGAAATGCAGTTCTGAAGTACCTAATTCTCCTCCCCTACCATGATCCCAGGAACTTTAGAGCAATTTCTAGATTTTTACCATGGAGACTAAACCTCTAAATGCTATAAACCATTTAGCATCATGACCAATGCAATTACCTGTGTCATTTAGTCCACGGGGTTTGCCAGTCCAAGGGACTGTGTATTCTTGAGCACCATCTAGCGGGATTTTCATGGTTTACAGATGCACAGATTTAAAACTCCAATGTCATAGCTCTTTGCTACATTAAAAAGCATTTAAAACATAAAACTGCACTTTGGCTAAACTTTTCATTGCTGTCGGAGAGCCTCAGGCTTTCTTTTTCTCCTGAGTGTGCAAGGGAGTAAAGAACTCTGAGCTATTACAATAGTTTGCTGGTCTGTTTCCAGGATACCTGTTTAACAGACCATTTTTTTGCCTGTTATTTTGTTTTTAGGAAAAGTTAAAAAAAGGTTTTCAGGGTTCTCAAAGCACAAGAAGAAAAATACAAAAATTAAGAGACAGTATAAAGTCTCTTTATATAGATATAATAGTCTAATGGGGAAACTTTGTGCCTGGAAGTGGAACCTAAGAGAAGGAAAACTGTTACCTAAAAAATCATCACTTGAAATCTATAAACTGAGTTTACAATGGGAATAAAAATCTTCTGAACATATAATAAACCCAGCATTTTAAACTGATCTAAAACTTAATTTATACGCATTTTCAGCTATGGTCCCATTTCCAGGTACTTTTCCACAGAAAAAATGTAAGTTAATATCTTAACAGAAGTTTTGTTTACAGAAACAATGAAGTAGGATACAGCATCTGTATGCTTTATGATTGCTCTCAGAGACACAATTTTCTGCACAATTCTTTTCATTTTATTTGAGGCACGATTCCTTGCAAAGGGATAGCTTGGTTTTAGCATCTTAAAATGGCTTAGAATTGAGGGAAAAATTATTATGTGGAAAATAGTTGTAACTGACATGACAAGGGAAATAAAATTCTTTTCTATAGTTTTTTTTCATAGGCAAACTTTGAGCAGGAATATATTAGTGGTTTATGTTTATGTTTGGGCAAAGTTTAGCCTTTTCATAAATCAGGTAAACCTTGTCCCTCTGTTCACTGTTAAGTATTTATGGTGTCCAAGACAACAAGTTTAGAGTGTGTTCTAATAGGAAATCACTTAAAATATCCCTTTTTTTTCTGAGAAAAATGTGGAAATAACACATTTTAAACTCAATTGCATAGTACATTTAATGTTTGCTGTAGGATTTTCCTAAAATTATCTGTAGGAGAAACAGCAAATAAAACCTCCCAAGACTCTTACTTTTTGCCTTTATTTAGTCTTTCTTTTGTAAGAGAATAATATGGCTAGGATTTAATCAGAATTTGCTATCATAATAGCATGCTTAGATGATGAATTATAACAAGACCAAAATTACAATTTTAGTACTCTTATAGTATATCCAGATACAATAATTTACCTGTATTAATGAACAGAAGACCTTTCATGACCCTGACGCATATGTTTATTTCTTTGTTTTCCCAAGCAGAAAAAGGGAAGTCATAATTTCTCTGAAATATCATATAAAACTCCCTTGTAGAGGAAACCACCTCTACAGAAAGGGGACACCATGCACTATATTTTGGAGTAAAGGGCAAAAGTTAAAAGAAAAATATATTTTCCGCTGCAAAGTTCTTCTTTATTGGAGAATTATTTCCTTAGAGGAACCTGAAAATATGAGAAGAAAATAATAGAGATGTTCTCTAGCAATCAATAGTAAAATTACAACCAGTGTGTCAAATTTCATCATTTCCCTGCATTTTTTCTGGGAAAATAGCACAAGCTCTTTGAAATTTTCCTCTGTCAAGACTATAGGTGTTTGGAGGGGGAGATGTACTGGCCATAAATGTCAGGATTTTAATTATTTTTGCAGGTATCTGTGTGATGATTACATGCACACAGAAACATCTTGCACAATTGATGTACTTTATCACTGATTATTTATTACCAACCACAAAGATTTTTTTTGGTTTTACTTCTTTAGCATTTGGAGGTGGGTTTTTTGATAAAACAAACTAAATTTGAACTGACAATAAGATTTTCCTGCCTTTGAACTTGTCAAAAATGGAGAGGACATGAGTTTTAGTTCATCACACTTATCCTTATTAAAAATTGGTTGCATTTGACAAATTTTGGCTCTTTTAGGCATTTATTCCATATCTGAGAACATATGTGTTCTGCTTGTGTTAAGCATTTGCTGTTTGCTGGAAAATTCAAAGGTTCACATTATCCAACATAGCCTTTCATTTTGGCATATCCCTGTTTCAAGAGATCAGACAGAAGGCTCTTAAGGTGCCTGAGAAGCTAGCAGCACCTCCAAAGCTTCTCATCCTGAGCATCATCCTTAGTCTTAGCTAGTGGTCTCACTCTAGTGCTTCAATTTTATCATCGCTTAAGTTCTCTGCTACTTAACAAAAGGAATCAGCCTGTATGGAAGACAGAATGGTCTATTTTATGTCATGAGATAAGAACTAAGGAGTGCCTCTTTAAACACTCAGGCACCAGATATAAAATTAAACTAAAAATAAATTATGTTTAATCTATGAATTTTATAACTACAGGATATCATGGAAATCAAAAACATGCATAAGTCTAAGAAGTCATTCATAAAACTACAGGAAGTTGTCAAGAATTGGTAGATATTGAGCCTGAGAAGATTAAAAGACTGTGTTTGTTTATAACATCCTTGAAAAGATCACATATTTTAAGCAGGGGAAAAAAAAGTCTTTTCATTTTCCTGATATTGATTCAAAAAAGAACCATTATTAGTGGAAGAAACATTTGGCCATTTGTCTGCTATATGATCCATATGGAAGCTTTGTTCTTCTCTATAAATGGTTTTGATGTTTCAATACTCTGACATCAGAGCAGCAGTGATCTGAGTAATTTCTGTTGTATAGCAATGGCATCTGTCATTATTCACATCTGCTTTGGAAAAGAGATTATTTCAGTTAGTCATTTTAGTCATTTTAATCCACATAATAAATATTAAATGTAATCATTAAAAATCCTATTTAGTAGAGATTGATCCTTTATTAATATTCTCACGACTTGACTCAATCCATCCCCAATGCTAGATAAATTCATCATTCCTTCTTAATTTTCATGTATCAGTGTAATCTCCTTCAAGAGTTCCTGACTATACAGCTTCAGGGTAATTAGCTTTACCCAGATTCCTTTTTACTCTATTTCAACTTCTGCAAAGTAAAGGGACTGAAATTCAACATATTTCTTTTGGAACAGTTGTTACTAAAAATTTTTTATGCCACTAATATTATCATTCCTTTGTATGCCCAAAGATGAGGTTATTTTGAAGCCTGGAGTACACTGATTAACTAACAAAAAGAAATGGTGGCATCTTCAGTAAACACCTGTATGCAGATTTTGATTGAAAAGGTGCTGGATTCTTGATTATTTCCTACAGAAAATACTAATTTGTATTAAAAGAGTATATTAATCCCATGATATTTGTTATAAGAGAACTTTTTTTCAAAGCTATGTCCTAACAGTGAAATTATTTTAAAATGAAAGATTGTGGGGGGTTGCGGGGTTTGTTTGTTTGTTTGTTTGGGGCTTTTATTTTGGTTTGGTTTGGTTTTTTTCAGAAAGCAGGCTGGTTAAAATTGAACTCTCTCCCATGGTAAATAGTTGGTTCCAGCAACATCAAATGAGCCCCACTGTGTAGCATGTTTCAGGTGCTTCAAGTTCCCTGCCACAGAGGCAGAAGCCTAAACTCTGTGTTCACTGTCTTGTACCAGAACTCCCAATAGTTCCAATAGAGTAATCTGGAAGTTAAATCTTTGTCTCCCTAATAAATAAATAAATAAATAGATAGATAGATAAATAAATAAAATTTTAAAAAAATAGCTGACTCAGGCAATCACAATTCCAGGAAACAAAATTTCAGAGCAGAAGTACTTGTTTCAATGATAGCTAAACAATATTTCTTGTCCTGTGTTGCTTGTAGGATTTTTTTGTCACTTGGTTTTGATTTAGAACAAGACAGATGTTGACAGATCAATGTTTTTGAGAAATAGAATCCTCAAGTTCAAACCAATTCTATTAGCAGTTCTAAAGTTACTAACCTCAGCATGTTCAGAAAATGGAAGAGTAAAAAAGAGAAAAGTCACTTCAGAAAAGCCTAGGAAAAGCAGATAGGCAGTGCAGGAAAAAATTAGGCATGAAAAAGATGTTTTGCTTCAGCGTCTATTTTCAGGGAAAAAAAACTCAGAAAAGGTCCAGAAAGTTAGAATAATTTTATACAATATGGGCAGCCCCTGTATGTAAGAGCATTAGTATTCTCTGATGAATATGTTACATTATAGACTCTGAATACATAATATTTGAGTCTTTCTGATCACTGATTCTCTCCTGAAGACTGAAAGCCTTGTAGCATTGATGAGTGGTATCACAAGGACTATCCATTTTGAGTACCAATATGACACTAGAAACATTAATTTCTGATTCCTTCAACATAAGTATAGATACAGACCTACATGTTGACCTGTATTCATTGACAGGAATATTCCTTTCTTACATAAGTCATTTCACAGGCTTTAGTAAGGCTCATGTCAGTGGCCTAATTCAATGCATTAAAGCTTAGAAATCTAAATATCTATAGACATGAAAAATTAACCAATAAAACACCTCTGTCTGCTGCTTCTTTTATAACATCTACAAATTCTGAACATATAAAATTTAAATGAGCCTAAAGCTTTTATCTCCACTGTTCATTGTTTTTTCTCTGTGTGCCTTTGTGCCACAGCAGGAGTGTTGCATGCCTTTGCAATATTAATATTTCTAAACATCTGGCATCTCCTATATGCTTTCACAGACTATCTGTAGAGGAAGCCAAATGAAAAAAAAAAAAAAAAGAGGTGAAGCTGTAGTTTAAAACAAGTTTTTACAAATAAATCTCTGCTAGCAGCATTCTCTGAAATTTAACAGTTTCGATAAGGTGATTCTACTGGAGGTGTTTTTAACGGGTGAGTTAAATTAATTGAAGAGACAAACTCCAGCAGCGTGAAATGATCCAGCAGGGAACATATAACCCTGTATAATCTTTATTTTCACTCTCACAAGATCACCACATTTATGAATTTTCAGCCACACTTGAAGGAGAGATTTGCAAATTAAACTCACAGAGACACATATACACACATGCATGCAGCTCTGCTTTTGGGGATTTACACAGAAAAATGACATTGAACATCAGCACACTGTAACCATGTCACCTTGTAGTTATTGGAAGTTATAAACCCATAAAACCAAAATGGAAGTAGTTCATATTGCTGAAAAAAAAAAACATCACCAGGAGAGGCAGAGAGAAGAAAGACCTGTTTCAGAAACTGTTTTGTACTTAATATTTAAATTGCATGTTTATTATAAGATTTAAAATGGACTTTTTTATTGTGCTGTGAATATTTGATTCCAGCACAGGAAACCTATGCACACTAAAAGTAATTATAAATGTCCCAACTAAATGTTTATCTCCATTCTGTGTTTTAATTAGTTTAGTGCTTTGTTTTTACTGCTTTTCATGAAAACTGTTCAATGGCACATTGATTGAAAACACAATTCAATTCCCAGAGTCCATTGCTTTCAGGATGATTATATTTAGAAACCAGCCTATATCACCCATTGGATTATGACTTGTTTAATTTCCTAAGAAAGTGTGTAATTTTTAAAACATGGAAATTAGGAGCTTTGTTATCAGCATTTATAAATTTATATATTTACAAATTTATAAATTTTCATGTAAGCTGTAATTAAGGCAAAATTTTTAAGATAGAAGCATATCTTGGCTTTTGCACACACAACAATAATTATTCGGTGAACTTGGGGGGACGGCGGTGTGCCAGATACTGCATCCCAGTTCACCCTTTGACGATTTACCCAGGTCATCGTCAACGTAACTCCGCTGGGGGTTTTTACCAAAATTCTGTAATTTGATCTTTTAATAAACAAATTATATTTTTAATTGGACTTTTGGATTGGCATTTATAACAATTACTTTGATACAAGTTTATGGTTCTGATTTATAGGCATTATTTCTAAATGTACAAAAGATGTCTGAGGTAAAGCAAACATATAGATTCATTTTCCTCTAAAGAGTAAAAAACAAAATTGTCTCCTTCCCAGAATATTCCTTTTAGACAAGTTGACTGCATGAGGTGGTCTTTTCAACTCTGCAGGTGCAGATTTTCACTATACAAACCAATAACTGAGAAATCATCAGAATAACAGACATGGGGAAACATGTAGTTATGGAAAACTTGGAATATTTTCAAACTTAGGGTTTGCAGGTGGGTAGTCTCTCTGAATATTTTAATACCCAAACACTCCTTACTTATACTTGGAGACTTTTCCTTTACAGGTTCCAACAGGAAAGGAAGGCTATTCACAAATAGATGCCATTTGTTACATAAAATGTGCTGTGAATGTACAATCTAAATTTAAAATAACCTGATTTAGATCAACATACTTAATGAAGAATACTCAGAGGTCACTAAAACTTTGATTTTACAGTTATCCTATTTTATAGCTAGTGCTTCAGAAGCCATAACGAGATAGATAAATCAGATTGTTTTTACTGGTCTACTGTGTACATTTTAATATAGGTAACAAGAGTATCCACTGAATCAGACTTTGGAGAAATTTGCACTATATTGTGGCATAGCTTTAACCTTGACACTACTAGAACGATCACCAGTTTGATAATTAAACAATATGTATTTTCATCTGAATAATATATCTGATTAAAATGATGAACATATCAATTATTGAGATTAAAAACTACAGCATTTCAGAAACTCAGAGTCAGAAAATTATTTAAGGTTTTCCATGGACCTGACACTTACTGCACACCATAAATGTCATTTGGATCATTGCAGAAATCTTTGAACACCAGGTAATGTAGAGCAGAATAGACAAAGAGACACACATGTAAACACTATGGATTGAAGACTGTTTGCTATTATAGAATCAAATTTGACAGCTTCAAAAATAATAGTCTCATCACCAAAATATAAGATTTGCTTTTAAAAAACATTCGCTCAATACTGAAGTTTTCCTGCATTTTATTGGTTTCGTTTCCTGTATAATGTAAAACTTGTCCAGAACAGTCAGTGCCTCAAAACATACTGTAAGAATCAGCAACATTAGTTCAAACTACACTGTAAATGCTAGAAAATATTGATAATGTGTGTCTATATCTCTAAGTTATATTCTCACTTTGATGTCATATTTGTCTCTGGAAAGGGTATATGAGCACCTGTGTGTCTTACAGGAGGGAAAGGAAGGCCAGGTTGCCAAGTTGTGTTGGGCTCCAGTCCATTATTTGACCATTATAAATACAGTGATAAAGCCTAGCAGAGTAGTTGACAGAAAAGACTCAGTCAGGCATGAGAAATGCGACACTGATTATGTGGATGATTATGTTTAGATTTACCACTAATAGAGAAACTAAATATTGCCACTGAAGTGTGTAATACAAGCAAGTCTGAAGGGTTATAACCAGGTTCAGCTGGGAACACATAGGTTTACAGTCTTTGGCCTCAGAGAATGCACAATTACAAACCAAGAAATCACCTGTGTAGCTACATTAGGATTCATCTCTGTATGTGACCAGACCTCAGCGCTTTTACTGACCTGTCTAAAAGTGAGTATTCCCCATCTTCAGGCTAGACATATCCTCCAGCAGTCCCTGCTGGGAGAGGAGGTGGGGTGAGACACTCATAAGCTGCTTAACACCTTGAGAGACTAGTTGGCCTGGTTGGCCCAGTGTCCAGCAGCATTTTATACCCAGCTGAAGGCTAATGGGAAACAAAGTCAACCATCACAGGTCCACCATCTCTGGGACACATCAATTATGTGAGCATCCAGATGGTTCCTCCTGCAAGTCCCACTGGTGTTCTCCTTCTAGGACAAACCACATGCTCACTAGAGACAATTGCAAAGGAGATGGGGACGTGTGACAAGACCCATCTTCCATCACCATTACACAGAAGTTTCAATAGAGCACAAATACTTTCCACTCAATATGAACAAATGCAAGTGAGACGGGACCTACTGTCCCATGCAGATTGGTGCATGGGTTAGTGGCAGGAATGGCAATTTATGCACCTTTATTTACCAGGGATACTGTTTGTAAATTATGAACCTACATCATGCAAGATCAGACCTCTGACTAGTGAGAGCTTGTAAGTGAATTCTGCAACATATATCCTTCTGTAAATGATTTAACAAGGAAATCTTATTACCACGTGGGAGAGCAGGATAACTTATTACCAGGTGGGAAACTGTATAAGCCTATAGGACACAATAGTCTTAGCTACTGATGAAATCAGAAAGATTTAGCAAAAGATAAAATCAGAGTTACCTTAAAGGTATTAACCTTAAAGTTTAGTTTACAACCTCAGAGTTACTGCTCTCCTCCAAAAATAAAATACTTCAAAAAGGTGAGCTTAGGAAGGTAGCTTAAGTGAGTAAATAAAACTCTGCTTGTCTATGGTGCAAATAAGCTGCCAGTGTTACATAAGTAAGATGAGGTCCCTCCTGCCATGCCCAATACTAAATGATAGCTGTAAACAAAGCTGAGGAAGAACTGCTGGAAGAGTAACCCAAGCAAAACAAATGAGGAGTGCATAGTATCATGTGGACACCACTAGTGATGACATGAATGACAGTTATGAAAAGCTACTGCACGGTTATCATAAGCTGACATTGACAGCTAAAAAATCCCTGGAGACTTGAAAGTAGTCTTTCATACTACCAGGGACAACTACTGAAAAAGGGAGAGAGAATTTTTAGTGCAGGATGTGAAACGTACTACTTTGAAAATACTAAAAATCCAATGATCACAGTGTGTGGTCCTCCTACATATGAAATTAAGTTACAGTAACCACTACCTCTAGGAATCCACTAATCTAGGGACATCACTAACATAGTAGTATTGCACAGAAAGAGGCTATTCTGCTAGGATTATCTATTGAATATATATCTTCAGGGAAATTCTAGAAGACTGTGATCTCTGCATGAGTTATTTCCTATGGTAGCTTCAAACACTATGATGGCATATGTCATCGTGCAACAGGACTTCTAAGAGTAAAGGGATGTATGATAGCATAAATATCCCAGGAGCAATTTATGTTTATCAGAATCCTGTTTCAGTGAGGACCAAAGACTGAGTAGGTAAGATCAATCAAAGGCACTTAGTAGGAAAAGAATCTGGTGGAAAAGTTAGATTAGCTATGCTGGAAACTACCTCCATGTTGTCTCAGAGCCTCTGAGGAGAACAAGGTTAGAAACAGTGAGTAGCACACTCACTTGACTTAACAGGAACAGCCCTAAAGGCAAAGAGAAAAAGTAATGTGTGGTCTTACACTATGTGAACATGCTCTCCAGGGATGAGGAGCATTTTTATAGATGTGATCAAGTGAGACGCTGGGCTGTGCTGAAACCAGGCAGTATTTCTGTGCCACAATCCTACATCAGATTTCCCCTAATGACTCAGGTAGCTGTGCAAGTCATCGTGAATTCTAATGTGCCAGAGAAGGGGCTGATTTAATAATCTCCTTGGGCACCTGCAATTACATTTGTAAAAAATGCCCAATGGAGAGTTGTGACTGTGAGAGCTTTAATTTTTAGAGAGTTCAGAAAAGCTCCCCACTTTCACATAGTACATGTCAGACACATATATTTCCATAGTTGGGATTTGATCCCTGGCTGTTATTTTAACAAAGTTGCACCAAAGGATCCAAGTAAAGCTGCTTTTTCTGATGCATTGTGGATTGTTACAAGGGTTTAGAATGCCCTTTCATTCATTAATATATAGCTGTGTCTTCAGATAAGATTATAAAGTTAAGTAACAAAGGAAATTATTTCCTTCTTGTTGAAGGAAGGGGAAAGAAAAAAGGGATAAAAAGGTACATTATTCAGTGTTCTTTTGGGGGTTTTTTTGGGTTTTTTAAGAGTTACAGTTAAGCTTGCAGGAAGCCTTCATCACCTTTCCAGTAAATATGACAGGTGCAAGCAGCTGAAATTTCAAGTCTAAAAACTGATTATTACAAACTACTGGAAAATCCCTGTTAGCTGGAAAAATAATACTGTTTGTAGGCATGATAATTTGAGGTATCTCTAACAGTTTATTTTCTGGCTGATTTTTTAGACAAGAGTGTTTCTTGCACTCACTTGGCTTCACATATCTGCCCATCTACGGTAGATAAATGTTAAATCAGATCTTGGCAAAACAGCCTAAAATAGTTGGGTTTTTTTAGAAAGCCGGCTGGAACTTAAATAGACGAAAGTCTACAGCAATGGTTTAAAGTGAGCAGGAGTCAGAAAAGAGGTCTGAAGAGAGCCTAAAAGAAGTAACAACTGGTATCCCCTGGGGAAAGTTTTAATAGATGTTGAGAGATGTTGGTTGTTTAACATAAACAGCTACATTTTCAGTGGAATGAGTTACATATAGTTATAATGCCGTGTTGTTAGGATGTTGTTTTCCCAGCCTCACTGGCTGAGCATGAGTAGCTGCTTTAGGTGAAGCCTTGGGCCCATAGCTCTGAACTTATATCTAGAGATGTTTTCATCTGGAATGGAGCTAATCTTCTAGTAATTTTCCTAGTAGATGGTACAAAGCTGTGTTTTGTCTTTAGCACAGGAACATTGATAACACACTCATGTTTTAATTGTTACTAGGTAATGGCTATCCTATATCTAGAGCTTTTTTCGTTTCCTGTGCTCTGCCAGAGGGCAGATGCATCAGAAATGCAGACAGAAGAGAGAGACTACAGAGACTACAGCAGCCAGCAGAAGCTGCAACTCAAGATAAGAACAGCCTACCTGCACAGACATAGGGAAGGAACCAAACAATGTGGAAGGAAACCCCAGACCAAAAATCACCATCAGACCATGAGGCATGTGCAAGGTGCATGAGGGTCAGGTGCATAAGGGTATAATTGCCCAGGGACTCCTTTGTTCTGGGTTCATCTCTACCTGAAGAAATTATACATTTTTTAAACTTCTTACCGATGACGACGACTCCAAAAGTGTTAAATGTTACCAATTCACCTTCTGACATCTCAAAATTACTATATGGTTGATTTTTGTGTTCTGGGTTGTTTGGTTTTTTATTTAATTGAACTGATAAACTGACTTGCCTTCATAATAAAAAGAAAAAGGGGACATATGGAAGCAGTTGATAATAAGGAATATAGAATACTGACTGTATGTACAAGAGAGAATGATAGATTATATCTGTAATGTTCTTTGCAAAGTAAACTCAGATATTGATTCCCCACTGAAAGATTTCCATTACAAGTGGAATTTCACCAACAGTATAAGTTCACATCTTACTAAACTTCCTCCAAAATAAACTTGACTAGGTATCACACAGTCTAGCACAGATGATAACTTTCGTATCACTATTGCTAGCAAAGGCATATGAGATAGATCTCAAAATACTGAAAAAAGTCAGATTTTTTTGACTCAAGAAAGCATAAACTAAAAGCTGTCTAGAAGGATAGCAGAAAGAAACAGCCAACTACTGTGACCTACACAGAATAAGAAAGGTAAAAATTGGTACTGATTGTTAGGGCCTTTAATGAGTTCTCTAAACAAGTGATGAACTATAAAGTAAAAACAACTGTTGTTGAAGGTATTGAAGACAGATAAGACAAAGGTCAAATGTAAAGAACTGCATAGGACCCTTCTAAATGGGTGCTAAATAGTGGATGAAATTCAACGCAGGTAAATTTAAAATTATAATAAAACATTCTGAATTCTATACAAAAAGAGATGCTATCACTTAGATATCTGATTTCAGAGTAGTAATTGACAAGACTACTAAAGTGACAGTTCCATACACAACAGTGATCAGAAAATTAATCATATATTAATATAAAAAAAATACAAGTTTGCAGCAAAATTCAACACTGTCACAAGAGGTTTGGAGATTATCAAACTAATCAAAGGCATACCTTATCATACAGTAATAATAAACTAGTTCCTAGACACTGAGGAAAAACATTTTTTCCAAATCTTATTAAATTAAACCTTCATCTTTTTTTGTAGCAAGCAATGCCATTAAAAAACCTCTAAAGAGACACTAGTTTCACCTCTAAAAGTCCACTAGTTTGGACTTTTCAAATTTTGAAAGACACATAAGAGTGGCATGTAAGTTCATAGTTCAGATAACACAAGTTTTCTTGAACAATAAATTTCATTTGCATGAAAATAGAGATGATATTTTAACTCTACAATGCCTTTGGATGGTAATTTGTCTCACCAAAGCTTGAACACTTACCTAAAGATCTGAAGAACAAACTATTCTTAAAAGAGCTGATTATGGAAGAGAGCTTAGATGCCAAGCCTCAGTTCTGGCCTGCTTGTGATAGGTATGATAAATTTGGACCTTAATAAAAAGCCTATAGAAAATGAAGTGTAAAGCAGAGCTGTACAGGAGTGGCTTATGATGTGATTTATTTCCTTAATATATATTTCCAGTATGACAAGTAATTGTGCATACATACATGACAATCTTTACTTTGTACAGCAACACAAAGCTCACTGGTCATTTGGGCTAAAAAAAGATGTTTCCATCAATGGAAAATGTACTTTATAGCAATGTTGCAAATTCAGTCCACACTTATCCTGATACTCATAGACAGCATTAGAAATAAAGAAGGAGAAAGACAGTGAGTGATAAGTCACTGCTGTAAAGACAGTGAGTGATAAGTCACTGCTGTTGAGGTCCATATCCTTCTGCCACCAAGCTTAACTTCCCAAAAGGCATAAAGAACAATATTAAACAAGAAATAGAAACAGGCCCTAGGCTAATTATATTGTTCTCTGTACAAGCATATGAGCAAATATGACAAGAATGTAAACAGAAGTTTATTTGACAGCCCATAACATTTGAAGAACATTGGGTATTCTATTAAAGTTGATCCCATTAGATTAAAAAACATAATTAACCATCTGCAATCTGGGTATCACAAGCAGGATCACAGGAAGACCTGATGTTCTTTAAGACAAACAGGTACTATTGTTTATTTCTTAAGTCACTGTTTAAGATCTAATAGGTGTTGTCATTAAAAACAATACTTAACTTATTTAAAAACAAACCAAAACACAAACACAGAGGAAACCCACAGGAAAAAAGGGTCCAAAACTACAGAAAACAAACTGCTTATGTATTTTTCAACATCTGGCAATACATACATGTTGGTAATATATTTATTGCATGAGGAATATTCCTTTTCAACTTTTTTTTAAATAATAATGAAGACCTGGTGGTTCAGTCTCTACTAATACTTAAATTATATTAAAGTCCACATCTGTGGGGTAAAAATTCTAAAATTCAAACCGAGTGACTAGGAGAATTCATATTCAGTAAGTGCAAGAAAAAGATAAAAAATTTTTAGAAGTGTTGTGTCTGACACAGGTCCCTCTGACAGGTCTAGGCATATAGCATGTAAAATCTAAAAGCTGCTGGAGTATAGCTAAATGCTGTTATCCAAGCTGTCATAACTGTATTGCAGTTTAAAGATATTTCTTGACAAGAAAATTGAGAAAGCTGTCTGGCTAGTAAATCAAAACCTTCCTCCTCTTTCAGTGGCCAATGAACAGATGCAGTTTAGGTCACAGATGGTGTTTTTCACCTTTTGGTCACCATGCACATTTTCAGCACAAGTACTTGCTTTCTTTATCACTAGGAGTGAAAAGTACCACTATCCACAAACCACTGTTATTTCAGAAGGCAAAAAGCTGCTGAGCAGATAAGTTTTAGAACTGCAGAGTGTTTTTAATGATCTCATAATTTAAGATGGTAGTGCATTTGACTGAGGAATATGCTATTATATGGTTATATTCCCTTGGGGAGACTTAAGAAAAGCAGAAATACCATCAAAAACAAAAGGTATTTTGACATGAATGAAAAAAAAAAAAAAAAAAAAAAAAAAAAAAAAAAAAAAACACCACCACCAAGGCACAATATGTTAGCATTTTATAGTTAGAGCTTCCAAGTGGGTTCAGCATTTCACTTATAATGGCCAACTTATTTCTCTCCTTTCCTTTACAACCCACAAGACTGTTTAGCTCGTCTCCTGTGCTCCCTGCTTAGCACAGGTGTGTGTCTGTCAGAAGTGTTAGTGAGGCTGCTCTGGCCAGCATCCTCCCCTGGACAGTCAGCCTTTCCAGGGTCCCTTCAATCAGGGCAGCACAGAGCCAGCATCAAACTCCAAAGGCTGTCTCAGATCTCCTGAATGTGAGTTTTCAAAGATTTAAAATTCTGGACCTAGTATAAAAAGTGTTCATTACTGTGGCACTGTTTTCATAAAAGTGTGTCTCCAGAATACTTAAATGGATTTGCCACTTCCCTTTTTTTACTTTTTCCGATCAATGCTCACTGATTTGAACAAATTCATTTTCATTCTTATTACAAAGAGTGACTGGTTGAGAACGTGGTTTTTAAACCAAATTATGTTTTGGGCAAAGTTTGTATAAGGTTTCCCTGAGAAAATGTATAAAGGAACTTTGAAAATATCAGAAGTTGATAGCTATACATGAGACCAGTGGGATTCTGTAACAGTCTGAGGAAGCAAATGCTCAATTTTTCCAAAAGTGATCTCAGAGTTAGGGGAGCTCAACAAGTTAATGAAAAGATTCTTTGTTAAGAGCTGACTTGGTTCGGTGACTTGGCAAGTATTTTCTGAACCTGTACTTCTTTAAGAGAGAAAAGCTTGCTAGACAAAATTCCAATTTAAATTTAAATAAATCTAGAACAAATTTCATTAACTATCTCATTCTATGCAAGGAATTAATTAAAGCTATTTTCATTAAAAGTAATTTCAGTAAGGCAACAAATCTTGTGAAGCAAGAGGAAGATGAAGATCACTGATGAGCTATCAGATGCAGCTTACTCCCAATTCAAAATTATAAAGGGATGAAATCACCTCAGTATTCATTTTACCAGACTGAATGATATACCCTGCTGAAAATACTATTGGTTCTGATTCTTCTTTACATAGTAGCTTATGCACATTCATTTTTAAACTAAACTTGTAAATTTTAGTCTCTATTAGTATTCTGTAAATTTCCATGAAAAATGGGTGTTCTTCTGAACACAGAGAAAAATTCTTCTTTGACTGTTTTGTTCATCACAGTTCAAATAGCCAATACCTGGACTGTAAGTAGTTTACAAAGACTGAATGCCCTGTGAGAGAAATGGGAGACTTTTTGATTACTCTGGAAGATGAAAGGATGAACTGTGTCAAGAATTCTTTTCTTAGTTTTACCACTAACATCCTGCATGAATTCTTGAGCAAATGCTCCGGAATTTTATAGACAGCTATCAAGTGTTTTAGACAAGTGTTTTATTACTACAGCCTGAATCCCTAGAAACATTTAATTACTGAACTCATGTATACAGACAGATTACTTCATTCTAGTCTTTGGAGAATTAGAAACAAGTAATTTACTTCCAGATCTTCAAAGAACTTTTGACACCTATTTTCCATTAAAATCAATTAACAACACCAAAACTAAAATAAGTAGTTGTATACTTGTGACTTTGAGATAAATCCTTAATCACATGCTCAGATATTTTAAAACCCTAATAAATTAAGGCATTAGAGTAATTTTTAAAAATACTGAGAAAGTTAATTTTCCAGTGCCCTAGAGAATGGTAAAGAAAATTATATATGCAGTAGTGTGATAAATAGAGATTATTTCAGGGTTAATATCAATAAAATTTATGTTATGGGGTTCCATTAATTATTTTTCATTGCTCTTTTCTGAATTATGTCCACTGACATTAGAAAGAAATGTTTCAATAAACCTGATGGTTCATATTCAAAATACAGTACAGTTATACATTTCCTTTCTGTGGAATCAAGTGGTCTCTAAGCAACTGCTTGAAAAGAAAATGGGAGTGTATGAAGGCTAAATGAACATGAACATATATACCTAAATAATGCTCAGTTTATGACATTCATATGTAGGTCAAATTAGAAGACTTGCTTATCCATTAATAAAGTTCCCTGTTAAAAAAATGTCCTACAAAGCAAATATATTCCTAAAAGCTGTGATAGCATTTCTGGAGAATTCAAAGGATCTAAACTAAAGAGCATAGTCACAATGAAGTCCCAAAAGTAACCCCTCAAAGAAAAGAAAATCAACAAAAGATAAAAATTTAGCTATCTTAGCTTTCATGGAAGTTGGGAAAATTGCAGAGGGCTTTCTCTGACTCTATTCAATAGGCATGCAGTGTCTATTTCACTCAGTCAAATGCTCAGAATTCCATTCAAGGAGCAAGCAAAGCACACAGACTACAAAAAGGCCTAGAGGTATAGGAGCTTTCTTTTGGAGAGAGTATAGTAAGAAGGGTGTAACTAACACTTTTTTTTTACAAAATCGCCATGTTGGAAGCTTATAACAGAATCAGGATGATGAGGGTATTTGATTCATATGGCAGACTTGGAAACACAGGGCAAAGAAATTTCCAAAATCAGCAAGGTCACACCTTTCTCAGCTGTGGTCATAGAACTTCTCCCTTGCCTTTAATTTAGCAAAAACTCCACAAATTTTAAAAGAGAATGAAGAAGCCTTCACAAAGAAGAAATAATTTTGTTTAATGATTGGCCCTTTTCAGATAATCGTTTGTGATGCAAACAGTCATAAAGGTGCATAAGGAGCTTTTGAGAGAGGATTCAATGTTCTTAAGTTTTCTGAAGCTAAGGATTATGACAAAGCCTAGAGACATACACACACACACACACACACACACACAGATACACACTTCCTTCATTTCTGAACTTCCTCAATGAGAAATTCAACAAAAGAACTCAGTTTAATAAGGGGCACAGTGCAGAAAGAAAATTGACCTTAAAATGCCTTGAACAAGAGTCATCAGAAGGAAAATAAATCTAACACAGAGTTTTTAGGCTGTCAGTAATAAATAGTTTATCCTCTGGCAATGTGGCTATACCTGAGCTGTCAGGCCCCTAGAAAAATATCACCTCAGTGAATGTCAAGCTCTGTTATTTCAAATGATGCTGGGTTTAGTTGGTTGAAGTTTCAGTTATTCTCATTATTTTAAATTCCTCTACAGGAAATTAGAGGAGGCATTTGTTAGTAATGATCTAGTTACTCACTGACACAAAAAGGTGCATTATTTACCAATGATAGTCATAAATATGCAAAAGGTACATTCTATTTTGAGAGAAGGAGAAACATCTCTTTGTCTCAATCTTGAATCTCCTGCAATTTCTCTGACTATACATGATTTTTAATAGGCAAAATGCAATCTTTTTCTTTCTGCTAATGTATCAACCATCTAATGAATCATTTAAATATATTACTTACAGATGGTTACAGTGGAGTTTCCTTTCCACTGTAACATATTCCAATGCAGTACTTCATTTTTATAATATACTCTAGAAATTCACAAAACTGTGAATCATTTAAGCATGGGCTATCTAGTTGCTCCATCATGAATAAACCAGCAGAGGTTCCCGTGGAGTACAGTTTTTCTGTGGAAGACTTCAGTAAGGGTTAAGAATTAACTACACACCATATGCTTTGTAGAATCTTGCATAAGAAAATACAACCAAAACATTCAGCTAGAAATTCTTCAGTTTCCACAGCTCCTTTCTGTAATTCAACCTTCGGCCACAGATGACCAAGTCAAATTTTACAGGCCTCTCTTGCACCATGCTATTTCTCCCATACTTTGTATTTCTCAAGCATTGGAAAGCCTCATATGTTTTACAAGGCTGTTTAAATTACAATGGAAACTGTTTCTAAATCGGTTCGTTTCAATATGCTATTCTTAGAGTATTTTAGCTGACCTTAAGAATCTTTCACCCTGCTTTAAGTAGATGTAGCAGGATACCATAAATCATAAAACAGCATAAATGTCTAGCAACTGCTGTAAGTTAGAACTATGATTTTCTTCATACTTCTTAGCAGGAAGAATTTTTACAATTGAGTTCATGATAATTGAGTTTAAAAAGCAGTACGCAATTTAATGGAATTTAAAATGCTGCACTTACTGGAATACTTTATTCGCCACAAGGTCTAGGGGTTTAGAATTGACTAATAGACAGCGATGATGATAAATCAATGTAGCAGAGTTAATTTCTTAGAGTTGAATTGGATTTAGTCACTCAGCCCTCAGAATAATGGAATTGCATGGCCAAATTCCCCCGCTTTTCAGAGAATTTAGGGATAAGAGACCTCAGCAAATTTTTTTTGAGACTTTCTAATGTTATTGAAAAAATAAAACTGTGTAAGTCGTAGCAGTTTAATTCATCATCTTCCTTTTTCATTGAAATTTCAATTAAAATCACAGTTTATAATGTTACACACACAGAATTACTTTTTTTATTGGACAATCTAAAAGTATATGTGACTAGTTAGTGCATGAACTTCAGCATACATCTAGAGAGAAGCTGTAAACAATAAACTAACTGCTTCCCTAAAAAAAATCCTAAGAATTCCCAAAGTAAATGTAGTTCAGACACTTCAAAAACCAAGAAAAACATTTTTGCCAGTAGTAATAATTATTTCATTTTGGTCTTGTGTGTAGTTCACATTAGTGAATTAAAAAAATCATTATGTGTCTTGCCTCACTAACAGCCGAAATTAAATTAAGATTGAGCCTTAGCATTTTATTATAATGCTTCTTAAATTCCCTGTGTGTAGAAATGTATATGCCTGTTTTAGATTCCAAGTTTACATTTTTCTGTCTAATTAGAACAATGAATCCTAGCAGTCAGTTGCTCTGTCAGAGCTACTTGTGTTATGCTTTGTCTGTTTCTATTAATGATGGTTAAAGACTTTCATAATAGAACTCTGGCCAAGCCAAAATAATCCCTTCCTCCACGTCCCTTCAGCACTAACCCCAAATTTCATGAGCTGTGGCTAGCCAGAACAGCAGATGAGCATGTGGAAAGTTCTGCAGAGTATGATTCAGTGGTACTCTTTCACTTATTTAAAAAGTGAAACATAAAGGTGTGTAATACCCCCCTTCTCTGGACAGCTCTAAGAGCTGTGGTAGATGAGATGTGACCAGCTGCTTTCCCTGAAGAAGAAATCTACGTGGGTGTTTTGATCATTTAAGGTCTCTACTCAAACCACCCCTGTGTGAAGTGCATTTTATGCAGCCATCTGTAGCCAGTGGGAATCATTTCTGTGTTACAAGGATTATCATGTCTTAGGTCTTCAATCACACATGTATTTAGTTAAATGGGAGATTTGTATTGTATTTTTGCTTAAAAGACACATACTTAACTGCAATGGATTTGTTAGTGATGGTATAATTGTCTTTTTGTAAGCATGCCTACAAACTTCATATTAAAACTTTTCAGGAGTGCACTTTTTAATGCACTTTATAAATTAATAGAGCCAGAAATGGGAATTATAATGGGAAATTCATCTCTGCCATAATCCCAAAATTTTGGAGGACTTCGCTGGTCAGTGCTTCCTTCTCTTATTCCAGTTTAAAATACTGTAATGAACAAGTGTAAATAATCAAGCACATGCACCAAACACCTTTTAACCTTATATGCTACCGGTGAAAATTTTTTATCACTTATATTTCTATTTCTTCATCCGTTGGCTTTATACTAGAAACTGCATTCCTTCACATTTGACAGGCAGATTATAAAGATGCCTGTCTTTCTCCAGCACTTTTTAAATACCTCCAGTTATGATTTAATTACCTTTATCGCTCCTCTTCTCTTTGGGTTCATAGCCTAGAACAACAGCCATGGTTATCGGTGCTTTAGAATAAGCTATCAGCTTCCAGTAGGAGAAATTCTTGTAACTGCACCAGTGTTAGTATACCCTTGAGCACTAGCTTGCAAGAAAATGCTGCAACAGATACAAGAAATTAATATGCCTTCATATCCTATTAAGAAACATAAAGCTCAAATACCATATTTCACCCATTTATGTTCAGGAAATGAGAAGCATCAGTGCCTCATGCCCATGTGTAATTGTGCACAGCATCCATTATAATTCCCCCACAGATAAATCCTAATAAAACACACACCATCATTCAAGAGTTACCATGTCACCTGTCCATGATGTTTCTAAAGTTCAGCTAGCCTTGCCACATTACATTCCTGCCACATAAATTCCAGGAATATTTAATTCCAACTCAGCACTTACTTGGGGAGAGGGGAGAGGGGAATAATAGTTTACAAATAATCCCTTACTAAAAACACCCAATGTGGTTGAAGTTCTTTTCTTCTAGGTGTTGTAGAAAAATTTTACATTAAAAAGTAGATTGCATTTCCATTAAAAAGAGTAGATTCCATTAAAAAAACTAGATTCCATTTCCATTAAAAAGAGTAGATTACACATAATAGGCTTTTTTCTGCCTTTCTGTGTCCATCAGCCAAAGAAGGACAGCAGTTTGTTGGAGTAGTCTGGTTAATGTTCTGCTGTCATTAAAAAGAGCATAACAGTGTGATTGAACGTTTCAAAAAAAAAAAAAACTGCAGGCATCTTTGCTATCATTTTCAAAGTGGAAGCTCTGTAACTGATAGATCCCATCATTACTACAGCTACTAACACTGAAAATTTGTTAAAGCTGTGTATGTGGAGAATTCATCCAACACCAAGTTTTAATAATTCATGATGCAGTACCTGCCACTAATACAGAAACACTTCAACTGCTCAAAAAAGCCTTTCAGATTCTAGGAAAGACGTGAAGCATTTTGAAAATTTTATTCCTTTGCAAGAACAATTTTTCATCTCAGTCAGGACTGACAGCTGTAATTCTTATTCCTCAAAAGCAGAAGCAGTGACACAGTCTCCCTGAAGCAAGGAGGAAATGAAATGGACCTTAGCACATGCACCCATTTCATAAGAATTTATGCTTGGGAAATTATCATTTCACTTTTTATTTGTATTTGTTCCAGCCAGGACAGGGTTAATTTTTTGCAGTAGCTGGGACCAGGACTCTAATGTTATTCAATACCACCTCATGTCGTTGCCAGGGTTGGCAGAAAAGGAATCTCTCTCCCTCTGCCAAAAGTGTTCCTTCTGGTAGAAGAAATGGGGCAGACTGGGGGAGCTGTCCCTTATTGCCCCTGGTCCTGGGATCCCAGAGTGTGCTGATCATTTTTGCATGTCTTGAATCACTCTCTCTTGTACTCTTGCTATTCTATTTGTTTTCTTATCTCATTGCTGTTTGCAGCAGTTTTTTCTTGTCTCAACCTGTGTCCCTCATGGTAGTGGCCTCCAATTCTCACGTCTGTGCCACCACAGCCAGAGGGGGAGAGAGAATGTGGGGAGCTGGGAGAGTGTTTGTGGTGGCACTGAACTGGGGAATACCATTAAACCACAGCTGAGAGAGAGGATCAGATCCTGGAGGGCTTGGTCATGGCCTGGTGCCCTCATCAGCAGAGGTGATAACAAGCAGCAGTCTAGATGATCTGAAAGCTCAAGATAACAATCAGCTCTGTCAAAGTTTGTCAGGTCTGACACTTCTCTTATCAAGCGTGAAGCATACAAGTAATTTGTCCTGGAACACACAGATGAGTTTTTTCATTCTGATGAACTCATAAAGGTACAAGATGTATGCATCAGCAATAATAAATAGGTCAGCATAATAAAATTCTTAGTACTACCAGGGCAACATTATAATGATGCAATATGCAAATACATTAAAATTATACTAAATTTTCCAGTCTCACTTTTTTTTTTGCTCTTCACTGAAAATGTTAAAGAGAAAGAAAATGTACAAGGGCATACATATTTCAATTAATAAATTAAAAATTTCTTTTCTTCAACACATAATTATGCCATATCTAGCAAGAATAAATGTGGAATACTAATATAACCTTCAGGTATTCACCAGGTTTTATTGCTTTTCTATATTTAAACCCATTTTTAGTTGTGATAAGACACACACATTCTGCTGCTCTACTGTAGTTTCACAGTAGAACTTACTGATGTATTAAATGTAAAAAAAAAAGCAATATCTGATATTTGACTTCTTTTGTTTGATCTCAAATTTGTTAAGTGTTTATTTAATCTATTGAATATACTAGTATTCAACCTTGTCCTTTTTCTTTAAAAAAGCCCTAAACCTTGCCCCTTTCCTTAAAAAAATAGATAAGGTGAACAGTTAATTTATTTTTCTATATTTACAGAAAAGCCCAAATTCTGAAATATATTTACACAAGGAAAATCAATAAAATTCACAGCTGAAGTCCTGTTAAATAACAATTATTTTAGTGCAAATGTATTATCAAAACTAATTCTAGCAGCTGCCATTAAAAATGCTTCCTTTGTTAAATAGTATGTTGAGAAGAGCAGCTCACAAATTAAATAAAGATTGAGGTGATTTCTAAACAAAAAAATTCCTTTTGAAGAAAGACTGACTACAGCCAGAGAAAAATAACATCAATTGAACAATGCTCAATAAGAGCAATTGCATTATATTGAAGACAAACCTTATTTAAAGTCACAGTTCAGCCATCACCCCTGCCACTTTTTATTTCCTCATATTCAAAAATATTAATTTTATTTTGTTCTCCTACATGCCTATGTTCGTTCTTCATGGACCATAGTTTCATTATACACTACACTGACATTAAAGATCAAAAACATTATTTGGGACACCTGGAGGCACAGTTATAACACAAATAATGTAGCTTGTCACATTTTTGTAACAATGAACACTGGAAATATTAACAATTATCACATGTCCTTTAACAACACATTTTTCTTAAATAAATGTTTGTTTTTCTTAAAACAAACATTTTTTCTTCTCTTCATCTACCTTTCTTGCTTGTCTTTTCTCACCTTTTTTTATTTCAATAGCTTAGGTCTTAAATTGGCAGATACTAGTAAACAACACCACTTTAAGCAGGTTGTTCACCATTTCAGGTGACTTTTCCGAAGTTTTGAGTGCTGGTTTTTACCATTTAGTCAGTCAACAGAGCAATCCAGATAGATTACTCAAATACCAAACACACAAACAAATTTATTTATCAGCTTGCCAGTTTCAGAACAGGAGTTTTTATTAATTGTATCTCAGATGAAATCTTAAGGAGTCAAGAGTATTATAAATTATTTTCCCTTTCACTCAGAAGTGTAATTTCACTTCTCTTTCAAATACAAGGGCCAAAAAAATTGTCATTACTGGTTTGGGTTTGGCTTTCCCCTCCAGACATATGAGATTTTTGCTAGTCATGGAAAATATATGATAGTACTTTAGAGAAAATGGAATTTAATGTTTTGCTGTTCAAGAATTTGAGTCTAATAGTGCTATTTCGTAGTTTCAAAACTGTACACACCTCAACACTAAAAATGTCAACAACATTGCTACACAGAAGACAACTGTGAATACACTGTCAGAAAATGCTTATTTTACTCTGCTTCTAAAAAAAAAAAGAAAAACCAAAAACATTTTGAGATCATAATGTCTCTTTCCATCTTGACCTCAGAATCTTGATTATCTTCTTCAATTTTTCCCATCTCACCAATTCAAAGGCAAAATATATTCTCAAAAACAATTATGTTCCCACAAGTTTTCTTGAAAATTTTATGAATGGGAAGGAAGAGGATCAAATTAATCCTTTCACATGGAAAAAGACTTACAGAACTCTGATATTACACACAACATCAAGTTAGCATGGTCTTCAAGCCTGGTCAAGTAGAATGAACCCAGTTGCTGGTCATCTAGCTTGTACTCAATATCAGCATGTAGCTCAATATTAACTCTCTTATTATACCTCTTGTCCACAAATATTAACATTACAGCAGTGAGGATGGAAAGTATCCAGATCGATGAAAAGAAGCTATCATCAACTGAACTGTTCTTCAAACAAACTTGTGCAGTGCTTACTCCTATACTTAAAAAAAAAAAAAAAAAAAAAAAAAAAAAAAAAAAAAAAACCTAAAATTTAACTTTCTCTGTCAGAACTGTAGGTTTAATATTATATAAAAAAAATAATTTGCTGATACCTTGGTATTTTTATGTTGCAGTCAACTGAGAGTTTGCTGATAAAGCTGAAAGTGTCAGTTACTCTGTAAGGCCATAAAATAATAAATGCAGTACATTATACTGGATATAGAAGGTGATTCATAATTACTTGCCATCATCTTGTGTAAGTTCCCAAATCAGTGATTTTGAATAGATACATAAGTGATTCAGCATTCATATTCAGGTACCATGAAATCCCTGTAGCCCTTGAAGCTCGCAGACCCCCAGATTTTCAATAATACTTTTATTTATTTTGTTCAGAAGTTATTTTGTAGCAGCTAAGGGAATTGTGTAAGTTCCAATCTTCCTAAAAATACTGTGATACAGCTGCTTCCTGAGCACCTTTGAATTTCCCATTTCATCAAACTGGTTGCTGCAACTGTCACTTAATAATAAACTCTCTCCAATATTTGATAGTAATGGATTCCTTTGAGGAACATTGGTGTGCAAAGAAGGGTCAGATTTTAGATATTATCCTAGTACAATAATCCTAGGGAAAAAAAAAAAAAAAAAGGATAGAAGTAGGAAAACAACTACACAAGCATCACTGCAGGTAAGGGTTCCACCAATATGCCTGTCAACATTAATATTAGCCTCCTTGGTACACAAGTTATTTTCCTACAGCAATGAAGTTGGTGTTTGCAGCTGTTCATGTATCTGGGGAGTACTTGTCTTCAAACCTGTGCAATGGCGGAAAAGAAATCCAAAATGATAGAAAATTCTAATTCTTCATAATGCTTCCCAGTATTAATTGCATTTAATAGAGTCAATGAAAATTCAGTTCAATTGAGTAGGAGAAGATAATGCATTAAAACTTTCCCTTGATATCCAACCAAAATACAAGATTCTTTATATGGTCAGTAAGTCAGTTGTGGTCTTAATTATTTCCAAAGAATAACTGAAGTTGGAAGTGACATATGGAGATCATCTTGTCTTAGTTCCCTGTTCAAAACAGGATAAATTACAGCTGGCTGTCAGGAACACAGCCAGTCAGTTTTCAAATATTTCTAGAGATGTTGACAGACTCCACCGCCTCTTTCATCAACCTGTTCACGTCTTCGACTACCTTCAGAATTAAAAAGGTGTTTCTTAGATTAAAACAGAATTTTCTGTATTTCAATTTGTGCCTATTGCTGAACACAGCACTTCCTGTGCAATCCCACAACCCCGGAGTGGAAAAGTCACCTCCCCTGACGTGTTGGTAAAAATGTTCTTATAAACCCAGCATCAGGAACGTGTTAAGTCTGCAGCAGGAGGCTGATTCACATGCAAGCATCCTAATATTTAGTAACTAAAGTCCTTCCAAGACAATCTGTAATGTAACATAATTGATCTCTCATACGACTCCAATACTCTATGCACCGAAAGAAAAAAAATCCTTCACATTTGTGGGCTTCCTCTTAGTCACACCTTAAAAGACATTTGTTCCAGTGAATATGTGGATCCAACATCCAAATTTCTCATTAAAAATACTTCATCAGAATATAAAATAAAACTCAGATTAGCTTGTGATTAATATGCACTCTTTTCTTTTGCCTTAAATGAATTTTTATTACATAGATTTGAAGCATGGAATAAAAAGTACCTGAACATGAGAAATGAATAAAATATTATTACTAGTCATTTGTATACCCCTATGACATTTTATGAAAACCTAGCTGCAAGAGGTACAAACAACAGATAGATGGCACAAAAAAAACCCTGTACAGAGGTCACAGTTCCAGCAACTCTTATTCTAAGATAAATTTTAAAAGTTAAATTGCACACTATCCTGACTTAATAAATCTGCATATTACTATATTAAATTAATATTCAACCCTGAAATTTCAAAAATTTACCTGTTCTCCAGACTTGAGCTGACATATTAAATTTACAATACTGAAACTGTTTATGGTCCACCAACTGTATAAGCAATAACTTCCAGGTTAAAACCTTATTCTTTCTTGTTCTGTATTCTGTAGTAGTGGGTGTACTGAGTCACTATACTTCATCTCAGCTGGTTCCCAGTGACTTGGGGCAGAAGCAGAGCAGATAGATACATAGAGCACAAACTGATTACTATTTAAAATTCAAAGCCTTAGGTAAAATAAAGTGTTTCAGAAATGCAGTTGCAGTTTAGAAATGCTGAGTCCAGCCTACGCTGGCACAATGACAAATTTGTTCCCATCTTCATTCAGTGTTTCACCTCAGTGAAGCCACACATTGAAATTTACTAGAGTTGAGCAGCCACAACACCATTCCTGCACTCTCTGCCCTGGTTTGTGCCTGTCTCTACCCAGAAAACACATGTAGAGTACCACACCAGCAAAGCGAGAGATCTGAGGCCACGGGAGGAGTGCACTTCCCTTCTATCTTCATTGCAGCACCAGTGCCACATTGTGTTACTGCATTTAGGAACCTGATTTCAGCAGTGCTATCTTGACATCAGCAGAGTGAGGTATGAACAGAGATGGAGTTATGGGGAGTCATGATCAGCCAGTACTGGTGCTGAAATGCTTGTCTCAGCTCTATGATCAGTTAGAGAAAATATTTTTCAACTACTTCCACAACATGGAAGGGCAAGTAAATAATGAAAAATAAAACAAAATTATGCAATCTTCATTCCTATAACAGAGACAACTCTTTCTCTTTTAGAAAATGAAGCATAGACAGTTCTAGTATGGCTCAAAATTATTTCTTCCTGCTTTTCATTCTGAAAACTTGCTTATTTATATACTTTGGAAAACAATTATATATTGCCATTTTGTCTTGCGTTGCCATGAGGTTTTTTCTTGGTGTGCCGAGCGTTCATGTGGAAGGAGAGACGTGCAGTCTCTCCCGCTGGTTAATGTAAACACTGGCCATGTTTTGCTCACTGTCTTTCATTGTTTACATATTTCTAGTTGGGAGGAGAAAGGTGATTGACAGTTGGCTTCACCAGTGTGGTAGGGAGGTGGGAATTCCATCCTCCAATCCATGGGCATCATAGGAAATGTATAAAACTGGTTTTGTAAATAAACCTGGGTCTTCCTGCCCTGCTCTGCGGAACCCAGAACTGTCTCCCGAGTCTCTCTCTTACTGGTCAGGCCCCGTGGTGATAGTCTTGTGTGTCACAGGTACTTACAGGAAATCATCAAAAAATTTAGTGTGTAAGGCATACACAGCTCACAGGCTGGTGGTTCACATTTAAGCTGGTTAATTTCAGCCAAACACACACGTCAATATTTATGGTTTCTAATTTATAAATGTGAATTAAGCATTGACATTGGAGACACAGAGCTTTAAGTACCAGGGCTTCCTAGGCATACTACAGCTGATATGTAGGAGACCAGAGGTAGGTGGATGATTGAATGACCAAAGCCAAATCTTCCATCTTATCTTTTGCTACTTTTTACCTCTCCCATACATCAACATATGTAGAAATGGAAGCAAGAATATAAATTATAAGAAGAAAATTTCAAAGTTTGGTCTAGCTTTTTATCCTCTGCCAAGCAAATAGAAGCCATGTAAGAACATTGTTCAAGGAGGAGCAGTGCATTCTGCCTCACATGACCATGAAAGTACCTAGACAGTTATAGGAAGACTTTTACTGGTGCTTCACTTTAGTCTTTAACATTAATATTGAAAACCATGAACACCAAAGATTATGGAAAACGTATGTTTAAAGAATTAAAATGGAAACTATCATTAGTAAGAAAATTCAGGTTCTATGCTAGCATATCTCTAAAAGTTTCAGAAAGACTACGAAAGTCATTTCAAAACAAGCCCTTCTCTGCCAGAACAAACAAAACAAGCCTGAACACCCGTGACAGATGCTTTGCCAGAGTCAAAAATCACATTTGAACTTTAGATGGGGAATTCGGTTTCAAGTCTGAAATCCCTCACACATTGAGTGAGCTCTAAGTGAGTGAAATTAAATCTTCTGTTTCTATATGTATCAGGCAGGGTCATCTCTTATCTCTACCAGCCACAGCTCACTCTTTGAAATTAATCAAGCTTTAATTAATTGGCATTCCATTAAATGCTTAGGATTTTCAAAGTATGCCCCAATCAGACCACATTAGGCTAACCTGGTGTGGTCAAATATGTTCTTCTATAATATATTCCCACATACTGCCCCCCTCCACTCCATATAACCACCTATCACTTGGTTAAGAGTGATAAACATAAAAGTAGTAAACACAAACCCATACTCCTACAGTCAGTTAATTAAGCATCTCAGCTAAGAGTGAAATATGTATGACATTTTGACCTTTACTATCAAAATTTCTTTCCTTTTTCCTTCATAAAAACAGCATTAGTAATTTTTTTTAAATCAATAATAGGCAAGAGAACTGTAGTGTTTTGTACTTCCATTTTGTATGCTCCTAACTCCAGCCAGCTGACTGCTATTTTGTGAGTGGGCAGCTGGCAGTTCCCTAGCAACAGATTAATTGATTGCAGTTTTAAACCCACCACCTTCAACTCAATGCTCCTATTCCTCACTTATGAGTGTATACACACACATCTGCCAGGTAAAAGATAGCACATAGAAATCTAAAGAACAAAAGGAGAAGGATCTGATAGCAATTTATTCCAGAAGTGTTTTAAATTTCAGAAAAAATATACTGTAATGTCAGGATTAAAAGCTAATTAAAAACTATTTCATCATACCTTCAGTCATGTTCTTTTCAGGCTATCTTTTAATACAGGGATCAAGAAATCTTTTCATTCCCTATCATAGTAATGAATACAGATTAATTCCAAATTTATATGTAAAATTTTACCTGTCTGGTAATGTCAGAAGCTATAACGAAAAAACAAAACTTAGAGATAGAAGGCTGAATGTCATAAAGTAGGTCCAAGACCTAATCTCCACTGATATAACAATAATGTCTTTCCTAATAACTTATTAAGAAAGCATAGGGAATTTTTGCTCCATTTGTTTTAGAACTAGATATCTTTTATGTATAGTATCAAAGGGAAATATTCTCAGTACCAAAATAGGAAATAGGTGTGAAAATGGCCTCAGGTAGGTTTCCAGGCCCTAAACCCAGTGATGCCTGCCCAAACGCCCCACTGAGATCAAAATCATAAACTTTATAGCTGCAGTTTCTGTCTTAAATGCTTGAAACTTCTAACAGAAACAAGCATCAGGTTGATGTTTCAATTGTAAGGTCTTATGGTCTTATTAGAAAGAGAGTGAGTGTAAATTGAGAGCAAGGAGGAATGAGTCCAGGACTGGTAGGGAAGAAAAGCGCTCTAAGGAAAGTTTTGTGGATTGATTCTCTTATGCTGGAAGCACTGACTGTCTGCAATTTCTCTGGGAAATTGTGATTTCTTCTATTAAGAGCAAATGGAGTGAATTGTCATGTTACTAATCTCCAACAGGCAAGATCAATACATTGTCCCAACATAGTAATTATTAATCTGAATACAGGGGTCTCTACTCCCCCTTTCTAGTAGCAGAGATGCCTTCTTTTCTCATGTTGTTATTGGAAACATGCAAACCCACCTCTTCCACAAGAGTGCCAGAGCCATCAAGATATCCTGATTTGGGTAGAATTATGGTCTTTTTCTTTCCATTTGAAGTGGTTCAAAGTTTTTAAGTCTGCAGCAAAGCTCAACGATTGCCCAAGCCTGCAAGAACATGTATGACTTTCTGCTAAAAGAGTTCTGTAAAGCTGATCAGAAATGGGAGAGGTGAATTCTGTTTTCTTCTAGTTACTTCAATATTTAAATGAAAAATTTTTCATCTAAGATGTATAAACAGGCCTGGGAGGATAGAAATCAGATCTCTGCACTTATACCCATAGCTACTCACTTATACCCATAGCTACTAGACTCCAAGTCAGGCACTGCATACTGAATGTCTGCTTCCCTGATCATCCACATCACCAGAGATTATTTCTTTCTGTACCACTATATCTGTAGAAAATTTAGAATTCTTAACTCTGCAAGGAGGAATCCATTTTGAAATTTTAGCTTAGGGGAATCTAACATTTAAGTCCCTATTAGATCTGTCCTTAAAATAGTAAGTTCTGAGACAGACTGAGTTGGGAGAAATATGCAGCTTCATAAATTTAATTTGTAAAAGACATAGTAATATTTTAACTAACTGCAGAACTGCATACCTAGGGCATTTATTCTGAAAGTTTAGCCAACACACATGAAAAATATTTAACTTTAGACATTTTTCACATGTAAAAATCATGAACATAAATTTGCAAATGCTAAGCATCTGAAGATAATTCAGTAATATTCTAATTTAAAACACCTATGTACAAATCTCTGTCCCCTGCTTGTGACATCCTACCCCTTTCTTTCCCTATTGTTATTTACTAACTAGATATTTTTTTTAAAAATGTTATTCACTGGATGTGACATAAAAGGGACTTGGATACTCATTCTCTTCTTTTTTGTAAGAAAGGGTATTTCCAGTGGGAAGCTGCTAGCATGATCTTGGAAGTAAACCTTGGCAACATGAATCATAACATTTTCAAACATTTATTTTAGCATCTTGGCAGAGAAGAGACTCCTAGAATCACATTGTAGCAAACAAATGCATACAATGGATTGAGATGTCTGAAAATAGTAGCTAAATGGTCAAGAATGCATTTGATGTGTGCTGCATGTGTCTAACTTAAACATACATTCAGACATTATAGTAGTAATTTGAAAGGAACCTACATATGTTGCCTATCTTAATTTAAAAACAGAAGACACATATTAAAGAGAAAGAATTTGCATACTTACTTTCTATTTCACCCAGCAACATACAACGTTTATCTCTCAAATGGTCCTTACCATAAAAGAAATTAATTTGGTTCCAAGATAAATGTGGCACACAAGTCAACTCATTTTTATCACTCTCCATTATGTAAATTGAAAATTATGAAAAATCATATTGAAGATACAGAAAGGCTTCCTGACAGTTAGAGATAGGTGTCTAGAATATTATGTCTTCTTCATATTTTTCCCCAAAATTTAAGTCTTAACTGAAATATTTACATACTATATTTTGACATTTGAAAGTTTGTGGTGTATTTTCCTAAAGACTTCCCTGGCCTTGCTAGGAAATTTTGAGCAGAATTTTTATTGACAATATTTCATATATTGAAAAAAGATTTCCATGAATTTCTGTGAGCATGCACTACCTGTGATAATTACTTTTTCCAATAATTACTTCGCAGGTGCCAAGCATATTAACTTCTACTGTTTTCCAAGTATCATATTTGGCACATACAGCAAAGAGGAATTTGTGCCTTCACTCCACCACCACCCACCCCTGCTCCCTTAAGAGAATCCTTCCTCCTAGGTAAGTACCATAATCACTGTGCTATTATGCTAGTCATGAACCATTTCAGATTCTGCCTCCCTAGTCCAATAAATTTTGTAAGTATTTTATGCAAAGCAGGCAGTCGCCAGCTGAAGAAGTTAAGCATGGCACACATAGAGATAGCCTCATTGGACAAAGTTTTAGAGAATTACTCTGTACATTTTATAGCAGAAACTGTTAATTCTTACTGATTTAAAATGTTTGCAAGCCGACCATGTAACTATTTCAATAATTTTAAATCAAAAAAGAGCTCTGGGAACTTTCACTCGTGAAATGGTATTTGCCTGATTATTGTCATCTTCTGTTTCCATTTTTGTTAGAACTTTAAGCCAAATAGTCCATCTGGCATTTTCTCTCACTTGTCATTTTTTAAGTTATAAAAATACAGTATATTTTAAAATTCTAAATCATCAGTTTTATTTTCTCACATAAGTACTGACCATAAGAACTCAAATACTTTTACAGAATATTTTATGAGAAAAATCTCTTCAACTACATCTGAGATCTGCATCTGGACTCTGTTTCAGTATCTTACTGACTGCCTGCTGACAATAATGGTCAGGGAGGAGGAGTGCACTGGGATTGAACGTAAATGGATGTTTTGCAAAATCAGCTCTTGAAATACCCAAATAACACAGAAGATTTAGCTACCTGTCTTCCATTGGAATCAGCACGTGTATTGTGTGTAAGAGAGAAAGAGGCTTAAGTTTTTCTTCATATGGTCTTCAGTATGCATGCTGCCTGCTTAAAAAGTAATAATTGCAGAATATATTCAACAGACTGGCGAGCACCTCCAGGAGCACAATTAACATGAGCTAAGAGGGTCTCACTTTGATTCATGAATAGACTTACATTACATCTTGTGAAATTACTGAGCAGCTGTTAGAGAGAAAAGTAAACATGATCAGTATCCTTTTGTAGGGACTTACCAAGGACCAATCATCAGATACACATGGTAAATAGAAATGGAGTCTTGAATAGGTGATAAGCAATCAACTACAAACAAAAGTGAGACACTGGCCTTACATTCAGCATGAGTAGTAAATTAACATATCTGTGCAGTGTACTAGGAAATTAAGAGGACAATAAGGACAAAATAAATGTAGAACCAGCCATAGGCTACATAAATCCGAAATACCTCATCTAGTCCAATTATAGTGTATTTGAAATCCCACATCCCAAACCTTGGCCATCTAATCTTTTCACCAGCAACCAGCATAGTTAAGTTTACAGACTTAACCTATATGATTAAACAAGGCACATGACATGGTCTAGTTGTGAAGCAGAGTTACCTGAAGACAGACAAGAGTTTCAGAAAATGGGCTCAATTAACTTGTCTTTTTCCATTATGCAGAATTTTAACCCTTCTATTACATACAGTGCAACCCCTCAACTCCTCTTCTGCCTTGCTCCTGAAAAGCCTGCAACCATCTGGGAGGGCATTCCAATCACAGGATTATCCCACCAGCTTTCACTTATACCAATGATGTTAAATCTCTGGGAATGGGCCAAAGGTTCCAGCTCCTCCTGTTTGTTCCTCATGCTGGGGGCTTTATTGTAGAAACATTTCAGGTGTGGTACTTTGGAGCCAACACCTGGTGAAGCAGATTGAGGGATCCCATTAGTGCTCATTTCCTCCAATTTTGGCACACCATCCCATCGTTCATGGCTGGAGAGCCTGGTTTTGTCCCTTTCCCCCTTCCACTGTTTAGCAGTACAATATAAAATTATGACTAGTTACCCAGAATTTATGCATTATGCATTTCCAGCCATAGATGATTGCAGGTTTCCACAAAGAAAATTAATATAAAAGGAGAAAAAACTAGTGGACGTTTCCCTAGATTTCTTTATGTTCTAGACTGCTCCATAGGTGCACTGACTGATCGGTGCTGCTGGTTTTGCAGATGTAAAGGGTGTCTGAGAGGCTCAGGATGTTTCACACTCATGGCCCTTATGCTACATTCTTACAACTGTGTCAATGGAAGGGGTGAGACCACTAAGTCCTGTGACAAATAATCAGCAAGAAATCACCTAATTTGCAGTTTATTAGGAAAGTTTTATAAATCTATTTAGATTATTTAGAGACTTCATGCTGTGTTTATCAAACCAAGGTAAAAAGTGAGTAGGAGGTCAAAAAAAGGTAATGGAAAGGAAATTTTTCCACAATGATGAGAGCCTGTCAGTCCTTAGTTAGATGGCAGCACAGTCTAATGAAGACTACTCCATTTACTTTAATGGACCTACACCACCTCATACAAGTGAATTTGGGTCATGGTACTATTTTTCACTTGTAATAACATGCATCTATGTATCTTTTGTTTGTACAGGGTTTTTTTTTCATATTTTCTTAAGGATAAGGAACAAATGCACAACAGACAATGCTTTCCTCAGGATACAGGTGCCTTATTTAATGTGTGCTAACAGGCAATATTTGTTTGCAATTGTAGAGAGTGCAAAAAAAAGGAAAGCCACAGAATCACAGAATGTTCTGAGTTGGAAGGTACCCACAAGGATAATCAAGTAATCTATGAACAAATTACAAAAATGATGCTGGTGTCAAATGTAGGAGTATTACTGGCAGTTGCTTTCATTCTCAATCCATGTGGTAATAATATGATTTAATACCTTTAATATTAGTATTGTTTTAGTGATAATGGTCAACAGACAGAAACTAGACAAAATTTATAGAAGCAGGAAGTTTCTTCTACTGGGTTAACTATATCAGCTGGAGAAACAAAATCAAATCAGCTCCTGAGCATGCCAGTTCTTCTCCTAGTCTTCTTAAAACATACCACATTTCAAGCATATTGCTTCAGAATCTCATTCACAGTTGGAGTAAGCAAGCAGCCTCTTCCTTCCAGGGTCTAGAAACTAGTCATCATATTTGATGCAAATCTCAAAGTGAGAACTGAATATCTACATTTCTATTTTTCTTAGGGAACCACTACACAAAATTAGAGAGGAAAAGAATTTCAATGATATTTCCTCTGCTTTAACTTTGTTGACCCTCAACTTGTTTGTGCTTCACTGCTTCAATAAAGGGCAAACAGAAGTACCACTACATGCATGTACATGTGCAGTTGTGCACCTACAGACATTTTCACCATTTATTTCGAGAATGCACATTGCTCTCAGGCTAAATCACAAGCAGGATGTCCCTTGCCTTCACAATTTAAGGGATATAATGAAAGAGCTTTTAGGATAATCAACTGTCCTGTACCAGAAAATAGGGTTCATTCTTTTAGATGCATTACCTTCCACACCAGTACCTAATGAACAAAATTGTTTGAGTGGATGGAAGTCAAATTGTAAGGATAAGAGGTCTTTTTATGTGTATACCTGGGAAAGAAATACTCTGTTATGGATTTTTAATCACTCTGTGATCACATGACTATACTGTGTTCCTGGAATAGTATTCTAGGGATGCATTATAGTTTAAATGTTCCATCCAAAATTCTGTGTGAATGGGATTTTTTTTCCCTCGGTATTAAATTCCTCTTTGTCTGATTGGAAATAAATAGACAGCATAGAACTCTCAATAACTGATTTGATTTCTAAGCTTTTTATCATGTAAGCTATAATAACTTATTCCTTGTGACAGAAAGCACATCATATATTTCCTGTGAATCTGCTGGAAAATGCAAATGCACCATTACTTCAGGCACATTCTCTTTGCAAATCAAACACTGCACCCAATAGTTTGTAAGTTTCTTCAGAGTTACAAAAATGTCAGACCTATATCAAGTACTGTCTAAAATTTGTGAACTTGAAGTTATAGTAACCAAATAAATGCAGATTTTGACTAAAAATGCAACTTTTTATGAAATTATTTTGTTCAGAGAGAAAACCTACTGTTATAAGATAGAATTTTAAATGTTCATTTCAATACTTACATAATGAACAACTTTGATGTTGTTCAGACATGCTCAACAAAGTGTGCATGCTGTGTTCAATTCCATCTCAAATAAGAAATACATTAAAAAGATCCAGTCTGCTATTGTGAATGCAGTCCTTGGTTTGACCTGTAGTTCCTTCTAAAACATCAGCATCACTATCAAAAATACCAATTTGTCCTTTGATAACATAAAAGCGTAGCACTGGAAGTTTCTTTCTGAGATTTTTGGGAGATGGTAGCCATCTGAACAGCCATCTCCCCTGTTTGAAAAGGAGCAGTTTGTATGGCCTGTTTTCCCAAACTGCACATTGCTGAAATATTCTCAGTTGGTGAAAGAATAAAAGACCATTCTGTGTGCTTCAGCAATTAAGTCTTCGCTGTCATATCTGAGATAGGAATTCCAGCAGAATCATTAATGAAAACATAAATAGCAAAAAAGTAAACATAGGAAACAAAGTTTCCAGAGTAAATATTCTTCAAATTAGTTTTAAAAATAAATTATAGACTTTAATTTATCATTTTCTTCACTCATCATTTTTTCCTCAAGTGTGCTTGCTTGGCAAACTGTGAGATAATTTACATGTATCCAATGCATCTGAGAAGATGCATATTTTAATGATGTTTGTATCTGGAGGACCAGGCAGTTATTGCTATGAACCAATATTTTCTGTTTTGCTATTAAGAGTTAAAACTTGGTGATATAGAAGTATAAAACTGTGACATCCAAAGTGTGCAAATCAATCAAACAAGTTCAAAGTATCTTCTGAAAGTAAAAAAAAAATAATGAAAGATTAGCAAACGGTTATGTTTGCTATTTGAGTCCTATTAATAGCACTTCCATTAAGAAAGGAATTTGAGTTTGGATTGCAGGGTATTTTTTCTATCTCCCTTTCCTAAGGGAAACTATCCATTTTTTGAAAAAATAATTCACACTTTAAAATTTTCTATTAAAAACTGCATGTAAAACAAAAATATGTTCTTTTACAATTTCCAACTAAAACTCAGAACATTTCAAGAAACCTAGAAAATTTCTGATAAAAAATTCTGTGATAAAATTTAATCACATATCTATTGTTCTGGCAACCAGTTTTCATAAAGTATATAAGTTATAATTTAGCTAATTTTACTTCTATGAAAGATTTTTTGAGTTCAATGAGGGCAATAATGAAAATTATATCTGTTTATAAATCCTGCAGAAAAACTTATAGTACTTGTCTTTACAAACTCTGAACATAAACACACTGAAATTAACTGTTTGATTGAAGTCTTTCGTTTTTCAAAGTGCAACTGTTGGAAAGCAGTAATAGTTTTCTAACCACTGGCATGGATTTTTCATGTTATTTATTAATTTTATAGAATTCTGAAGATACCTAATCCTTCCTATTGCTACTTTTTATAGTAATTGTGTTAAGTTTCTACCTTGCTTTTCACTGGATTGCCAGTTTTAAGATGTGGATTACTCAATGCTTGTTTCAAGTAGCTCTTCTCATGGTTACTTTAAAGCTGGAGTCACTTCTCTTCCATCATCATTTAGAACACTTTCTTATCCCCCAGCAAAATCTCTGAAAATATCTTTAGATATGTCAATTCAGGGCAGTGACAGACATTTCCACAACTGTCTAATGAGAGTAGATACAAGGCTTGTTTACATATAAAGAGTGAAAATATTAAGGTGCTTTGAAGTAAGGAGACTTGTTCTTCATGGGAGCCTTCAGACTCCAGTGCAATTTAGTTTTTATGTATTGTCTTCACACCTTGAAAGTCTTCATGCAGTCCTGACCTCAAGCAAGAATAACCATAAAATGTTAAACTATTATTCTGAGGACAGTGGCACTTTAAAAAAGCCCTTTTCCCAAGAGATTTGTGTCTCAGTGGTGTTCCTGTGTGGATTTTTTGATACCAGATTAATTTACCCATTGCATTCATATCCTCACAAGAACATCACTAAGCAACTTTTCTATTTAGACACTAATTCTCCTAAAACATATAGAAAATCACTATCTTTTCAGACACTTGATGTGTTTGTCTAAACTGTGTATAAAGCTGAAATTAAAGGTAGGATGTAGACACAAGCCTATACGTATGTATAGAACACAATCTGCTAGATTGCTCTCTTAGCAAAGTAGACTGAAAACATCTCAGAACCGTATAATGGAGTAGCACAAGATTCCTTTCTTTTATTTGCTGGATTTATTGTATAGTCAGACTTTTAATTAATTTAAATCTCTGTAAAGCTGACAAAATATTTCCTTCATCCAAATCTTGGTATGTCCCAAATATTTAATAATTAAAAATTCAGAGCATTAATTATTTTTCACAGCAAAAATCATAGTTTGGATCCCCACAATTTCAACAACAGCAATTTAAATATTTAATATATATAAGAAAACTTTGCATAGTATAATCCCCTAAAATATAAAAGCCTAAAATTTCTACTATAGGAGTATTTAACTGAAAAAAACAAAACAAAACCAAACAAACAAAAAACCTCCACAAGGAAAATAACACATGGTGTGGGAATAATACATGCACAGAACTGGATCTGGAACAATTATTTGTATTTAGAGCTTCATAAATCATTGATATGAGGAAAAGCATTTAATTCTTTGCCTGCCCAGCCCCCAAATGGGAAGAAATAATAGAGATGCATGGATTTTAGGTGAAATTAGCCATGCATTTGTTTCTATGCAGACTAAAAGTCTATCACCTCTGGAAATTATCAGAAACAGGATGCAGAAGAAAGACATTTCCTATTTTTATGCTGCATAGAATGAGTTTTTAGGCTGCTTGGAGGAAGTTTTGCATCAAGCCATATCCAGACAAGTTCTAAGAACAGAACTTAATCAGTAGGAAGAGGAAAAACTGTTAAAAATGTAGGCTTTAAGGATCACTTAAAAATGAAAAGGTGAGATTATTATGTTCCAAATCCTGATTGCTTTCATGTGAGGGGGCAATAGCCATTATCAACATTAGAACCTCTTGTGGATTAAATAAGGAGGTAACCAGCTATATCAAACTTAGATCCTTGCTTTTTATAGAATGGTTGGAATTGGGTAAATTGGGGATGCAAAGGGGCAATAAGCTCTTGCAGATCTTTTTTATACTTACAGGAGGAGGGCAGGGTTCTAGAGAGCAAGCACTTCCCAGTGATGGAGAGTGTATGTTTTATGTGCTGATTCACAAATGTGGACTAGGTCTGAGCTAGGTTACAGATTTTGGATTCAGCACCAATTGAAGATCTGAAGCTAAAACACTGATAGAAACAAAGTTTCTATTGATTGTTTGTTTCCAGGTTGGGTAATATAGCATTTTGAAAGGATTGAAGTGTTTCCTTTTTTCCACAACTTCTAGAGGACAAAAATGTGTTATATATCTTGACAACAGTAAAGACTGTATCTAAATGCCAAGATGCTTTCACTCTGCCCTGCTCCCTATATTGCTGTGCCCCCAGCTTAAAATCAGAGATTTATTGGTATAGTCTCATTTCATCCCACTTCTCAGCAAATTCTTTCAAAGCAACTTCATAATAACACTAATGAAAGTCTTTTAAATACAAACCATCAAAATGAGGGCTTTGGTGGAATATGAGCATTCGAATTTTGTTTTCCAGAGATCAAAAATTTAGATGTGCCCAAAAAGCTGCTGTCTAAAAGCCACTAATCTGCATATTGTCCCTATAGTTAAGTAAAAATAATTTTGAGAAAAACAGTCAGTATTTTCAATTATACTCTTTCTATTGATATATTACTCTAGTTTTAAAAAATGGTTAATGGTGGAAATTAAATGTTCCAGTACTTATACAATGATAGAGCCTACTTTTGTTGCTCTTTGTGGCCTTTGGTCATTAAAGTAATGACCACAATAATTTTTTGCCCAGAAGGGAAATATTTTTCTCAGTGCTGCTCTGCAAGTACAATTTTTTCTCTGTGAGTACAGCTGGCATATTTGATAAAGTTAGCCATAGAGGGCATGCTCTTAGCTCTGTGATTTTCCCTGTGTCAAGTGTTATTGGCATAATGTCTATCAAAAAATGTTAAATTCCTGAAAAATTAAATAACAGTGGTGTAGGAGACTACCTTGAACTCCTTGCCCTCTCCTCCGCAGCATCGCATGATACTCCATGTCAATCAAGTTCAGAGCTGGGTTAGTGGTGCCATACATTACCAACTCTAAAAAAGAAGTCCAAGGCAAACTGCTGTTTTGATTCTCTCAGCAGGGAGCAACACTTTTAATAGGCATGTACATCTGCTGCCCATGGAATGAAAATCTCCTTGGCTGGCTGCGCTCGTGCCCATCTGTCGGGATGGCGCGCTGCCCGCTGACAGGTCGGTCACATCACTGCCACATGGCAGGAATGCCAGCAGAGGGACAACTCACTTGGCCAGCCTGCTTGTCAGCAGAAGCGAGCAGGGTTTCTGCAGGACATCCTTACAAGTGCTAGCAGCGCCGCTTTGGTAACAACTGTTCAAACTTGGTGTCTGCCATAAACTTTTGTGTTGTAGCACCTAGCCCTTAGATATTCCCACAAGTGTCTTTCACACGCATAGCAGTCAGTCCCTTGGTGAAGACTGCCCTAATTGAAGTATACTCTGAAACATTTGCACTCTCCTTTCAGCACAAAATATTGTAAAAACAGTAAATAATTTTTATGATAATTCCATACCATCAACCTCTACCTAGTGATGAGGATATTAAGTTGAACCTTCCACTCTGAAGCTCATTTTCTGCCTTCTGACTCTGAAGAGTTCTCAATCCTAACATTTACCAAATTACAGTTTCCCTTTCTGAATAGCAGAAACAGCGTTCTTCCCCAAAATAGCAACATTCCTCTTTGATCTCTTATAATTGAGAAATGCTGACTTTGTTCTGAGCATAAACACTGACGATCTTTTTTTGTGTGCTTCACTTGAATCAATAGTTAGATGAATAAAAAGACCCTTTCCTAACAAATGTAAAGATCCTGTTATGGCATCACTTTCAAATAAAGTAGAAGTAACATAAAATTTCCTATTTTGAGGAAATTATGTATGGAACAGGATTATTTTATTTATCTTTTTTTTTTCTTTTTTATTGTTTAAGTTTCTGATACTTCCTCAAAAAACTCTAGAGTGTGTGACCAAGCATATAGTTCCTAGTAAACATGAGGTATATATTAGTAAAAGTTGAAAATGGTAAAAGTAAATTATTTATATAGATAGGGATCTTTTTGTTGAGTTTTTGTTGAGTTTTGTTATAATGTGCATAAGGTCAAAATCATCACTTAAACTTGAAAAATATATTGCTTAAAACAAACTCACAGAATTTCCCAGGACTATTATGTCATAATTCATCATAATAAGTAAAAGGAAATATATTCAGAAGTAATACTGCAGCGTCCATTGGACTGAGGTTATGTAATATTTTTATCAGTATTATGTGCATTTTTGTATTATTTCTCTATCAATGAGTTTTGGTTTATGGACTCCCATCTGTTTTAAAAAAAAATAATTAAAGAACAACCTAAACTCAGCACCAGAAAGCATATATCTGCATTATTAGAGTTCTAAATATACAAATAAGTAATCTAATCCGATTATGAACAGTGCAGGGGAAGTAGATGAACAGATCAAAAAGGGCAAATGCTGCTTGAATTTAGAGGAAAACAGGAAGATAAAAAGTAGCCTATACAGAGCTCTGTGATACCAGAAGCTGAGGGGTGGAGCACAAGGTCTGGTTTCCACACCTCTGTGACTGGTGAGTGGCTCATACTGCTGTGTCACTTTCTGTGGTGGTGCTGTGAAGCATCTCCATGGAGGTGAGTCCATGGAAGGTGTCTTCTGTTCAAGGGAGCAGGATTTCTGCTCTTCTGAGACCCTACCTGGAGTACTGTGTCCAGCTCTGGAGCTCCCAGTGCGAGAAAAACATGGACCTGTTAGAACAGTTCCAGAGAAGGAACACAAAAATTATTAGAGGGCTGGAACACCTCTCCTATGGAAAAAAAAGCTGAACCTAAGAGACCCATCACCTGGTCCCCAGACTCTCTCTGCCTGTGGAACAGAAGGCTCCAGGCAGACCAATATATGTAAGGAAGATGGAGGGAGACTCTTTAACAAGGTTCGTAGTGACAGAACAAGGGGCAATGGTTTTAAACTGAAAGCAGGTAGATTTATGTTAGACACGAGAAAGAATTTTTTACAGTGAGGGTGTTGAGACACTGGGACAAGTTGCCTTGAGAATTTTCTCAACTATTTACCTTTGTAAACAAACACATTTGTAGTGTTTACATCCACATCCATATCTACTTTATTTCTGCTGAATATGAACAGGCATTTGCAAAAGTATTTCTACTAAACAAGAATAGTATGACTATTGTAGTAAATGTTCAGAAAATAATTTAATTTTTTAATTTAATTTTCATCTTGATAATGAAATGTTTGGGTATATGATAAAAAGAAGTGCAATAATATGTGAACAAACTACATAATCCAAACTCAGAATCATATTTAATTTACAATATACAAAACTTCAGTAAGCTGAAGTCTTCTCACTGGGATTTTTTGATAGAAGTTATTTCTTGATGGAATATTTGTTTAGGTTGGGTTTTTTGCAATGATTGCTTTCTTTCTGCATAAAAATCAATACAAATCAAAACATGTAAACTAGTTTCTCAAGACAGACATTGAAAGTTGAATCACAGTCCAGAACAGCATTAACAGTGCCAATATGCTGTATTTTAGATATCTAATCAAACCTAGCTGTTGGGTCAAGATCTGTAATCCAGATTCCCAACAATGGATAAGTTACATCATGGTACATAGCATGTCATAAAAAAGACAAATGCAGTTGTGGACAGATGGCTCCAACAGGGAAGAGGTAGTAGAGTGGAACAGATAAAATATTACCATGAAACCACAGCAACTTTTCAGGTACAATATTGTTCTTATCAGGAAGGTTTTCTTGATTTCTGACAGCACTATATGACAGAAAACTTGAACTTTTGTACAGAAATTGTACTTGAAAATCAGAATAGGATATTTTTAGACACTTTTCTCACAGGCATACCTATATTATTTTAATTTCTCTACTGCTCACATATTTTTTATATAACAATTAATCTTTTTATTAGTATCATGGCCTATTTGTGAACACATTTACTTCTACCAATAGACAGATAATAAACAATTACAAACTTTTTCTAATTAAATTAAATTTCAATATGGCAAGAAATGCAATTTCTCAGATGCCTATGATGAGCTGAATAGAAGTTTAATCTAAAACACGTGCTTAGCAGGATTGTATATTCTTATATTCTGTTGTAAGAGGTGTTAGCATTTGATTTTAACAATGAGTTAGCATTGCTATTTCATTAATAACAAATAGGTTTATAATATGTCCCATGAAGACATTTTGAAGTTTTTCAGACCAAATAAAGGAAGATAAAATACAAAACTTTCCTATAATTAAAAATAAAATCAGCAACAAATCACTGATGCTGGAGCATATGAAAATTTAACAAAATATATTTTCATAATGCTGAAGTGATAGAAATGTAATGACAATAAATTCATTTAAAAACTTACTTCTGTTTGACCCATTTGTGTCATAGGAAAGATGTTTCTTCAGGCTTCTGTGTTATGACAGAGGTAGTAGTAAGAGATTATAAATTACATGCACAAAGTTAGTGAGTACATTTGGCTATCACAAGTAGGTGCCTATAAGGCAGAACTGGAAAAAGAGCTTGAAAATCAAGACAAAATCAAATCATGCCAGCTGTAGAAAGTTAAAATACACCAAGTCAACTTTACTGAAACTTTCATTCTTGAGTGTTTTTAATAGTGAAAGAAACATAGTAATACAGGTTTTCAAATTCACTTTTGTAATTTAATTCCACTAAAAGGTGAGAGAAATTTTGTTGCTAAAGGTTATAAACCACAAAGCCAAGATTTTGTGCAAGTAGAGATAGTTTATGGGGGTTTTTTAGTTTTCAGGGGTTTTTAACGCAAAATATAAAGCAGGGATACAAATGCAATGTTATAATGTAGCCTGAGCCCATATAATTTTTATTGTATCTCCATATATATTTTAGAGTAAGTCTGTCAGTATTCACACATAAAATATGTGACCACTATAGAATATAACAAGATCATCACCTATAAATTATCATAGATAAGGTATTACAACTTTCCAAGAGGTTGTTTTACTCAGCAGTTTCATGTGTATGAAAAACAGTAAACTAAAGGATGGTTTGTCTCTCTATATTATGTATTTCTTACCCAGAAAGAATGATTTCCTCAAAGAATCAAAATCTCACATGGTAGTTTTGGGACAGGAAAAACTATATGTCTTTAAATATAGAGAAGGATTCAATAAGAAACAGAAGAATATCACAGCAATTTTAGTACATTATTGTAGCAAATTAAAGTTCCTAAAAGTCAATGAATGGACATTTCTGTAAGAAACAAAAACCAAATTCATAATACCTGGAGAAAAAAAATTTAAAATATAGATTGTGCTGATAATTTCAACCAGTTGTCACATACAGTCCAGAAATAAAATATTACACAAGAAGTAAAAACCCAAGCCTAATTCAGGTTATGAGGGCTTTCTTAATGGGATAATTATACTAACCAGTATGACTATAAGTGGTGTGATTTAGTCAAAGTCAGAATTGAAAACTAATGAACATTTGTCTAGTTGTGCTGGAAGAGGGTTTTTACTTGAGCACCCTAGATGAGGTAAGTGCCACACTGATCTGTGGCAGTGTCTGTGCACATTCAGCACTCAGCATCAGGGAGATTCCATTCCCTTCACAACAGACCGTTCCAGTCAGAGTAACCATTCTCACCTCCATTCCACACAACGTTCTTCTACCTGCTGTATAAGATACATTTCTCTCACTAGCACAGCAGCCTGCAGTGATTTCACTGAATCATGCTCACTTAGATCTATGCCAAATTACCTCTGAATATCCTTTTTGTAGCACAGACTGGAAATACTGACTGAACTCAGAGAAGCTTAAGCTAGCACTTCTGGTGAAATTATGGATTAAAACCAATTTCATTATGAAGAAAACAGAAGTGATAAAAGGAGGCTTCAGGTATGAACAGGAAAAACAAAGTCAGCTGCAGAATGAAACACCAGATTGAAAATGGACAGCAAAAATTGCCAAAGGATATCAGAATTTACAGGTGGCAAGGGTTTTTTCAGCCTGGATTAGGACTTCAGTCTAACTTCAGCACTGTGAAAGTATCACTACTATGCAAAAATTAGCTCAGGAAAGACAAATAAAATACTGTTGTCAGGTAATGGAAGAAACTGATTTATGAGATGAGAATAAAAGAGGTATATTCCTATAATTTTGCTAAGTGATCACCTACATATTGTAGGTGGATACAGGCACAGAGAAAGGAAATGAATTATTTCAAGTACCACAACAGATCATAACTACCTAAAGTAATAGCTTACACTGAGAAAAGGATAATTTTAGATGTATATTAGAAAATACTTTCTGATCCATTAGACTCTAATATAATCTTCTGAGGAAAGTGCTGAAATCCTGGTTATTTAAGAAATTTAGCAATTAGACTGAAAGGAGTAACAGGCATATGCTTAGAAGAACAGTACAGAACCTGCAAGAAATTGAAAAAAGTTCTATCAGGTCATCTAATTCACCTTAATTTCTATGAAAATTAATGTTTGCTCTTTTCCCTTGGTTTAAATTTTGCTCATTCAGTCATGAAACCTTTTAAATCTCTGGACTCTAAAAATGTCTTTCATTCAGCCAGCAGTGCCTCAAAGCTATTCATGCTAATTAGCCAAGGTCATTTAAATACATTTTTCATGAAGCACCTTAAACTCGGTGTGCCATTTTATATATTTATCAAATTGCTAATCAATATGCTATACCACAGTTACCACTGGGCCTCGAGTTACACGTAGAATGCTGCACGAATTTAAATTGTGCAAGCTGCTGTCTGCATAAATGAAATTAGAGTGTATGCATTGATCATTATTCACAATAGAAGTGGCCTAAATACATTCACATCAGAAATCTGTATTTTAAGTAAATCTTAACTGTATTGTTGGCTTCTTTTTTTATATGTTTTTTTAACAAGCCTTGTATTAAACCAGCTTTGATTTCACTTTCTTTCTCCAGCATATTACCTCCACTGTATTGGTAAAGTAATTTATTCCATCCTCTGTGGAGACCCTGGATCTCATTTGCCAGCATATTTATCTTTCCTGCCACTGCACTGTCATTCATCTGCAATCTCCACAGAATACCAGACCTGTGCAGAATTTCAATTAGGATTGATTCAACTAAATCCAGGCCACAGAACTGAGGCTGACAGGGTGACCCCCTGAGAATTTAATATGTTGAATCCGAAAAAAAACCCAGTAAAGCTGCAAAACAGAAAACAGCCCAATTTTAACACCCTAATTTGTTATCTCTTCTATACACTCAGTATAATCTCTCATAGTAGTTTTTTCAGACTCTTTGTATTGTTTGCAGTAGTTTTGACTACCACATGAAAGACATTAGCATAAAAGTCTCTACTCTTCCTCTGAGGTCTAATCAACTTAAGCTCAGACAGCTTCTAATGAACAGAAAAATTATTTCCACAGAGGCTGAGCTACCTTAAGCTTTCTATTCTGTATATATATTCAAGAATCAGTACAGTATAGGTATACAGGTAAAACAGCTTTTATTGGATCCTTGACTTCACAGACGTCCAGTGCTTTTCAGTGTAATCATTGACAGACTTCAACTGCTTGTCAGTTAAATGTCCAAAAGAATTTCTTAAATAATATGTGGTTACTAGAACAGTCTTGTAGGTTTCAAAGCAACTAAACTCGAGAAGAACAGGAATGTGAGAGGTCTTTTTTCTTGTAGTATATAATTATCCCCTATTCGAGTTTTAACTTTACCTTAGTTGTACACAACTTGAGACTTACTTTTATTGTATACAAGGAGGAGGTGTAAGTACATACTCAGTTTTACACAAAATATTACAATAGAATAGAGAAATTATAACAATTCCACATTTAATTAGATTTTTTGTTGTTACTGAAGAATTATATTGACTACATTTTTCCTAAAGATCAAATTTAACCACTGAAAACCATAAATTTCTACCTCACTTAATGTGAAAGGTAAGATAAGAACTCACATATTAAACACTTACCAAACATTAAATCAAACAAAATAGTAGAAGTGGAGTTGGGAAATATTGGCACACACATTAATGTTAAATAGAACATGAGTCATCTGAAACTGAATGAAATAATTAAAAGAGGCATCAATTTGTTTGTGCATAGAGATACAACATCAGTGAGTTTAGCATAAGCAAAGAAATTAATAAATTAATTTATATTTAGGGGAGATGTCATATCATTTTAACTTAACTAAGCTAGAAAATATTTCACATATAACAAATACTTTGGAATCCTTTATCTGTCACAGTCAGAATTTCTCAGTGTATTAGGAGTATTCAGAACAGGCACAATTATCACCAATGAAAAATTAATATGTATACAATGTCCAGAAAGAATCCCCTATAAGGTAGATTTCTTTCTGAAATTTGGTCACAAGATCTATGGGTAACTGCAGTAAAGAGGAAACTACAATAATATGTACTTTATCGCATTAATATAATGAATCTGTGCCTTTAAGGTCTATAAGGTCTATAGTGTAAGGTAGTGGAGGTATAAAAAATTCCTGATCCCAATATCTGCATCAATAGTTAGTCCTTTCCAAGGCTGTTCTGAGGTACCAGATTATGACTGTAATCAATTGGAATTTTGCTCCAGTACTACATATATATAGAAATGCTACAATAAACACATAAACACAAAGCATAAATATTTTTTATTATCCTTTCTTTGGGGAGTGGGTGATGTGTTGTGATCTGTGTGAACACAGATGTGTTGCTACACTACTTACAGCTGTCATTTGGATGGATACAAGGGAGAATTTTAAAGTATGAGAACATAATAAAGAGATTCAAATTAAATTGGAGAGGATACAGGGGAATTTTGCCATGTTCCTTAATTTGTCTAGATTTGATCCATTTCTTCACTGATCATAAACCAGATTTTCCATACACTGGGCATTTGTCTGAGTAATAGTCTTTTATTCCTGAGTTCATAACCTCAAGCTAAGATCCAGCTGTCCTATTGAGAGATTTGTTTCAGTACTTGGAAGGTTTTCTATATGTTATAGTTAAAAAGAATAATAAGCAAAAATACTAAAAGGAACTACTGCTGGTGTAAATTTTGGCAGCTCATCTACTACATCATGTTTCTGCCTTGTGACATAACACCAGATATGAGAAGATCAAGCCCTTATTTTCCCACTTGTGATCAACTTATAATTAACCTGACCCAAAGTTCCATTGCTGAAAGTCACCCTAGGTGGTGTCTAATCATTTGACTTATTTATATTTCATTTCACCCATTCTTCTTCTATTATACTTCCTACAACCTTCAAAAGTTTTAGGAATCAATCACCATGGATTTTTTTACAAATACTGTAGAAGAAGGACTCCATAAATCTGTCTTCACAATGTTGCCCACTATTTTCTTTTCTTCCTGATGAGTAAGGCATTTTGTTCTTTCAGTTTATTTATAACATTTATACAGTCTTTCTTATTACATTTTATTGCTTGAAACTGTTTCTTGGGACTTATCTGGTCTGATTGGTTTATTATTCTATCACCTTACATTCAGATCTTTTCCATTTTTGTGTAATTTCTATTTGTTTTCCAAGACCCTAACATGATCTGATAAAGTAACATAGATCTTTATTTTCTATCTATATTTCTCACCAGGAAATTTCACTGTTATGCTTTTAATAAGGTTCTTTACTTTGACTGACACTTCAACTATACTATTTTACCTCTAGATCATATTCTCAAGAGACCTTTTTTTCATTTTCAGTGATTTTATTGAGATTTATTTCTGGGTTTGTTTACAGTTTAATGACGTCACTATATTTAAAATACTCAGAAATTGCACTCTTACCTTTACAAATCAAAGTAAATAACCTAAATTTACTTTGATAAGTAAATCAAAGAAAGAAAAAGTGACCTTTTAACGTTCACCTCTCTAGACATACCTAATTCTAATACGTTTTGTTATTTCAATCAGTTTCTGGTCATATATTTTATTCACAATAAACGTCACTAATACAATTTATAAAAAAATACAGGTAATTCTTAGAGGGTTTTTGAAGTTGTTTGATCAGAACAGAATTTTCAAAGATATGTTGACACTGTTTACTTTTCCAGTAGAAACTCACTTTATTGCTGAATGCTTTTTTCTTAAATTAAATATAATCTTTTCAATATAAAGGAAATCCTTCTCTTATTAATGTTCATAGCAATTTTATATTGGTCACAGTGGCCCTGATTGGATATCAGCCACAGGGAAGTTGTGAGCAGGTAAGGATGAAGTAAGGATAATGACTGAGGCTGCAAAGTTTCTAAGCATTTTGTCTACTAGCAGCTCTCACTGCTCTACTCTAACTTTTAAATTGGTAGAACAGTGACTTCAACAAATGTGCTAGAACACTTTCAGAATACACTGCATAATACAGTGTGTTCCTGAAATTTATGTACAGCACAAACACTTTTCCTATTTGAAGCCAGGTTGATAGATATACGTGACATAATTTTTGGCTCATTACTTTTTTATAACTGTGTAGCTTAATTTCATTCTAGAGCTTTACCCATCTATGGAAACACCAGAAAAAAAAAAGTAGGAACATTATTCTAGGCTGTTCCCGCACCCACAGTAAGAGTACTAGAGGGAAGAGAGAAGAGCCAGAAATACTACAATGATGGACAATTCTGGACAATGGACATCTGTTGATTGGATCTAGGATCGGTATTTCTGCCATTTAGTGAATGGATTGCTAGGGATTGTTTTCCTTTGGAGATATTTTCAAAAAGAGTGATGCAACTACAGAAATAGCTGCATGATGGCATGGGCCCACCTGTTATTTGTTCCCTACCCAATACTTAAAGCATCAGTTTCATCATTCTACAGTTTAATAAGACTATATTCCTCACAGGCTGTGCTCCAAAGTACAGACTATTTATTTCATCTGAGCTCTGGAGACAAGTTTTGCATGTTACCATTTAGCAACGCTTCATCAATGCAGCTGGCAATGTGAAAACTCAAAAATGTCCAAGATGTCAATTAGACAAGATTATCGAGACATATCAGTTATCAGGGCTCCACTGCACTTGTCAATATACTCACACATGAAGAAAATACATCCTCCAAAATCAAATCCTTATAACCTTAATAGACAGGAGGAGATGCCGCGTCAATTACAAAACCATAAATAGCCAAAGTTCCTCATTAAATCTACACTAATTTCATGGTAATTCATATATCTACATATCCATAAAACACTCAGGTTAAGATGCATATACTTAAACATTGCATGCTTCAGGAAACTTATTATTTTTTCTTGATTGGAGACTACCTAATTGTCTACCTGATAGTAAATACTGTGAGTTTATATAATAAAATATTAAGGAAAAAATAATTTAAATCCATAGTCAGCTTTCTATTCCAATCATACCTAACTGACAGTTAAATTAAAGCATACATCTAATGACCACCAGCTATTTTGTTGCAGCTAAAGGAAAAAGGAAGAATGTGCTTGTTTTAAGATTAAAGCCTCTGTGAAAAAATCATATGTACTTACTAAGTCTTTTCCTTAGTCACATTACTGTAAATTAAGCTCCGATGTGAATTTACAGCACACTACAGTGATTTCCCATGGGAACATTAGAAATGCACATTAACAGTATAATAAAAACAAATTGAATTGAATCCTTTCTCTGGTAAAACAAAATTTAGTAGAAGTTGTCTTAGCTAATGGAAAAAACCACAGAAAAAAGGGGGAAAAACCCTAGATTAATCTATTTACATAAAATTATTTGAGCTTCTAAAATGTCAATTGAATAATACGTGTTCATTAATAATGCATTTGATAATTAACTGGGAAAAAATTAACTCATATATTATTCACAAATATTATTCAAATATGTCTAAAACATATCCTGCACAAAAGATACAACTTCAAATCAGCAGTGTGGTCTGCAGTACCACATTCATAATTCTGTGAATCCTTACTGCTGCTGCTCCATTAGCTTTTTAGGGGCTGACACTGGGAAGTCAGATTGGTTCTAATTAGTGAGGATCCATTACAATATTAACTTCTGTTAAAAAACCTCAGGGTTTGGCCCTCCATCTTTTAATGTTTCACACTCAGAAAGGTGTTATGTTTAATATATTTCAACAGTTCAATATATCATCCATCTGATCACTCAAAGAATGTAATTTTTTGCATAGCAACAATACTAAAGCAGAAGAAATTCCTTCAATAACTAATAACAGTGCTCACTTCTTGCTAAAAAAAACCCTTGATATCAAATTCTTTACATTTTTGATAGAGCACACTCAACTAATAGAAATTTGGGGCAAATATTTTTATGCTTATTACTCCCACCTCATTGAAAGCAAAGGTAATTCACACTTTTAAACAAGCTGGTATCTCTTTAATCATTATCTCCCAGCAAAAGTAGCTAGAACTTACGTTGTGTCAAGTATGACCCTCCTAAACATAGATTTTAATGTCTTATGTTCACTCTAGCTAATAAATGTCTCTGTTACAGACATATACACACACAGATTTTCACTCTGAGGACTGCAGACATTATTCTTCACATTATTCTGACTTCAGAATCACGGGGAAACCTTTGAGATTTCAGTTCAAAGTGAGATTATCCATAAATTGCGCCATACACATACATATTCATATATAAAGTTTTTCACCATCTTAAGTGAAACTTAAACATCCAAAATAGCTGAAGTCAGCTCCTCTTCTAGCCAAAAATTACACATATTGGAAACGTCTTATGTCAAACTTTGTCAAACATGAATCAAATATGTCATTTATATACATGTACGTATCCTCCAGAGAATGGTAAAGTCTTTGCATATATAGAGACAAGGCCTCTATTCAAAAGGATTTGCTGACCTTGGTCCTAGAAAGAGCTATATGCATTCCAGTCTTCCCAAGAAGAAATAATGCTATTGTACTCCTTGGGATTACACACATCCACTCACTTATTTCTAGGCAGTGTATTTCAGAAGCTAGGTAAATCATAAGCAGATGGCAGACATAACTAACATGTGAATAAGCTAGCACTAATGCTCAGCACAGATCTGACCTGCCTCTTTTGGACCCTTTGGAGGCTGATGTCAGTGAACTCAACTCCTCTCCTTCTGAATGCCCATGTGGTGAATAATGTTCTAATTTTTCATCTCATTCTCATTTTACAAAACTGTCATGGTAAAGTGCGAAGGAAGAAAAATAACAAGAAAATGAAGAAGCTGATGAAAATTAATTTTTGAATGCTTGCTTGATCAGAGAGAAGAAAATATATAACCAGCATAATTAATAGTCTTATCTTTAAAAACTTCTAATTAAAGTTGTGTATGTTCTTCCTGAATATAGGTAATAAATATTAACGAGGTGCACAATATTCGGTAATACTATATATGGTTTAAACATCACAAATTTTTCAGGATATACTTATTCACTACATGTCTGAATTTGTCTCCAGAAATGTAAGATGGTTTTGATGTTCCAAATATTTGTGGAAGGAAGTACCTAATGAATGATTTTGAGAATCCAAAGATGACAAAAAACATATTGAAGAAGGCTCAAACTTTGATAGGAAATGTTGGGAGTTTTTTGCTTTGACTGATTGGATAGCTTCCACATGGATGAAACACATGCTAAATTATTTACAGATAATTACATCTCTGTGCTGTTGCTAAAATATTAAGACACCATTGTCCCACAGGAGAAACTGTGACAGACATTGGCACGTCAGCTAATGAATAGCTGTGGGGTAATGGAAAAAAAAGAGCTACCACAATGACCTTAATATTAGGAAACAAAATGTCTGTAAGTCATCCACATACATAGAAAAATGACACTTTCTTTTTCCCCCTCCCTCCTACTAATTACATGTAGAGCAAATGTTCAACATTTGGAAGAATTTGCTTGAAGGTGACTTTTTCTGGAAATAGTCTCAAGGTCCTCTCCACACCCTTTTCAAAGGGTTATAGCAAACTATGACCTAGAAATACAAAATAATTACCTTCAACCAAAGACATTTTTAAATACCCACAAAAGGCTGGGCAGTTGTTTTGGAGAAGAGATATATCACTACTGAGATATGGATACAGTTCTCATGCAATTTTTGGAGTTGTGGAGGTTGTTGTTTCACATCACAGAGTGAAAAAAATGAGAGGAACATTCCCATAAGAGCACCACAGAATTGAACAGAAAGTTTGCATGGAAACTACACTACAATAATTTCCACTACATGGAAATTATTGAAAAGATTAGCAAGATCTGTGTTCTCAACCATTATCTCCTTCTTAAGAAAAAAAATCCTTTACCCTAGAATTATGAGATTGAATATAGTCCAAAGGTACCCTTTAAAATAGGTACCCACTTTCTAGGTCATACTGCAGTAAGGGAGAAAGGCACATCACTGATAATAAATAATCCTCATAAACTCTGTCTAAATCTGCAGAACTGAGCTAATCCCAAGGATCTATGTGGCTACATCTTGCCATAAGTAATATAAATCCATCTTTAAAACACTACATTGTGTCATTTATCTAACATAATCATCACATGCACAATTATAGTATTAGTACAAAAACAGTTCATAAAGATATCACCTGTTCAGCAGACAGATTAAGCAGAGCCTCTACCAGCAGTAAAGCAAATTAGAGGTAAACACATCCCTTGAAGTGTTTGCTTATGTTTTTTCCTAGATAGAACTTGAAGGCTTAACAAGTTCAAATTTCTGATTTAGGAATTTAACTAACATTTTTTTAAAAAACCCAAAAGAATATACCAAAATACAAATGTGTAATGAGACCTATAATTCTCCCTGGGAATTAAAGTAAACTAGTCATCCAGTATCCAACTATTCCTTTGAATATGTTCCTTTGCTCTAGCAAAGAACGTTTTTGTGGTATTGAACTATGCTAATGTGAAAGGTATCACTTACAACTTAAGTACAATTCATGAGTTTGGACTACAGTGTATGATATCACAAAGTTAGAATTGTAGAGTTGGAATATCTTGGGTAAGAAAGGACCTACAAGGATCATTGATTCCAGCTTCTGGCCCTGCACAAGACCGCCTCAAGAGTTATACCATATGCCTGAGAGCATTTTCCAAATAGTTCTTGAACTCAGTCAAGCTTAGTGCTGTCACCACTGCTCTAGTGCCCAATCAGCCTCTAGGAGAAGATCCTTTTCCTAGTACCCAGCCTAAGCCTCATTTGACGCAGTGTCAGGCTGGCCATCTCTCTGGTTCTGTCACTGGTAACTGTAGGGAAGAGCTCAGTGTCTGCCCCTCCACTTTCTCCTGAGGAATCTGCAGCACTATGAGATCTATCCTCAGTCCCCTCTTCTCCAGGCTGAACAAATCAAGTGACCTCAGCTGGTCCTTTTATGGCTTCCTCTCTAGACCCTTCACCACGTTCATTCTCCTCCTTTGGATGCTCTCTATCTGCTTTTTATCTTTCTTATTTTGCAGCACCCAAAACTCATAGTGAGTTGTCTTTCAGGTGTTTTTCAAAATAACCTTCTCCATAAGACACTGAATGGAAACTGACAGTCCTGTACTGTCCAGGGTCATCCTTCCTACCTTTCCTGAAAACTGAGACAACTTTTGTCAGGTTCCAGTCTACTGGGACCTCACCAGATTCCCCGTAGCTTTCCAAAAATCTCTGACAGAAGTCTCACAATGACACCAGCCAGCTCTTTTTTTCTAGGATGAATCCCACCAGGGCACATAGATATAGGGATCCAGCTGGAGAAGGAAGGTCAGAATCAACGGGGAGTTTGTCATTCTCACACTCATGGTCCTCCAGCACATGCCTTTGGGACTCCCAGAGCCTGTAACTGGGGTTGAAGACATAAGTGAAGAAAGCATTAAACATCTCTGCTTTGTCTATGTCCCTGTTTGTGAGGTGACTGTCATCATAAAAACGGGATAATGCAATTTCTGGACTGCCTTTTGCTATTAACATATTTTTAAAAGCCGTTTCAATCATCCCTCACAGTTATCTATTTGAGCTTTGGCTGCAGGAGTTTTCTCCCTGCAGTGGCAAGCAGTATCTCTGTACTCTTCCCATGTCATCTGCCCTTGCTTCCGCTGGGCACACTCCTTCCCTTTTGGCCTTACTTCCAAGAGATGGTTCATGTCCAGAGAAGCCAGCCTTCTGCCTTGCCCGCTTGACTTCTGGCATTTGGGAATTGCCTGCTCCAGTGCCCTTAGGAGGCAGTGCTTAAAACATGATCAGCACTGATGGGCCCCAGAACCTTCAAAAGCATTTTCCTAGGGTGTCGTACTAATTTCCTGAGCAGCCAGAAGTCTGCTTGCCTAGTGTCTGGGGTTGAAGTACTGCTGCCACTTTTCCTCCTGTCACCAGAAATTTTAAATTCAACTGCTTCATGGACACTGGGGCCAAGAGAGGTGCCAATCACTTTGCTCAGACACTGTTGCTATTGACAAGCATCAAATCAATCTCTCTTAGTACATGTACCATAAGGTTACCATCCAGTGTTCTAGCAATCTTCTGAACCTGTTTGTAGCAACTGTGTGACATTCCCACCTTACACTTAGCAAAAGTCCCCAGTAAGGATAGGGCTAGGTGATTTAGGGCCCTTTCTTCCTTGAAGGAAGACACCTTCATCAGTCTCATCATCCTGGCAGGGTTGCCTAGAGTAAACTCTCACAATGGCATCCACTGTACCTGTTTGTCCCTTAATCTCTTTGAAAAGACTCGCAACCATGCCATTACCAACTGCAAGGTATTAATACAGCTTGATATAGTGAAACACAGAGAATTAGTAAAACAAGAAAATATTGCAGCAGAAAGCCATGCAGCTTTTAATATGTTTCAAATGTTGGGTGCAAGACATTTCTTACTGAAGAAAATCTAAAGACAGTAGATTTTTCAAAGTCAGACAGTATCTCATTTTTTTACTGTACATGACATGGTGCTTTGAACTGGATATTATGATGCTGTTCTTTGTCTCGTGCATGTCATGATAAAATGTGACATGACTGTCAGTTTTGTTAAGTCAACAGGAATGAACAAATATTCACATGGCTTGAATCTTTTTCTAACATGATAAACATTAGCCTATTGGCATATCCATCCTTCAGTAACACAAAAGAGCAGCTCATGCTTCATGGAGCACTCAAAAAAACATTTGGCATAAAGTCCTGATCAAATTCAAAACTTAACATTTTTGTCCCTTGTCCAAGTGTGAATGAATGATAACCGTAATTTTTTCCTCAGCTAGGAATTATGATGCATCTTAGAGGTTTATTACTTCAGTTGAACACAAGGTAGAAAGAACAGATTCATTCTGAAGAAAAAAAGACTCTTGCCTGTAAATTTTTTTGTAAAAGAAACACCAAGCTATACAGATAGAATATTTTCTAATTACAGAGCCAAATTCATTGCAAGAAAGAGTTTACCCACTGAAAGGTGAATAGTAACTTCCTGACAGTTTTTACCATAGGATTCTCAAAATTGTCTACAAAATGAATGATCCTCTACTTTAGTAAAACCTCTCAGACAGGACAGAAGTTCAAATGTCTTCTGCTCTTCCAAATAGATACTTTCCATGCTTTGTCTCTGCTGTCAAAAAAAAAAAAAAAAAAAAAAAAAAGGTGATATTATACTGTAAAACATGCATTAGCTGCCTTGCTGAAGGTCCTGAGGGAGGCCAGGTGCTGCAGTTTTAAATGAGATAAACCAGCAGCGAGGAGAAGTGTTGACACCAGCCATACCACAGAGAAGGCTGCAGACGTGTGACCTTCACTGTGGTTCCAGTGCCAGCTGCCAGTGCCCAGGTACCTGGTCACCTCCCTGCCATCTGTGGGAAAAGGGAGAGAAGGGACAGACTCTGGGTGAGGCAGTCTGTGCCCTGGCAGACACGACCCAAGGCTCAGGAGAGTGAAGTCAGACTGCAGTCAGTATTAATGTGAACAAACTCTGCCCACGCCTTACTTCCCTTACCCCTCTCCTGAGCCTCTCATTGACTCCCTGGAATACAGTTGCTCCCACTGGGTGGAAGTAGTACAGTCCAGGCTTTATTTCACTTTTATGCGTGAGAGAGAAAGACACTTTGATAGTTTTGGTCCTGCAGTTTTTTGCAGACTTTTAGCTATCTCAAGCAATATTTTAAAAGGAACATTTCTGAGACACATTGAAAACTGGAAACATATCCTGCCTGAAAGTAAATTTTTGATTTTGAATCTTTCTCCAAAAGTTGGGAGTCAGGGCAGCTTGTTCATTTATAACCTCATGTATGTTCAATTTTCAGTGTTCTGAAAGAATGACTTAATATGTACGTGTTCTATATCTTTTCTTCTAACATGTCAGCCTTCTAAAATGGATAAAGAACAAACTCACCGTGTAAATTTCATTGCCACAAATACAAAGCAATAGTCAAATGTACCCAGATTTAATAAGTGTGAAAGGGAGAAGAGGATAGACATGTAGGAACATAATCAGGACTCTTTTTGAGTGGATATTAAAGTCTAGACTGAGATTTACTTGTCGGTGTCACTGATAAAAAGGATAATTATTGACTCATGAATTTCAGAGATAAAGGATGCTGTAGAATTTATTAATTTTCTTGGAATAAGGTACAATAATATGTTAGCCTAGTCTGAAGTTTCTGCTGCTGTGAAATTCTTTCCAGCTATTGCCCTGAATAAAAACACCTAAAATCTACAAGCAAAATTAATAGTTTTTGGCAATTTGGCATGGTGTGTCTGGAAGTAATTTTTCTTGTGAATTTGCACTGATATATCATAAAAATACTACTCAACATGTTCATTCACACTATTTGATTATTCTTCCTCTATGTCAAAGCGATTGTGCAGAATCAGGTACAAAATTTGCTCATAACTTTTAAGTTTTGGTACTGCAGGTAAGTTCTCTGGGGAAGGATGTCAGGATCTGCCCTGTGTCACTCACAGTCACCTTCAAATGGGGGAAGAGAGCGGATGGGAGTTTACCCACTACCCAAACCAGTCACAACATCTAGTAATAAATAATTGCATTGATGCTGTTTGAAATACAAACGCAAAAGTGAAGATTGAAACTCATGAGGGCAAAGGGAATTCAAATGAACTTCCCACCCAGAGCAAAGTGGTTTTGATCACAAAATTTGGATAATATATTTGTATAGTTAAACTAAAATGACATTAAAAAACCCTAGTAATTTCCTTCCTTTCTGGAATGATCAAATAGTTCCCTTAAAGATAAATTTTCAAACACTTGGCTGTGTTTTTCTGACTTAATTACACAATTAGAATGCAGATTCTTTTTTGAATCAACTGATTTTAAAAATAAGAAAAAATAATTAATTATTTTAAAATGGGAAAAAATGGGTTTGTGGGTTAAGAAAGAGCATACTCTACCATTTTGTAATTCTTTGAATAACTATTATTTTATTTAAATCTAATTTTTCAAGTATCAATGAAGCAACATTTAGAAAATATTTTTCCCTTTCTCTCAAATTTCTTTGTTTTTCAATGCATTGAAGTAGTTGTCAAATCATCATCTCAATTCACATAAAACCATGTTTCCAGAAGTATAACTACAAAGCAGTTCAAAGGACCTGTAATTTTTATCAATTTTTTTAAATGTAATTTTTATCATTTGTAATGCTGCTTCTAATTTTAGTTCTTAGAAAAAACTATACAATTAACAGTATCTGTCCCTGCATTTAGAAAGAAGGAGCATCAAGTGCATTTCATCTATTAATAGGTAATTTTCTGAGCTGTGTATGGTCAGATAAAGTCAGCTGCAGTTTTCAGGAAGGCCATTGAATAAAGGAGAATAAGATCTTGGGTTTGGCACTTATTTGATCAACATGATGCTGACATGGGTATACCTCAAATATTTTATGAGAAATTTAATCCTTGGCAAGTGATTTCAGTTCCACTAAGTTTTTATGTCACTAAAGTATAAACCTGTGTAAAAAAATCCACAAATTAAGCTTTTCTAATGCCAACGTTTTGTCAAAAATTGTGGTCCAATTCTATCTCTGCCAGTATAATGACAAATGAAAAAATGGATTTTTTTCCTTAAAATCTGTAATCCTTAAACATAAGCTCTACTACTGATCCTTCCTTGTTGTCTTATACTTCAGTAACAAGTTATTTCCCTTAAAAAATAAAAGAAGTCCCACACAAAAATCCTGACTGCTTTAAAAAAATCCCCACAAATATTTATTAGAACAATTGTTAGAAAATATTAAATACCAGGAATGAAAAGAAACAAAGATGACAGACAAGAGTGGCTACTCACTCTTTATGCAATGAAAAAGCTTTGTTTCCACTTCATAAGCTCAAGATAATTTCCTTACAAATAATAGAGTAAATCTTCCATTTTTCCTTCATTATAATCAATATAAACTATAATCACTTCAAGTAGATGATAAGTGACTCTGTCAAATCACATTTGTTTTGATCAGTTGTTATTTTAGGGGATTTCTTGATCCCAACCTTTTTTTTATTTTATTTTTGCAGGTAATAATCTTTTAAAATTAAAAAAAATTTAATCTTTTTTAATTTGCACATCCCTGCTTTCATACTTGATGGCCTCTCAGTTAAGGCTAACTAAAACAGATGAATCGATTCTGCCATGTTGCTCCAATGGTGATAGTTTTTCCTTGTCCTACACATAGGAGTATTTTGTCTCAATTCTATACATTAATTGACCATGGAAGCACTTGCACAGCCCAAACCTAATTTGTGCAGCTCAGATAAGACCAGCTGCTGGGGCAGAAACACAAATGTGACAGAGTATTTAAGTGGAGCAGTGTCTGAGATGTCCTTTCTTCAACAGTGATCAAGATACAGGACAGTCAGGTGGATTAAAACATAATTGGGGAACTTCAAGGAGCCTTTGAAAGCAAAAAGAAGTCAGTTTCAAAAGAAGCATGAAGTCTGAAAATCTGTGGCTGTGGAAGAAGGCCTCGCAGCACGAACTGGAGGAGTGAGGCAGCGCCCGTGCAGCCAGGTGCAGAGCCGGCAGCAGGGAGGAGGTGGGACAGGGCAGCACAAGGGGGGACACAGGCCCGGTGTGCCTGTGAGACACGGCCCGTGGGATCCCAGCTAGCTCTGACTCCCAGCTGTGCCAGGGGCCGTGCCCAAATCTGCCAGCAGGTTCAGGTAATGGAGCAGGAAAGGCTGTGCTTCCACAGCAATGGCTGTTACGGTGCCTAGACTTCCGAGCAAGGACTAGAGAAGGCTCTTTTTCGTACGATTTCTCAAAGACCCTTATTCCCCAAGAGCGGGGGATGAAAATGAGCAAAGAACAAAGCCCGCACCCACTTTTAAACCTGAGGGGTGGGGGAGTGTGGAACAAGCAGGTGACTGGTCCCAGGACAGATGGACAGGGGTTTGTCCATAACATCGGGTAGGGTCAGGGCAAAGATGGACAGCTGACCAAAGCTTCCAGAAACAGGGCAGGGGCAGGAGAGGTACACAAAGAGAAAAAAAGGGGGAGACACATTTGGACAGCACCTGACCCATCAGGTGGAGGGAAACAGGGAAGAACCATTAAGATACAGAACTCAAAACAGCTTAACAAAAATCTGCCACCACACCTGTGGAAGGGGGTTTGGTGGGGAACAGACAGCAGGAGCACTCGCCCCTCCAAGCAAGCCAGAGAAGAAGGCACATGCTCCATAGGGTGGGGATGCTGGCTGCCCAGTCTGCCAATGACGGAGAGAAGGAGGAGGTGCTTAGAACACTTTGGTGTTAGCTTTAAAATTGCTTAGAAATTTGTAGTTTTTTAATAGCTTGCAAGTACCTTGTATTTTCATTTGTTTGCTGTGTTGCTGATACAGAGCCTGAATATGTAGTTCACTGGTTGCTGGTTAATTGCATGTCATTGATGAATCAATAAACCACTTTGATCATGATTCGATTTAAGCTGCATGAACTGAGCAGTGTTTTCCTGCAACAGCTGGTGTCTTCCTGTCTGTTCTGAACAAACAAGGAAGTGTGGAAGGTAACTCTTATTAAGCAGAATACAAATATTTAAAATTGGAGAAGGCCTCCCGCTCATTAGGAAGATTAGATGAATTCTACTTTTAAAACAATACTAAGACACTAAAAAGCATATCTTTAACAATGTTACTAAAGCACAGGAATTTAAGGAACTAATTAAATTTGTAATTTTATCCTAAATGGTGAAATATAGTAATTCCATCTGCTCCAATTCTGTGAATGAACCTCAAAACCAGTAATTTACAATAAATCTACACAGCCAGGGATATATATTGCAAGTCAACAATTCTTGTGCCTTGAGGTTTCTTTGACCAACCAGTGTTCAAACCCACACTCTCAACACTCATAATCTGTTACAGAAACTCCATCAGCCTTCCTTCTGAGTGATGAAGTGGCCAGTTACTGCTGTCCTCCTCAAACAAGCAGCCATGGATGATGTGGACTGTGCATGAACATGCTGGACATAGTTCAAAATCTTACAGTGCATAGAAGTTATTTTTCCTTTTTTAATTTGACAGGTTAAAAAAGATTAATTAATGTTTTAGCTAGATTAGAAACTTCTTTACCATTTTCCAATATAAAATGTTTACTTAGTTTCAATGTTAAATGTAAATAAATAATAGGTTCATAAAACCTGACATGAGAAACATTATCTCATTTTTCTTAGTTTAGGATGCACTCTAAATCATATATGTTATGTTTGAGACCTGAATTAAAATCACTTCTCTGTCTAATTTAGAGAAAGTGATTCTGCCAAGGGCATTTTACTGAGTTATTCCCCATATAATTAGTTCAACGTAATTACTTAAACATTCACTGGACAAGACAGAAAAGTGTGATTCAGACACTGCACTATGGCTATTAGCAAGCTCACCTCATGGGTAGGACCCAAAGTTGGAGCACATCTTGGTCATGGTTTATTTTTTATACCCAGATCACTAGGCAACAAATATTCCTGACTATTACCCACACTGATAATAATGAAAAATACTGATTACTGAAAATAAGGCTGCAAAATATTGTCTCTATACAGTTTAAAAAGCCTCCATTGGGATGATTTATACAACATTCCTCTTTTCTTGTAGGTGCTCATGAATAACTGACATGTCATTTTAAAGTATTGGTGTAATAACATCATACTATGTTGATATTATTCTTATTTTATTAACATAGATTTTAGAGAGTTCTTTGCAAATTGCAATGATAGGCCAGTCCTCATGCTTCAGTCTGGCACAACATTTTAAAGTTTAACAGAACTGAATGCTAAGTAATTCAAGAAGCTTAATTGTAAAGGCAGTGGGTTCAGGACTATAATCTCAGTCCCTCAGATCTGCTGGGTTATTACATTAGTCCAGTACAAGAAAAGCAAATTTAATGAAAATTCTTAAATTCATGGGATATTGACCTCCCTTTTTTAAAATCCACCATGAGCCAAAAAGATGAATAAAATGAAGATATTGGAATGCTTAAGAAAATTCTCCTCTCTGCATTCTCAGTTCGACACTTGTTTAGCCAAATCTGCCACCATGTAAAGTCAGCAGAGTGCAAGCATATTACAGGAAGGACTCATAATGTGGAAAAATTTAGCCTAGCTGCACATTTTTGGGATACTAGATACAGAGAGACAGAGAAAATGAACCAACATATGAGAGGTCTAAAATGTGAAAAGACAAAATTATGCTGGTTCAGTCATCTGTGCTGTCAAATGAGATTCTGAGTGTGACCAACTCCAAAACTATCCCACAAAACATTATAAAGTATTGAAGAACAATAAATAATGAGCTATGCAAGGTCACAAAGGACATTTCCCCTGCTTGATATTTCCTAACAGCCAGATATTGCACTGATACAATCCTGGAATAAGACATTAATTATTATACTCTAAGACACAGAAAAAAATTGATTTCCTAGATGAAATGCATGTGAAGATTGCAAACTGAAATAGAAAACTATTTAGATGCATGGTAGATGTAATTCTACACTAAAGGCCATGTCAAAGTCAAAAGCCTCCTTAAAGAGTACTGAAGTTATACCTTTACAGGTAGGAATGGAAGGACTCTGTCTTGATGAAGTAATTCCAGGATTTGGAGTTTGTGATGAGTAACTAAGTCTGACCTTAAATTATAACATTGCAATCAAGATCTTAACACGAGTCAACAGTAAATGAATAAGAAACTAGTTAGTAGCCAAATAAATGAGACTTTACTCCCTTATATGAAGCAGTTGAGATAGATAGTGGAAAATTGTATCCTGTCATTTTTTTAAAAACATAGAAAAGTAGGGAAAGATTCAGAGGAAATTGAAAAGTGTGTGCCAGGACTCCACAAATTTTACAGCAAAAGACAGTTTGTTCTCTTATCATACCAAAAATTTCTTAGTGTCATAAATAGACATACAAATGTTTCATCTCAGAAAGACAAGATCAGATCAATTCAAGATACAAGTGAGCAATAGTATTTCGATGGTAAACAGGGTTCACTGCTGTAACTAACAGCAGATCTTCCATTTGTCAGGAGTGAAAACAACAGGGTTTTTTTCCGAAATTTCAGAAACTGAGATCTTGATTCTTTATTTAAAAATACTTTTCTGCTTCATTGTCTGATAAAATATTTTCTCTTATTTCACTGTCCAATATTTTCTAAGCAGTCATGTCAATTAATAAATAAAACCATTATCAAAACTGAACTATTTAATTTATTAAAAACTGAATATATTTTCCAAGATACTTGTCCATTTGCAGATCTCTATCTATCACTTACAAAATGTTATAGAAATGTGGCTTTTTCACCTAGCCTTAGTGCAGGAGCAATTAATACAAATATATGTATTGACTTTAGCCATGATAGAGAGATTTTTATGTGGAATAGATAGGCCATATATTTCTGCAAATATAAAGTACAGGTGACCTCCATATCCAATACTCATCAGGCTTCTTATCATAGTACTCTCAAATGCTTGTGAAACTTGGGGACTCTACACCCCACCGTATCATAAATAACTTCTATTTCCTGCCTTCAAAATAATAACATGCAATAAATTTGAGATCTTGACCGTTTGATAACCATACCCCCAACCTCTCCGTTTTGCATTTCTGCACATATTTACTCAGATATAAGCAAACTACACTTTTGCAATTTGCTTATCCTTGCTAGAGACCTTAGGATTGACTTATGCAGGTTTTATTTTAGCTTTATTAATTGTTTTTTGGAAGAAGTAGGGACATAAATAAGAGAGTGATTGCTGTTTTAACAGAAAAAGATAATCTGTCCTTAGTTGCAAAAGTTGGCAGGGTAACAGAGAAAACTCCTGAAGAAAAATCAATTTAGCAAGACTTCTCTACATTTGCTCACCACAGCACTTACTCCAAAAGCCAGATAATTTAAATACACTTATAAAAGGTGCATTAATTAAATTTTAGAAATCAAGTTTGTAAGTACAATTTGAAGAAACTAAGCAGAAAGGAACTTAATAGGATGATGCCAGTACACAGTCATCATGCCTCCTCAGCAAAAGGATTGAATGATTTATTTTGTTGGGGCCAAACCTATGGTAAAAGTACTTTGAATTAGCTTTTTTTTGTGTCTCTAATGTAGATGCAAAACAATTCAACTGTTGTAAAACTCATTAAAATCAAGAACTTGTTACAGATAAAATGTCAAGCAAAGAATTTACCTTCAGTGTAGTTTAAAAAAATTTTAAGCACAACCAAAATGCAACAAACAAGTACTACTCTAAGTTCAGTTACCGAGGTAGGAACACACTTGAAATAAAAAAGGAGTTGCTTAATGGTACTAGAGTTAAAAGCTATTGCCCAGCACGATCTCCCATTATATACCTCTCTTTTTATTGGTGTTGTCTCCACCCTTCCACTCCTTCTCAGCCTTAAGGTCAACAGATTTGGTGAAGAGGGAGAATGTTTGGAAATATGGCAGAACCCTGACCTTCAGCAGGAGGAGTGTGGTGATAATGACAGAGGCACAGGATGTTGCCAATGACAGTTTTCCCTTTTTCCTCTCTCCTGTGTCCACTTGGGCACACTCTTCTAAGGGGTTTTAACACATTTTAGACCTTGATCTTTTTTTACGGGTCCATTACCTCAGGTTACAAACAATTTTCCTTTATAAGGTGCATTGTAAGTGTTAGACTATTATTATTCACATTTTCTGTTACCCAAAAATTATCTTTGTTCAGCTTCTAAGTTTGTATTTCCTTTAGTAATTGTCCACTGGTGGATATTCACGGAGCCTCTGTTTGTTAGCTTGTGTTCACACCTGCAAGGTCTCTGCTGTCAACCCTAACCCGTAAGTCCTTTACGCTGCATCATCATCACACTGCAGAAATAATTCTCTCTTGCAGAGCGCAGCTACTTGTTATGTCTGCTAGCACCAAAACTATGAATCATAATTATTCCACACAGTTATACAAAGGTAAATAGAACTGAAACTATTCTGAAACTGAAAACAGGTAACAGCCACCTGGTCATTAAACAGTTATTGTTAAAGCTAAGGTAAACCTAAACTGCAAGAGACAACACACCAGACAAAACAAGTCTGACAGCCACAAGTACCCTGATGCCTGTGCTGTTCACTGACTTAATACTCTGATAGAAGGGATCTGGGTTCTGTCATAATAAATACACACATAATACACTCACATACCATTCATAACAAAGTTTGTCTTAACAGAGAAAATTACACGCAGCTATTCTTCATTAAAAGAATATTTTATATATATAATATTAAAAGCATTCTAGCAATTTATTTAAAGCCATGATTTGGGGTTATTACAAAGTAGCATAGAAAGTAAACATTTTTGAGTTCAAAACCCTTTGTTTGATTTAAAGATCATACCAACATTTTAATTAAACAATTCTAAAGCTGCTAATAATAGCTCATTAAAATGGTCCCAAAGAATTTAAATATACCTATTAAAGTGCAGTGCACTATACCTAGTGCAGTAGTATTTATTAAATGTGAAGATTCAGTTGGTAATCACAACTTTAAAAAACTAAGCAGAAAGAAACTGAACAAACAGTAAGGTGCTGGTACAGTGTCATCCCACCTCCTCAGAAAAAGGATAAAATAAGTTATCTTGTTGGACTACAGGGACCCTTCTAATATTTTTCCTGTAAGAAATGGGTTTGTAACAAAATTGTGATTTGTTACAAAGTGTAAGAGCATTTTCATGCATCCTGTGTATGTGAATGTCAGTAAAGATCCAATTAATGCAAATCTTCCCAGTTATAAACTAGGTCTTCATCATGGTCCAAGTACCTTCAACTGAGAGCTAAGATGTGATCCTCCTAAACTATTTGAAACCACCATCTTCAATGTTTAAGGGGATATTGCTCATGAATTGAAAAAAGCCTATCCGATTGATTGTTCAGAGGTCTTCCACTTATTGGCAAATGCTAAATAGAAGGCAAAACACCTGACTAGTCCTTGGCTAATTTTGCTTCTCCATGCAAAATCTAATTTTTATCTGGCTTCTTAAAACACTGGCAACCTTCTCACAGCATGGGCTCCCACCTGCACAAAATCCCTATATGTTTCCTGCAGTCTTGAAACTAAAAGGTAGAAAAGAGTTTTAGCTTTTTCTGCTTCACTGAAGTAACAGCAGATATTCTACTCTGTAGACTACAAGGAAGGAATCTGGGATTTTGACTTTCAGCTTCAATTTAGACAGGTTAAACCCTCTGTTCTGGTACAAACACTACATACAATGTGGAAAAACCTCAGAATAAGCTGGGAAAAAAAATCTGCAACTCCTTTACCATCTGGGAACAAGTATAATATAACTAGTATAATATAACTGTTATAACTCTGCTCTAAAAATTTATAAAGTAAGTTTGCAAGAATATTTGGGATGTGCAGGCAATGGAGTCTTGCTTAAGTAAAAATGTGTCTAGAATGTCCTGCAACTAGCACGGCTTTTCCATTACTAAAATTTTTTTCAAGTGATGACAAGAGAAACTTGCAGAATCAGAATTTCAATAACCTCCTCCATATGTCTGAACAGAAAAGAACTAGAACCAGAAGGAAATTAAAATTCATAGTGTTTCCTGTCTTTACTTCAATATTTGCAACCAGAAAAAGGCATTACAAAACAGGGTACAAAACTTTTCCTGCATGCTGTTCTTGACATTTACAAAGTTTACACGGCTCCGGGCGGGATGAGCCAGAAGACGGCAGATCGGGAAGTTCAAGGCAGATGCTCCCCCGAGGATGGCAGCCTCCCATTGCCATACTGAGCCCTCTGCAGAGGTCTCTGCAGGGACAGGCTTGTTAAGGGCAAGTGATGGAACCGTAAGAAACTGTAAGGGACCATAAGAAGCTGTACTAATAAAGTAGTGGTGAAGGCTGGGACTATAAGCCAGGATGGCACACATTCTGTTAGACAGGCAAGGTACTAAACAATGGAAAAATAATTGATTTCCTGATAGCAAAAAGACTTAGCTGTAGCCTTTTCAATACCATGCCAAAAAAAAAAAAAAATTAATTTTAGTTAATCAAGGCCTTTCTCTTTTCTTTACAATTTAGACTAGCAAGAAGAACAACTAGTCTGCTTTTAGCAATCAACGACAGAATAATGCATAACCACCTCACCTTTTTTGAGACAGCCTGGGCATGTTCAGTAGAGTTTCCTGGTTTTTAGGATATCAGTAAAATCCTATCACATACATTCACAAGCTTGAATCACATTTTTAAAATGCATTGAATATTATACTCAAGTTAATACACTCTACATTCTTATTTTAAAGGTTGAATTTCAGAAATTAGCCTCTGATTCAACTGGTCTCAATTATACATAAACACAAATATATGTGTATTCATAACAAAGCTATATCTTCAGGAAAAAAATACATACAGTTCTTCATCATAAAAAGATACCTTACATATACAATATTAAATCATCCCAATACTTTTTCCAAAGCCATGACTTAAGCTTGTTTATTTTTAAAAAACAGAAAGTAAACATTATTGCTGTGTTCAAAAACCTTTATTTGATTTCAAGATCATGCCAATTCTAATTAAATGGTACAGAAACAATAATATCTCATTAAAACAATGCTATAAAAGTGGAGTCTGCTTGGGATAAAGATGCATTTCAATTATGTGAAATCACATCTCTTTGTCTGTTTTCCAAGGCTTTAGAAAAGATTTTGTTGTGTTCATGAATGAGGAAAACAAGTTGATGTTAAATATATGTCACTGTAACAGCACAAAAAGTTCAAGGTGAATCTTCACAGTGAACACTTCCTTGATAGCATGGTTAAAAAAAGATCTTGTCATCTCTAAGAAGAATTGGTAACATTTTCAAATCACTCAGTATCATCAGAACCCTTGGTTTTTGCTCAGCTGTCTTGAAAGCAATTTATTCTCTCAAACCCTTCAACTGGCATGTCTGGAAGATCACTACCAAATTTAAATTCAAATCAAAAAAGACTGTTTACTTTTAATAAATATCAGTAACGAAGACACAGGCATCCCTACAGATTGTTCATTTTGTTTCCATCTCATTCTGACCTTATTCTGAAATTTTAGGGGCTAGTTCCGAAGCACTGTGTTCAGGTGTTTTAGGATAAATATTAAATATGTGGGGTTTTTCCATTGTGAAGTCAACAAAAATATACTGATCTGGTATTACCTCAAAGTAATCCATTAACACTCAGTTGATGAAATATATTGAAAAAATATTGACTATTCATGACAAATTCTGTGGGAACTTAAACTGCAATTTTGGTATGTGCTTTTATTCTAAAGTGAATTTAAACAAACAAACAAACCAAAAGTGTTTCCAAGAGAAACACAAGTAACAGAGTACACATTTTAATGTAACATGTTCTTCTTTCTGTTTAGCTTTGAGATTGGGGGTTTTTTTAGTAATTGTTTATAGGGGGCAATAGGTGTTAAAGTTCTTTCACATCAGTTAAATCATAGGTGAGTTAAAGAGAGCACAGTTCTATTACACAGGCTGGAGAAAGTGTTTGATGCCTGCCAATTTTGATATAAACCATCAGAAATGCCCTTCAAAAATCATTATATTCTTAGACTTGCAATTGACTGAAACAGTTCTTGAAATCAAAAAGAAATGCTTTATTTCAGAGTAAAGGGAACATAAGTCCTAGTGGCTTGAACTTTTAAACACCTCCTTTTAATAACCTCCTTCACTATTCTCCTGTCAGTTTTTATGAGCTGAGTAAAATAATGCTAGCCTCAGCCAGTAAATAAGAGCTGTGCTTTAAGAATTGTTTTTCTTTAACCCTGAAATACAGTCTAGCTAATTATGATCATCACTGTGCCTTTTCCTTTAAAAGAAAGTATTGACCTTTCTCGTAGCTGACACTGGCAGAGCTTGGGTGCCTGTAGTGGCATCTCTGGGGCACATAGCATTCAAAGGACCACAGATCAGAATTCACTGAGAGGGAAAAAAAACGAGCAAAATTAAACATGAAAAGCAGAGATCTGCCCAGTGTCTCGACAATGCTGCATTCACACTGCGATGTGGGAGACCCAGCCACAGGTGACAGAAGCTAACCTTGGTCCCTACAATAGCTGGTTTATAATAGGGGTGATGCCCTCAATCTCAGAGGCAGGGATTTGTGTAGCATCACTCGCAAGCACTCTCTGGGAGCAAGTGTGCTGTACTACTCTGATCTTTGAAAAGTAAAAACTCCTGCAAAGGTAAGGCTAGCTTGAACAATCTAGTTAAATGTATGTAAGGCTAGGAAGCAGAATTAAATGAGAGGCAATGGCAGTTCAAAATGCAATGGTCAGAAAATGAATGGTGCAAAGAAGATCAGTAAACTGCTCCATGCTTTGGAAAGAAAGTTGCCCAGATATCCCTTCCAAATCCCCTATTACCAGAAATACCACTGTAAAAAAAATAACATAGGCAGACAACAATAGTTTTAAAGGAGCTCCTCTATTTCATTTAATATTATCTATACTCTGCTGTAGGATTTTTTTTTAAATGAAGTTCACAGAGGAGAAAAACAGACAGATATTAATTTAACTAAAGCGATTCTTGCATCTTCTTCCTTCCAAAAGTGAGAAGTTTTAGGCATCTCTTTAGAGGAAAATATCATTCTGTGCAAGTAGTCCACAAATCTTTTAAGTGATTACATTTTACTCTGTGGAGATATCTTAGGCACTAGAGTATCTAAGTGTCTAAGAAATAAATTTTAAAAAACATTTTAACATCAGCTCAGTTATGTTGCTGACACCCTGACCAACGAATAGCCATGCAGCCACAAAACGTGACATTACACACTCAGGAAAAGGGAAGGAGCAGCAGGATACACAATGTTCAAGGCCAGGTTGGATGGGGTTTTATAAAGCCAGGTCTAGTAAAACCCATGGCAGAGGGGCTGGAACAAGATGATGTTTAAGGTCCCTTCCAAACCAAACCATTCTATGATTGTCTTAAGCTCTTACTGCTGATGGGTTTGTGTAATGAAATCTGCAAAGTAGGAACAAAACCTAGGAGACAATTTACAGTCCAATTCAGCTTCTTCATCTGATATAAATCACTCTAGCCCCAGGTTACCCAAGGTTTCAAATAGTTTTGCACCAGATGTTAAGTTGATAAAGCTTATTCTGATATATAAACTAAAAATTTATTTTGGGAGCTTACTCTGATAAATCTCAATACCACTGAACTGAGAGCTTGCTTGATAAGTTCTGATCTGGTCAAGCTACAATGCATGGTCAAAGACAAGACATATAAAAATAACTTGAAGTTGTAACATTCTAAGATAAATTCTTCACCTCCTAATATTTTTAGAGGATTTGCTTGTAGAAAAACATGCATCCTTTTTAGCCATTTTAATGATGATATAAACCAAGTATCTCCATTTTAATCACAGCACAAAACCTTTGTTAAAATAAGACAAAGAGTTTTTCTGTTTATTCTACATCTGTTCCTGATTTTCGTATTTAGCAATAGAATATAAAGCATTTTAATGTTTGGGTTTATGATTAAGAAAACATTTTCTTTAAAAAATATAATAACAAGATAGCCAATTCTTATATTCAGCTCTTCTCTTCAATCTCAGAATCTCTAATCCATTTTTGCTATCTTCACCAGTTATGCTTTACTTCAGCATAGAGTTTAATTAAATACTCACAATATTTGCTGTAAAAATATTCCATAATTTCTGTGATGGCTAAAATAAGATTATAGTCATCCAACCAGTATTTCAGTGAAATGTTTAATTATCTCTGTACAAACAGGTGAAATCATAAAACACACTTTCCAAAGGAGATAACAAGCTTTAATTCGAGATATTTACAACCAAGGGGAATCATATTAAGTGCAGATGTTAATTTTCCATAACAAGACAGGTCTACTGCTAACTGCTCCTTCTTTTAAAAAGAAAAACATTTGAAATAATTATTTTAACTGCAGGTGTTGGTAATGGCTCAGCAGGAACAAAAGTATTTAAAACCCATCCTATCTTTCAGCTGTGTTTGCAACCGCAGCTTTATTCATTGCAACAATAGAAAAAACGTTAGTAAAAGCAGCTTGTTTACACCCTTGTCAACAGCAGAAAGGCATAATTTGGGGCCCACAGCCCTGAAGTGCACTTATTGTTCTGACTCAAAAGCCTTTCAAATATTCTGATTGAAACGACCATAGCCAAAAACATATGGACAGAGAAATAATTATTCTTTGTTTGTTTTCTAGTTCTTTATATTATTCACTCACTTGAATTATGTTCTGCCACCCTAAAAATTATCAATTCTAATTCATTGATTCTTATGCTGGGTTTGGCTTCAATTTCATTCTGATTAACATAAAAATGAATTTTTTAGTCTCATGCTTCTCCTACCTGAATGCTAGCCGGAAGATGCACAGAACAATTTGGTCCAAGTCATCATAACTGAAAGATTTCTCTGAGGAGAGAAAAAAGGAACTTGTAAAAAGAATTTTTTTTCCTGAGGAAAATCAATATGGAACCTTAATAATATTCTTAAAATTATGTACTAGTAAAGATTTATCTTACGATTGGTAAGGTAAAGATCAATTCTCATGCGAAATAAAATTTTTAAGCTGGAAAGTGTTTTCTAATTAGAAAATGTATTTCTGCACAATTTCAGGTCATGCCAATCAAAGTGGCAAACTACTTAACCATTACATCCAATGATGAAACAATGGTTCTAAATTTAAATTTAAATGTTTTGGAATATTATTTGCATATTGCCTTAATTTACTTCCCTGAGAAAATGGATTATTGCTTAAATTAAGACTCAAGATTCAAACCCATGCAATAGTTATATAAAATATTGAGATGAAAATGAAATAATTATAGACAATATTGAGAGTTTCTATCAGATTACTCTTGATTATTAGGGGTGGATAGTTGCTCATATATGTATATATCTCCTTAGAATGTATGAGCAGACTATAAAACATCCTAAAAAATGGTGACAATGGAGCAAATCAAAATCAACAATTTTAATGCAAGAACTATCAAAATGTTTCCTGACCTCAGTTTGCCATAAAGCTCAAGCTGTGCAATCCCAACTGATAGATCCACTTTGATGCTTTGATAGGTCTAGTTTGATTTAAAAGTCAAAAACTGTCCTCTGATAACATTTCATGAGCTGTCATAATAAAGTACAAAAGTTTAATCTCATACTAAATAATAACTTGAAAAATAACCAGAAATTCCATTGACAAGATCTATACAGAAAAACCCTTGTATTTACTAGCTCTGGTTAAAGGACTATGAGGATTTCTCTCATATACCTTCTATTTATTTTGTGTACATCCTGGTCTGACCTCTGTATGTGCTTTTCTAGTCCCAAAGTTACAAATAAAATAGATTTGGATGGAACAATTGCTGTAACTACGAGCACCCAGAGATTTACTTGTATTTCTGATCTTTCAATGACAGGTCTGCCATAGTCACACAGCTTTTCTTGGGACTTTTCTTATAATGTGTAAAATTAATCTTTTGATACCTGTAAGCATTCAAATTTCACGTGTCAGTTATTTTGGACTCTTGCAGAGGAGTAACACAAACCACAGACAACAATCTTAATAAGGGAATATTTAAATAATAAGAACAGTGGAATTAATTATAATTTACTGGCAGTTGTATTCTTTCTCACTTGTCTCTATACAAAAGTAATATCAGCATAGAAAATCAAGATCAGAGTTTTCATTATTAACATTCATATAACTAACCCAGCATTTGAAAATCTAACGATGTCTTTTCTGCTTCACACTTCATCATCAACAATGACACCAAATTAGAACTTCATCTGAAACCCCAGAAGTTGAACAAATTATAGTTTTTCTGCAGAATAATAGGTCTGCAGAGTAAGACAGTACCAAAGGTACAAAGTAATCAGGATTACTCAGAATTTGTGAGCTGGCAAAACAGAAGTGGTGAGATTTTTTTTAGCAACAACTGCAAAAATATTCTTTCTGCAAGAAAATAGAAACCCACCTCAATACCTGTCTTGTTCTCTTTGCATTTTGCTGCCTAAAATCTGACTTTGATCTCTATTTCTTTTACCATATGCTTCTGTTCTCTATTAAGAAATACAAGGAAGCAGAATTAATTTCCAGTCCTGGCTGAACAAAATTCATCATAAAATCAATGTGATATTCTGTGTATTGGGTATGCTTTGAGATGATTATTTTCATAGCTTATTGAAGTGACTCAAAAAAATTATGTATTAATGTTGCTGTAGTAGTTGAATCCATAATTTTGCTTGCTTTTCAGTATGTCAGATTTAAACAGAATAAATAACTATTTTTGGAGTCCACTCTATTCTGCAGCCCATGTATAACCTCCAGTTCTCTTTCACTGTTGTTGAAAAAGAGGTATAATATCCTACACATACTGTAGGACATTCGCTCTCCCTTCAGTGGTCCTGGGTGTACTGTTCTGTTTTCCCCAAAGCAATCAATGACTTGAATTAGGCAAAGTGGAATGCTACAGTAATCAGAATCTCAGTTACCTCCTGCTAACCTGGCTGCATTCCTAAATAGCTCCCACTATGGGCTTCAATCACATCTTGCATACCCAAATCTGATAGCCTAATCTCTTAACAGGTGGACACATCTGTTCTACTCTGTCAAATTTAACTTATGGTGACTGTCCTTTGAAATATTTGCATAGTTTTTTTTTCCAAAAACTATGCACATCTGTTATGGTTCAGTTAAATAAAAAGTGACATTTTTAAATTTTTCAGTGATTGTACATGTACATGTTTTAAAATGCCCTTCAAATGTTTTAAAAGATCTTTATATTTCATTACTTTGGGGGTTTTTAGCTACTGAGTAGGTTATCCTTTTTATTTTAAGAAATTAATAAGTACAGATAGAAATAATAAATGAGAAATGCTTGTCTGCTAACAGAGAAATCATCCACAAACGAGAAAGTTCATACTATAAACAGAATAGCTAGTATGCTTGAATATTGAGACTGCTAGAAAGGATAATTTTTTAAGTTATACCTAATATGGTGAATAAGAAATTGTCCCATGGATTTTAAACTTTTCTGAAATATATGACATGTAGAGAAACATTGCTAGATAAAGAAAAAAGGGATGAATAGTAGTAGAACAGAAGCAAAAGGGAATATAAAAAGTTACTTTGACGATTTCCATCACATTCTTCAGCAAGAACAGTTATTTTTATGCAGAAATATATCAAGATATAGCTACATTTATTGGTTTGTGGTTTTATTTATAATAACTGGAGAGAATTCAATATTAGATCAGCCACTTGGCAATTCCATACTTCTTAATATTGAAAGACATCAAAACCAATTTGTGAGAAGAGAGTTAGGAGGCTGTAAAAACTGTGACCTGTGGGCTTTATCAGGCTGCAGTTTGGAGTTTTTTAAGGGCATGAGTCCCATCCACCAAGACAGTTCTTACAGGTCAATTAATACTTTGGAGATCAGATAGAATTAAATCCACAGAACAATTTAGTTGAGTGTTATATCAACCTCACATTTTAGGTGGAGAAATAAAGAACTACAACCCTGAAAACCAATAGATTGTTGTTGCTGTACTCTGCAGGCACTTAAAACTTCTATGCCCTTAGATCTTCAAGAATGAAAATTGTATTTGTCCAAGATGTCCTTTATTTTCACAGGGTTAGGGGTCTGGTTTTTAAATTCTGTTCAACATTGGAAATAAAACTTTTCTTCATTATTTTATTAGGAGGGCCTCATCTGAAGTAAGCCTAGTAGATTTTATCTGGCAAAACATAGCATATTTTAGGCAGATGTCTCCTTTTAATCCAAAATTTTGATGATTTATCTGCAATTATCTCCCAGGCACTTGAGGGACAGAGACGATTTCTATTGTTGAGACAGAGCATGAATTAAAGATAGCATACATATATATTATTGTATAACTGCTATGTGTGTAGTAAAAAGTTATAATACTAGTTAATATGATTAAGTAAATGTGTCTCCCTGAATGCAAAAGCAAGCAGGAATTAGGAGTACTCTTTATGCCACCTGCAAGGGCTCTTGCCTGCAGGAATTATATCTAGGTACTGGCTTGTGTTTCCTTGGATACATGAACATTTTTCTTTGCATAGCATAAAACCTGCTATGTTTTTCCTATAAGCTGAGTAGTCCCAATGTTACAAATTCATGCTAGTGGTTCCTCCTACTCTTTCTAATTACTCTATGCCAGAAGAAACTGCTCCAACACAGCAGTCCTCAAGGGTACTCTTGTGAAAGGTGCACCAAAAGTTTTAATGTTATCACGCTGAGACTTCAGGTTACGCTTCTTACCTCTTAAGTGTCATATACCAGGGATTGTCTAGGAGACAGGCAGGCAGAATTACTAACGGACTGAGGAGGCTGGTAAAACTCTTTATGCAAATAAAGAACTCTCATATCCACGTTCAAGAGCCACAGCTCAGACTGGTGGATATCAGAACAAAGGAGAAAACTTGAAATATTTTTACATCTAGAGATGTAAAAAAGTAGGAAGATAAGATGTGCAAGACTGCTCACACTACACCCATTTCCTAACAACTGTACTCAGCAGGTTTGCTTTTCTCTTAGGCAAATCATTGAACCATATATTTTATACCTTATTCAGGTAGACCTGTCTTAGTAGTAAGGTGCTAGGAAAGTTCAGGAATAACAACAAGATCTTGCAGTCCTGTTGGCAAGTGCCATCTTTGTATGTCAGAATCTATATATTAAATCTCATATATCTCTAGAGCTAAAGAACTATCCCCTCAGTAAATCTCTGTGTTAGAAAAAGAAATAATTTTTAATAGGATCAAAATCTTCTGATGTAGCTGAGGATGCACATCTTTTTCATTCCTCAGTGTCACATCTATTATATATGACAGAAAATTCTGAATGTACTCCTAACCTAGCTTGGAAACCAAACCATCTGGAAACCAATATTCCAGGCAAAAAAGGGAAACAAAGTTTCAAAAATTCTTTGCTCTGATTTACAGCGAAATCACAATCTTGGAAAAATTGTTTTTCGTAGTTTATGTGAACTGACTCCTATCAAGGTCAGTGGTTTTCGTTTGTGGTGTAGTAAAGCAATCATCAGTGGTGTCCCAAGTTCTATGAGATGTAAATTAGAATTCCAGGTACTTTTTTGACACTTATTTTCAGTTAAATAGAAGTCTTGGAAGCGTGAGGGAAGAAAAAAGGGGCATTTTGGCTGCTTGAAACATCTTCTCAGCTTTAAAGTGATAATTCCTTGTGTTTATAAACATATAAGGGAATTACAGTAAACTGTTACTATATATTCCATTACATGGAGAAAACAAACCCTCTAAAAAGCAAAGCTTTTTATAAATTAAATTGCATAAACCCTACATTCTGAAGAATGAATATTCTAATAAAAAATAAAATTTAAAAAACTAAGCCTATGAACCAAGCACTTTTCATTCTAGGTCTAAATTCTGTATGTGACCCAAGCTCTACTACACATGAAAAAGAAATCTAGAAGGTTTTTCACAACAGAAGGATTGTCTCCCAAAGTCCCAATCTCATTTCTTCCACAAACCTTTTTACTTAGAGATGCAGAAAAATACATATTAACAATTATGACTGGAGAGAGTTACAGGAGCATCCACATATTCTAGATTTGTCCTGAATGTCTGTCAGTATGTCATATGATATGAATGAATCACAACAAAGGTCTCTTGAGAAAGTACTTGAAGAATATGATATAAAAGAAAATTTAGCATTTTTTTTTTAGTGAAGAGCATGTGTTGGTGTTATATATGCATACATAGCTATATGCAGTAATATACAATACACTCAATATAATACTTACATTCCCTGTGATCTTTGACTAGATGGAAACATATATTTACCATGCAATAATATTTTTAAAGGTCAAGAAAGAAATCAGGTTTCAGCTAGGATTATATCTTCCACGAAAAGTATTTCCAATTACTGTTTTGAGACATCACTTAATATTCGAGCTGTGAAAATCCAAGTATATATTCACTATCGCAGACCATTATTTGACAGTGAGATATATCACTCCTATCCAATACATATATTTAATTTTCTGAAAATCTAATAACTCTCAAACCATTCCTTCACTCTGATAGCACAATTTGTTGATATATAAAAGAAAGAAAAATCTTTCTAGTTTCAGAAACTGATGAGAATCTTTCTGTCCATGTTCCCCATCTGTATATAGGGATTTTTCAATACAAGCTAAATTTGTTCACTCTTCCTGCTGCAATCATGTCAAAGATTAGAGGATATGTTTCCATACCTAAGATAAAAACAAAAAATGCAGTTAAAATTAGGCTCACATCCACTTTATAGAAAAAACAAAATCTTTTCACAAACATAAACTCACACACGTATCTGTTATCACAAGAACTAAATACATGCAGTAAAGGGTAAGTGACTCCTTTCTCTTTTAAAATTTTTTTCCATTTTTTTATGGAGAAAGAAGCTCTGCTGGAACCGATCCCCAGTGTTGTATTAACTCAAGTTTCCCACTGTATTTTAACACTCTAGCTTAGTATCAAAGGTTGAAATCCCACTGACATCTCTGGTATAGAGTATGTGGCACTTTTCATGTCTCCAAAAAGTGGAGAGGGTTAGAAGGAAGTCTGTGACTGCCCTGTGGGCTCTCCAAAAACCAACAGAAGCCTCCAATTTATCCACTGTCTTTTGCCTAGCCTGCCAAGGTCAAAGTTCCACCGTGTCTGAAATACCCAAGAAATGTCTACAGCCATGCACAAAGTCTGCATCTGGAGGCAAAACGCTCTTTTTCCAACTGTGATTTCTTTAACACCTTACTTTTATATGGAACCTGCTGCAGCCCAAAATATGTTGGAGAAAAGTACGTAACCTATCTCAGCAAAGAGTTTTCTACAAGAATTTTAGATGAAAGTAAAAATGATTAAAGGAAATTTAGCTTCTGATGTGAATGCAATTACAGGTCTAATTCTGCTTTCCAGGCTTAGAATTTTATAATTCCATTTAATTCATCGTAATGACGATGAAATAAAATTGGACTAATAATACACTGGGGATGTTTGCACCAGTGGAATCCCTCAATTGCTGTGAAGAGAAACAGACAATTATTGTCTAGCTGCTTGGAAGAAAAAGGAAGGCAGAGGTATTATTTAGAATAGATTAATAATGCTGGAATTAAACTGGAAAAAAGCTTGAAGTCAGGCTTAATTTAAGGGAAAATACCATGAAGACTGTTGAACACCCTAACAAGGGAAATTAAACTGTCTTGTGAGACTCTTTGGACAAAATTGCTACTGACTTTTTGTGTCCATTGTGGAAGATCAGCTTCTAAAGATGTTCAGTAGCAAATTGAGAGAGACTGGAATCTTAATGCTTACAAATTCAAACACACCCATCACCAGAGGCTACAGCTAGGTGTTGAACAAGACAAGGAAAGAGACTGGTAAGAGGCAAATTCTGTGAGGTGGGATAATGTTTTTTATCATGCCAAAGTCCTTAAACCAGTGACTCACCTGTGAAAATTCCCTTCTGGGGAAGTACCAGGACATCCACATGTAGGCCTGAAGGTATTCGTCACTCCTGAGCAGGCACAATTGACTCAACTACGCTGACATAAAGGTAGCTGTACCATCTTAGAAAGTGTCATCCACTATTAAAGGCTCCCAAAGTGTCCTGTAATCCACAGCATTACATCATTCAGTGTGAAACTCCTCGAAGGCACTCAGGCATTCCCACCGAGCCTGAGCTTAACATTAACATACTGGACTTTGTGTTTTGTGGGCTTCCCCCACCCTGGACAGATCAAGATTGTGACCATCACTTTGACAAAACTGGTACCAACACCTTGACCACCAGACACAGAAATTACAACAACCAAGTCTCATCGCTGGACAGACGGGTGGTGGCTATTTACCTTTTTATTCTCTCTTTCTTTCTTTCTTTCTTTCTTTCTTTCTTTCTTTCTTTCTTTCTTTCTTTCTTTCTTTCTTTCTTTCTTTCTTTCTTTCTTTCTTTCTTTCTTTCTTTCTTTCTTTCTTTCTTTCTTTCTTTCTTTCTTTCTTTCTTTCTTTCTTTCTTTCTTTCTTTCTTTCTTTCTTTCTTTCTTTCTTTCTTTCTTTCTTTCTTTCTTTCTTTCTTTCTTTCTTTCTTTCTTTCTTTCTTTCTTTCTTTCTTTCTTTCTTTCTTTCTTGTTTTTTTTCCTTTCCTTAATTCCTTAAGTTTCCTAAAGTATTCTTTTATGGTTTTGTGTTACAATAGATAAAAACACAAGTGGCTGCATACCCGCTTTCCTTTGCAAACAAGTTGTTCTAAAAGAAACGTACATACATTTATAAAGTAAATGAATATGTTTATAAAATAAACCTATATACATTTATATACTAATGTGTATTTATAAACACTGATCATTCAGTGTTCTTTCACTTTAAGCCACACCAAGGAATCTATTAACAAGTACCTGGATTACTCTCACCTTCAGGTGCAGGTCATAACACACATTTCTTGGACTGGATTGGAAAATCTGATTATTTTTCTCACAGCAGAGGTGGACTTGAATGGCTTTTGATAATGAATGATGAATGAGGTTCTAAGTGAAGATGAGCTCTTCCATCTACAGTTACTTCTTTAGACTCAAACATGAAGATTAATCAGTATTAAGGTGGCTTTGACTTTTCAGTTCCAGAATACTGTTTTCCAGTTCAGAATCCCTCGATGTTTATCTTCCATCCAGCCGGGAACTACATAACAAGTGAGCAGAACAGAAAGGGTTACCTGGCCACTGCTTACACAAATACATCTTCAGACTTCAGATCTCTAACACAGTAGGGAATAACCTCAGATCAGGAGAAAAACTGACTCATTGTGCTGTATCTTTTCTATCATTACTGTATCCGAATCTTGGTAACTATTTGTTAATTTAATTTGTTGTGACTAATACATTGTTCCACTGTTTCCTGCTGTTCTAGTCTGCAGTAGAATGTAGTTATAATGATGGCTAAACTCAACAGCAAATTTTAACAGCAGGAATTATGGCACCATTATGCAGAAATGTCTAGCACATTATGCAATTGTATCTACCACAATATATATCTCAGACACATTAAACCTCTCCTTGTTTCTTTGAAACTGTTGGCCTGGGTGTCACTCAAAATGTAAAATTCACAAAAGCTTTTTGTTTTTTTAAATCCCATGGGCATTTCAGAAGACAGTTAGCTGAAACTCTAGACCTGTATTAGCTCTGTTGATAGGAAACTTGTATTTGTTTACACAAACTGGATGCTTATAGCAGGTAATAAATAACATCCCAAATAAGATTCAAATGTCTTAGAAAATATTACTAATAAACATATAATCCAAAGTGATTTATAAATGCATAAAAATATCAGATTAGAAAATATGAGAACATTTACAAAATGAGCCAAAGATGTAGCAAATGCTTGTCAGATACTGAAAGGCACAAACAACTCTAACAAGCTTTCACTAAAAATGCATGTGAATGCAAAAATAAAGAAAATAAAGGAATGTGGGGCTGTAATTTGATAACACTGCAAACATTATATCGTGTGCTAAATAATTTGCCAAGCAAGTGACGCACGCTGCAAATAGCAAGAGACAAACTTCAAAAGCTTTTCCAGCCCTCTGCGTACAAAACATCCAAGTCTTTAATCAACTCTCTTCTACTCACTTCCCCTAATTTCCTTATCCAAAACTATTTCACACTTTACTAATCCCTACAGCTTGAATTCCCTGGGTTTTTTTCAACCCCAAGTTCCCTCCACTGCCCTGTTCCCCTTCCAGCTCCACCACTCTTCTCATCTTTTCAAATATTCTTGCTGTAGGTCTTTGACAGAGTCTGCAATGACATTTCATAGGCTCCAAGAGGTGTGTGTTGCAAAGTTAAACTCTCTGGAGTTTAACTCATACTGCCATTGTCAAAATGCACTGCATGTCCCACAGCACGTGAGAGAATGGGTCTGGAAGACAGAAGGGCTGCATTCTTTCAATCAGATCTACTGTGTCAACTTTTCTCCTTTTCTTCTTCAGGTTTTATCACCATCTGGTGGCAGAACCTCAAAACGCTGCTCTGAGACATCCTGGATCCTACAGAGCTGCCAGTGCTGTGAATTGGTTGGGAAATCACCAACTGCACATCATCCCTGACTTACTTGTGGTTCTTCTGCTGCTGGCATACATTGCAGATACAAGTGACATCACTTTCCAGAAGAACTGTCAACATCTAATTCTATATTTTATCTGATCTATCCCACTCCTGTGAGGACCAGTTCTGTTCTTCTGAAAAAAATAATTAAAAGAACACAGCCATGTCTTAAACAGTACAACCTTTGCTACATTCTTCCAAGTTTTCCAGATTTACAGTACACACTTAATACCCAGCAGAACACGACTTGACTATGATCTCTTCTTCCAACTGAGTCTTTTTCAATTGCTAGCAGTGTGAAAAGAGCTGTGTGCAGAGAGGCAAAAATGAGAAAACCAAAAGGAACTATGTTGTTTGAAGGATGGGACACTTGTCATAGAAATAGAATGTATGTTGTTACAGAGAAATAAAATGTATGTGGTTGAAAGGAGATATATGAGCAAGAGATAAACTGTAAGAATAAGTAAGGATAGTTCAATCTTGTTTTTATGGATTTGTACCAGGAATGTGTGGGTGAGTAAAAACATATTTCCACAAAATAGTCTGTGTTCCAGCATTGTGGGCCTTTGACTTCAATCACGTTCCAGGTGGATTTCCAGCATGGGAATCAAGGTAGGTTGTTAATTCAGGTCCCTTCCATAGTGGTATTTAGACACTGTTTTTGTGCTTGTTTTGGTTAGAAAACACTGTTTGCAGCAGTTATCTGGATAGTTTAAATTTAAACCTGTGAAACTATTTTTTCACAAATCTATGCATTCAACATTTTTTGAAAAAAAAAAAAAAAAGGCAGATTTTATTAATTTCTTCACTAAGCTACATATTGGTAGTATCTCCAAGGACTCATTATGGGCTCTTCTCTGCACTCAAAATAAAAACAAGCATGTTTTCTTACAGAAATACCACACTTGTACTGTCTCCTGCAGAGACAATTATAAACTACCATAATGGTTTATTGTAACAACTGTAATTTTTAATTTAGAACTAACCTTTTTACTATTAAAAATTATAAAGGTAATTCAAAGTTCTACACTGTCAAATATTCTCTTGCCTGAATTTGTGAAGATCAGTCATTATTTACTTATTAATTATTAAGATCAGTCATTAGGAACAAGTCTTACAGATATGAGGCCTTATCTGTGTCTGTGTATTTGCCTTTTGAATAAATTTAACTCTCTGAAAATAACTAGGGCTAGGAAGCAACTATAAAAACCATAACAATCTCATTTCAAGAAACTTTTTTTTAAATCCACATACATAGTGTGCTAGAAACTGTAATACAGCCTATCTATCGGGTCTGTCTGTAGAGATTTGTCTCATGTCAGGTTTCTGCTCTCCTTTGGAAACTTGATAAATTGACTGAGTACAGAGAACACCAAGTAAAGAAAATTGAGTCTTGTAGGGTAGCAACTGCACAGTTAACAATATGAATACAGAATAATATTTATCATAATTTTAAAATATGTTTTTGGAAAGAAAATACACAAGACTCAACATGAAAATAACTCATATGCTAACCTCTATGGTGAATTAAAATAGAAACATGTACAGTCTTGATTAGGTAAGAGACATTAAAATTGTCATCCTCTGTTTTTCCCTGATAGTTGTTGGATTATTGGGTTTTTTCCTAAAAGAAGGTTATTTGATTATTGTACACGACTTTTCATTGCCCCCTTAAGATTTTCTGGATACAAATAAATTATTATTTAAAATTTCTCATCATTGACATATTTCATACTATATTATTAATTATCTATTTTTATGTTTCAACCAGCGGAAGATAAGTACATTTCCTGAAGTAGGAAAAGAAGTCTTATTATGTTCTCATTTATTATTATTTATAGATAAATTTGGCAATTTCTGAAGAACCTCTCACAGACAATATAAAGATAGGAAAATAAAACTGTATGAAAGACCCAACAAGACCACCTAATTTTATGTGTGTTAAAAAACAAAGACTGTTGAACAGGGAAGAGTCAGATCTCAATCTATAAATATTTTCTTCAAAATTAATGAAGGAAAGGAATTAACTTATGTAGATGTAAAGAATAATTCTCCCCACTGAAAGAATCACTGGATTAAATTCTGTGGCCTGTATTACTCATGAGGTCAGAGTAAAAGTTTATCATATTGTCTTTCTGGTCTTAAGCCTCTAAATCAGACTACCTAAGGATGAAAATTCAAAGAGACTATTCTACTTAAGGAAAAAAAAATTATCTGAGATTTAAAAGGAAAAATTTCTTAATAGTAAGAGTCTGGATATCCATGGTTTTTACAATCCCTATCTTTCTTCCTTACTAATATTCAAGTCAAAAGTAGTTGCACCTCCCACTTCTACAAACCATCAAAAAAAGGTTAGATTTAGAGGTTAGTGAGTATGTTGTATGAGTAACACTCCAGAATGCAAAGGTCAGACTAGGTGACCCAATGGACTTTTTTCTCTGCTTTTAATATCTGTGATTCACTGACCTGGAATTCTTCCAAAGACACTTCAACAATTCTTCGGTCTTTGCTCCCATACATGTAACCCAAAGGGAAGGCAGTGATGTGACAATCCCAACTACAGAAAGAAGAAAATTCAGAAATATTGCACATGTGGAAAGTGACAATACATATTAAAGTTATAAATCAGGGGACAGATTTACAAAAGTAGTTTATCTGCCAAAAATGCAAATATGTGCTTGCTGAGATTAATAGACTACTTAGAATTTGGGGTTTTCCCTGCATAAAGAACTGAGCCCCTCTGGATGATTTTCAGGTAAAATAAAGTGAAATTCAAATGGATGAGTGTGTGCATGTGCAAGCAACATTTTTGATTGGAGAAAATAACAGTATGGTGGGATTCTATAAATAACAGCTGTGCTTGAAGTATTATTTTCAATTCATGGATGTAATAGTGACAGTTAAGCAAGGAAATAAAATGTTGCTCTTAGGTACCTGTCGCTCTTCAAAACATCCACACAAACACAACCTAACTCATCCTAACACTTAGCAGTTTGCTGAAAGAGAGAATTTAAGAGCTATGGAAAAGAACTCCAACACTCAATGTAGTTGTTGCACTGTAACACACAAATATATTTCCTTCACGCTGAGAAGTACCAGTGTAGTGTAAGATACAGCTGCCCAGGCTTCAATTGTCGCACACCTTTGTCACGTTATTGTCTCAGTCTTACAATCTCATCTGAAGTTCAAGGCAATCATCTTTTTGCTTCTAATTACAAAAAATTACAAAAAATCAGCTTTTATGCTACATAGTTATTTATCTATTTTCATGTTTCAACCAGAGGAAGATAAGTACATTTCCTGAAGAAAAGAAATCTTATTATTTATTGGTTGAGCATTTCATATGCAAAGCAGAGGAAATAGAGACATCTCCACATTCTCTCATTTTCAGCATGATAATCTCATGTTTCTCAAGGGGCTTTTTAAAGGCTAGTTTTCAGGATTCCTGAAAAACATTCTCTACAATTCACAGTTGCTTCTCAGCTTGATGTTCAGTCTGCATTTGCCCTTTCCCACGTTGCCTGCACCAACAGCTACTACCCTTTCCTCTCAACAAAAGAGCTTAGTAGACAAGGTTTTGCCTGAGGAAGCGGCATGTTCCTCCCTTTGGGTAACCTGCAACCCAGTGGGACACACTTCAGCCTTTTTCTGTTAGAACACATTCTTTTACTGTAATTCTTTCCCTTTCTCATGTAATTCTGTCCATACCAGGGAATAAAAGTGGCTAGGAAACATCTAGACTGGTATTTTGCTTTTGCCTGGATGCTTGTAATGTCTGCCTGATTTTGTATTGCACGCTGATAACATTCTTCAAGACTAATAGTTGCTTTGCAAAGTGAGATATTATACTTACTATGTAAACTACTTTAAGGCTTCTGTCTTTTTAAAACGGTTCAATTTTTTGCAAAATATGTTATTTTGGATTTTTAGTTGGGAACAAAATTGCTATAATTTGACCAGCAGATGTAAGTCCACTTACAGGCCAGTAACTAGGTTTCTTTCAACTAAACTCTCTGAAAGGTCTCATCCTGTACATGTTCCAAGAGCTTTCTTTAAAAATACCAGGCACAAATCATATTTTTATTTGAGATTTTGTTTAAAACATATATGGAAATTATGTCAACCTTTACAAAATAATATTGTAGGGAGCTTGTTTAGAAAGAGGGAAAATTACTCCACCTCTCCTTGAGCCCTGGGGAAAATATCTTACAGCCACTTTTCTCATTTCCATGGGAAGGCTGTTCCTAGGTTATAAAGTTCACTTTTTCAAAAAAGACTGACCATTCTCTTACTCCTCCTGACTGAGACTGTTCCAAAAATACAAAAGATTTCTTGTATCATGGTGATGGATAGAAACAAGAAGACAAAAAATGTGGTTCTTTAGTGTAATGTTTAGCCTGGTCAGAGGCGGAAGAATAAAAACTAAGGTCTCAGGGTACATTTCTCATGTAACAAAACATATATGCTGGGAGAAAATATCAGAATAAAGGCATCTCTGCTCCAGCATAAATAAGATCTTAGCTCACAGAACCCTGACTGTCTCTTCTTTATTCTCCACTTCAGCTTTTTTTCCCAAAGTACAAAGGTGACATATTACTTTGTTATCTTTCTCCACAGGTCTTGAGCTGAAAGCAAGTAAGCTGATCATAAGGATCAGACTTTGACACATATTAAAAATCAAAATAATCATAACTCAAAACAAAGGTTTCCTTTGTCCCAATACCTGCAAATATCCAGTGTAACTTAAGTTGCAGAGAATTACTGGGCACTGCACCTGGACTTTATTTCCCCTAAGTGGGAGGTTTCAGATTTCATTTTAAAATTTTCCCTTGTGACTGAATGAACATAGATGACTTCTAGACCTACTGTGGAGGACTCTTCCCCATGACTGAAGAGAGAAACACCACCCAGTTTTCACACCAAGTGAAAACACTCTCTGTGGAGACATCTTTTATCATTGTCTTTCTGCCACAACATTTTTTCCTGTATTATTTAAGTTCTGACTGTATCAGGTCATCAGCTGTGCAGTCATTTGTCAGAAAGCTGGCTTAAACTAATCAAATACAAAAGATTACAGCCTCTACATTAGGGAATATCAGTGCAGGAAATCTGCTCAGTGCCACCTGTTCTCCTACAGCCATGTAGATCTGTAATACACCATTGTCATTGCTAGTAGCAAGCCATAAGCTTTGTTATGAATTTGCACTCCCTCAGGAGGGAAGTTTGCCAGGCTTACTCTATCCAAGCTTTCCTGACCTGCCTGCAGGTTTTGTTTTACTTGGTGTCCTGGTTTCACTGGGGGTAGAGCTAATTTTCTTCTTAGCATGTGATACAAAGCTGTGATTTGGATTCAGTGTGAGGATAATGTTGATAACACTCTGATGTTTCAGTTGTTAAGTAATGCTTACCTAAAGTCGAGGCTTTTTCAGTTTCCCATGCTCAGTCAGTTGAAGAGGTGCATAAGAGCCTGGGAGGAAACATGGCCAGGACAGCTGACCCAAATGGGCTAAAGGGATATTCCATCCCTAAGATTATGGCAGCCATAAAAACTGGAGATAATTGGCCAGGAAATGTTGATCACTGCTTCAGGACAGGGCCAGCATTGGTCAGTGAATGGTGAGAAACTGTATTGTGCACCACTTGCTCTTGAACTTTACTCCTCTCTCTCTTTCTTTCCATTATCATTATTATTAGCATATTTTACTTTATTTCAGATATTAATCAAAAGTTATTTCAATTATTAAACTATTCATGTTCAACCCATGGGTTTTATGTGAGGTGGAGGAGAAGGAGTAGTGAGCAAGCAGCTGCAAGGTATTTAGTTGTCATCTGGGGTTACACCAAGACACTTGCTTTAGCAGTAAGAGCAGTATTTTTAATTGTCTAGTCTCTATAGATAATTTGTTTCATTTTTGTTGATTTTTGTATGAAACCATCATAACTTTCCAAACTTAGCATAATAATGTAACATAGGAAATACAAGCCTGCCATGCAAAGGTCTTAAGAAGTAAAGACAAAGAATGAGGTGTGGAGGAGAACAAATATGGAAAGAAAAAAGAAGAGGCATAGACTGGCTCTGCAGGCTGCACCGCTGTAAACCATTCCGCAGTAGTCCATTAAGGAATGGCCAAAACTAAGCTTAGTGGTAGCTAAGCTAATACAAAGAAATACTATTTAAAATACATAAAATTAACAAGTATGGTAACTTGTGATTAGCATGGGTCTGCAAAACAACAAAGAATCAAGATGTACAAGCATGTTAGCTAAAATATAAAAAGATACAAGTGAATCCTTGAGTGAAGAAATCATCATCATGAACATCACAACCCTCAGTGATGGACTTCAAGTGCTGACATTGTTAATCTCCTGATCAGAATGAAAACACTGGCATTAGGACCAGAGGAGCAGCAGAAAGGTGAGTATGACATCAGGAACAGGATAGAAACTAAGTGCATGTATAACAATTTTAACGATCTTATTATCCTTGTTTTTATTTTAATAACTACATCTGGACTAGCTATTATGCAATGCTTAAATTTCACCTATCTAAAGCCTTTCTGGATTTTTATATATCTATGCATATGCTTACCTCAGGTGCATTTTCTCTTTGCCCATGAAAAGATTTTGAGCATAATATCATGGTTTGTGAGAGTTTGATTCTCACTGGGAGCACCGCCATGGGTTACACTAGTTTACTGGAAAGAAATTTAAGTAAAATCAAGAAATCAAAACAAAACAAAAAGCCAAAATTATTTCCTACTACAAAAACAAAATAAGTATTAAAATTCAGGCACAACAGTCCAACACTGTTGAATTTGCACAGCAAATATTTTATTTCCTCCACTTTATGTAAATCATTCCATTCTCTTATCAGTGTATATTTAAGTTTAAAAAATACTTCAGTAAAACAATGGCACCTAACACATTGGTTTATTTTACTGCACCAGAATACCCCTACTTGAATGGTGGTCCCATAAAACTGTGGGTTGGATACAAAACCAAGAGAGACTGAGGCCCTGAGAATTCTTCTGGAAATGTCAATGGCAATGTAGTTGAAAGCACTTTATTCTGGGCCTAATGTTCTAGAAAGGAAATTCCCCCCAAAAGTCCTTTGGTAACCTTTATGTCACAACACGTGTGACAGGACTGATGGAATGAAACCATCCTTAGACTAGTTTAATCCTGCTGGGCAGGATTCATCACTGTGAGCTGCAATCCAAAAGTGATTAGGGTACCAGAAAGACATACAGTGCCATCCCTAGTTCTTTGTCAGAAATGAGAAGCTTCATTTTAAGTAGCATTCCAGAAATTTTTGAACAAAGGTGATGAAAACCCATACAGCAGTGAAGTCCAGTGTCAGCCCTAAAACCAATATGGTAGCCTCAGGTTTCTCAGTCCTTGCTTACGATGAAAAACAGAAAACAAATCAGCTTTAAAAGAATTCACAGCTGTCAAGAAAAATAAGCTGACTTTTTTTTCTTTTTAGTCTTTGCATCTTCTGTAGTCATTTACATTACTTGTTTACTGATTTTGAATGAAACAGAAGTATATGATTGTCTCTGGAAAAGCACTCAAATGCTTCAAAAGCACACACATATATTCAGATGCATAGTGAGGTGCTACCTGTAATTTTAAGACTCTAGAGTAGACTTCAAAGCAGTGCAGGTTTCCCATATAAACACTATGGAAATAAAAAAGGTCCTCTAAAGAGAGATTGAAAACATTTAAATTAAGCCTAGCTGCTGCTTTATTTGTGCACCTTTAATCACCTTTAAAAAGATCACTGTGATCCACAGAGGACTTGTGTTACTGAGGTATCAAATGTAGGTATGAAAAATTTTGACTGTAGGTACTGAAAATAATTCTCTCATTCTGCCATCATAGTGTAAACAAACATTCAGTTCACTCTGGATGAGAAGAAATTGTAAGTAGCACCTTTTTTTGTCTTTTAAGCACAAAAGATGGAGAGATGGAGATGGAAAATGCTTCTGTATTCCCATCTTATGTTATACAATGAACATTTAGCTGTTTCAAGCAGTGGAGGTGTAGTATTTCCTTTGGAAGATGGCTTTACAACATAAAGGTTTTTACATAAAAGGCAATTTTAGTTTCCATTTTTCTATTTAATATAATCACAAGAGATGTTCCTTTTTATAATGAAAAATAACTCCAGCAATATTTGTTGTGCTAATGAGCCTATACTTTCAGAACTATATTTGCATGTACTCAACCACTTGTGTCACTTATCATTTAGAAAATTCAAGGTTTTACAATTTTTCCTCATAAATCAATTCATTCTACCCACTGAACCAGCCTATTTCTTTTCTTTGCACCCATCTTAATATAAGCCAGTTTCTTTCTTGTGCTATGGCATGTCCATCAGTCTACATTTTGCTCAAAACACAATGTTGCTACGAGCATTTTGGATGCATCTCCATTTGGTTTTCTTACATAAAGAAAAGCTGACTGCCTGTAAAAGGCAGGAGGAAGCTGTACATGGTGGAGTGTCTGGTTATAGTCAATGTTTCTCATAACCTTTTACAGATCATACGCATCTGCATAATCAGATGAAAATCCTTTCAATAAAGTAAAACAAAGAGCAAGAATCAGCCTTGGCTGTAACACTCACTTTGAAAGCCAGCTGCCCTTCCCTCAGCTATCTTGACGTGCATGGTCACAATCCTTTCAGGTCTCCTGCTCCTTGGTTTCCTTCCAGTTTTTGCATAATTAACATAGTACTTCCTCCTCCATCTTGTCCTACAGGACAAGGCACTGATACAGGCTACATTTAATTTTGTTCTTTTATGAGCACTATTCATAAAGAGGTGCCCATGCCACTCAGCTAAGTAGTAATATGTAACAAATATGGTACATCAGGACTGCAATCTACTGTAGAGGGTACCAGATGCACAGCAATTCAAGAATTACATTTAAGGATAGTACAGAAAATCCTTAGTACATTCCCAGAGATAGTTTCTTCTATTATTACCAGTGTCAGGATATACAGAATATTAATTTAGTCTTCTTTTCCGTCATCCCATCATTATGTTATGGATGATCAAATGTTTGCAGTATGATACTTTGTGAAATAATGCAGAATCATTTAAAGCAATATGAGAAGAATGCTGATAAATTTATTTCCAACACAAGATAGGAATATTCCTTTTTTTGCTACTAATATTTGCTTAAAAAAAAATCCCATTCCTTTATCAGCTCAGAGTTTCACATGACTGAAATTAGCAGCATTAATCTTCTCTTCTGCAATAAAAAATGTTATAAAAATTACACAGCAATACCTGTAATACCATCCATTTTCCAATTCAAATGCTAAAATAGACTCTCACACTGCTGCTTGGACACATTACTCTAGCATGGCAAATTTGTCACTATAGGAAGAAAAATGCTTTTCTTTTGTTCCTTGACTCCTTTCTAAGTCAGCTAAAGATCACGTTATTTCTTCCCATTTTAAACACTGGGGGGAAAAGGGAAATGTAGGGTACAGGGAAATCAACAATTTTCTTTTTTCTAAAGGGTGCATTAAAAGATTAGCGGTACACAGGGGGAATAGCATGATGCTGTTAAATAGCCCTGTGTCCTGTATTTCAAAATGAAAAAGATTAATACAAATTCATTCTATTAGGTTAGCTCACTTTTTCTTTCTCAGATACTAGCAGCTAGGATTTGCATAAAGTAGAAATTCACTTTTGCTTTGCCATATTATGACATTCTGTGTCTAACAAAGGCCGCCTACGTTTTCCAGGTCTTTTTGCCCTTCAAGTAAACTGCAATAAGCAATGGGAAGATGCTTTACAAGGGCCCCGCAGTAAAACACTGCTCTTCCTGAGACAGGAGGAGATTGCCATCTGCTGGTCTCTGGCCTCTACACGAAGTCAGGCAAAGGATATTGAGTGAGGATCTCTGCAGTGATTTTAAAACAGATAATATTTTTCTTCTCCCTATTCTTCATAAGCATATATTTGCATAAATAAGCATGTATTTGAAAATAAAGCCAGGTTATGTGGTCACCTGCTCCAGTCTAGCTGTGCAGGATGCTGTGATAGATGGCATGTAGCATCCATTTGATGTAAATTTCTGCCATTTCAAAGACTAAATGGCAGTGGTATAATAGTACAGAGATTATAGGTATAGAGATTCTGATATATGTGTGAGCCACATCATACAGCTCTGCTGAAATGTCATTCTTCCGAGTGGCAAAGAGTGGCGTTGTGTCAGTTGTTTTGGCAGAATATACTCAGCCCTGCCACCACAGCTGCCAGGTAATCTCCTGTTCTTGTGCAGTGATGCATTAAAACACCCATGACATCATGCTTCTGCATAACATATTCCTGTTCAAGCTCACCTCTCTTTTGGGCACCATGTCCTTCTCGCGGTGCTGTCGGGAAGGCACGGCTGGTTAAATTGCCCATGTAAATTAGGATAATGCTAAAATACCGCACTGCCAACAGGAGTAGTTAACACAGACTCCGTCTCACCAGACCCTGACCTCTCATGGGGTAGGCAGACAGTGCAGCAGCTCTTACACTGGCATGCCAATGGGCCATTGTCCCGGGAGAGAGGAGCCCAGCAGTGCTGCGGTCCTGCCTTGCTCCCGGCAGGGCTGCACACAGGCTGCACAAACAGAAGCAGACACACACAGGCTGCCCCGTGCTAATGCAGCACACTTCAGTTTTCTAGTCCAATAGAAAAATGCCTTGAGACAGCACAAAATGCTTTTAAACTGGAATATTGGAGAAGTGTAGATATAGACTGTGCAGAAACGTGAAAAAAGTATTTTGCATTATGAGAATCTGAGGAAGCAGGGCAAATGAATACCTGGACAGAGCACTTGACCGTATTCTACAGCACTACCAATAAAAGCACGAATCTGGAGACAGCGCACAGGACTAACACATCACTCCAACGTGCCCAAGAGCTTATTAACTCGGCACCCCCCTGCAATCCAGCGTGCTTTCCTGGTTACCTGGGCTCTCGGTAAAGAAGCTGCTGGGCAGAAAAACAGGCTGAGAGAACTGACAACCAGAAATGATTTCTTGACCATTCCGGTACTCTGGATGTAAGGCAGTTAATCACTAAATGCAGTACCCCGCATTATGTTTCAGTTTAACAGGAGCATAAGCCTAAAACAGCATCAATACTCCTCCATCTGTAAATGATGTGTGCATCTGTATAGCTGGAATTCCTGGTTTGGCTTTTTTTTCTTTCTATCTAGAGCAGCACCTTTTGAGAGAGTAGACTCTGAAAAAAATAAGACATTTCCATGCAAATGCTAAAGGAAATATTTCACTGATATGAAAAATTGCTTTGAGCAATTATTTTCCTTGTTTTTCAACCACTGAGAGAAAAAATGCAAGAAACTGAAAGCCTGTTTTGAATGAACTTTCAATCCAGCTTCTATGGCTTCTAGCCATGTTACCTTCTCTTCCCTAATATATTGTTCAAAATTCTTAATGCTACAATGCACTGAAATTCATGTTTGCAGTCATTTTTCTATAACTATTCCATCTCTTTCCTAATCAGTATGCTGGATGACTGCATATTTAGTACAGATACCTTACACGGATTCCTTCCTCCCAGAAGAATTGTTTAACATTTTTCTACATTAAACTGCATTTTCTACCTGATGATTCACTTAAATGATCCCAAATCTTCTGTGTTTTGCTTCTTAGCACCTGTTATATTTTTTCAGGAAATAAAGAAAAAAAATAGACAAAAAGTATAGAAAAAAAATCAAAGTATAGAAAAAGATATAAATCTAACAGTAACAATATATTTTACAAAATTCAGCTGTTTCCAACAGCTTCTGTTACTTATCCATCCTTTTCCGTACCATAAAGTCAAAATGCTGGTTTTCATTAGAAACTGAAATGAATACTTTGAATTAAATTGTCTGTAATATCACAGACAATTCTAAAATAATATAGTCAGACATAAATTAAGTGAATGAATGTATACCTCTTGGGTTTGTAAACATGCATTTATAATCTAAAATAAAAAAGTAAGATGATCAAGGACCCATCTTTATGTAAATAATTTATAATTTTGGAATTTGTTTAGAAGAGCAACATGGCATTATTTTAAAATATACATCTGACAGTGTTTGTATATATCATAGTAACACTACAATATGGCAATACCTTTATGATCAATCTGATATAGACAGAATATAAGTCCTGCCCTTGCCTGATCCAATATGTAGTATATTTAAAACATGCTTTCGCAGTTTATTCTAGAGGAAAGCAGTTTATATTGTGGTGTCTATTATCTGATTAGGCTGAGATTTTATTAACCTATCTAATGCACTGTTCCTCTGTCTGACTTTCAGCTGCAGCAGTACAAGTTCTGTTTCTACTACCTTCTCAATTTGAAATAAGAAGGAAGTTTTCTTTTACTTAGAATTCATTAAATGGCAAAACCAGAAAATTCTGTCGACAACACTCACACCACAAGTTAAGCATTAAATTGCTTTATGGAAGATGTATGGCTCCACCAACCAGACCAAGACCTCTGCAGCCTGGTTTTCACATGGCCTTTCAAACTTTTGTTCATCCAGTGGTGTTGCAGCTTTTTTCAATGTAGGTGATGTTCACTTCTTGCACTAAAGGGCTCTTTGGCCTTCTCAAGATTTAATACAAGTATTACATGAAAGCTATTGTGGCCTTCTCCACACGCAGAAACAGCCTGTAGCATGTTTCAATGACCCAACTGCCTCCATGCCTTTACAAAACATCTGGTTCTCTTTGGATCTTGCTGGTTTGATTTCTTATCACAAAGCCTTCCCCATGAACCTGTCATCACTGGCGAGAGCTGCAGGATGGAACAAGTGGCAATTTATCATAATTATGCTCCCTGCTTTAGCCAGAATATCTTTTATAGAAACTCCTCCTGCTAGACCTTATCCTGTCTTTCCAGAGTTCCTAGATCTATAGGCTGAATCAAGCTAAATACATGTGTCCTGCATGTTCCCTTTCCTCCTGTGCAGCCTTGTAGAGAGATCATGGTACCGATCCCTGCTGTGTCTGCAAGCAGGGGAGACCCCACTGTGCTCAGAAATCCAACCACACACAACCCCTCCTTCACACAGCAGTGCAAGAGCTGAGCAGTTTGCAGGCTGCTGTGTTTCTCAGTTTGTGCTAGTTCACAGAGGCGTTACTGGATGTGTCTCTCTGACCATACTGAGGCTTTTTGAGATGTTATCCACTGATCTATACTGCAGTCTCTGTTACTGCAGCATCTCAACCTTTGCTGACTTTATCCCCACACTTCTCTAAGACTGGAAGAATGACAGCATGAGTGTAGGCACAAAGAGTGAAATAACTGTGCTGTCACACAGAGGTCTCAGTCAGAACAAGGCAGGGTTTCAGATGTCCAGCATTTTAAACCAATATTCACACCACTTCATCCTATTTCTCAGCACCATTTTCAGCACAAATCACAGAGTTCTACAAAGGACACACAAGGATTAGAGAAACAGAGGGAAATACATGCCTCTGTGTGAATGTCATGGAGATTAGGTGCTGACTTGCATCCGAAGCACAGAATTTCAGCTAGTGTAAACTGGCCTGATATTATTATTGACATCAGTGAAGCCACATTATTTACACCAGCTTAGGAGCTAATTCAGAAGATCCAACTACTGAACATTTCTGGCCAAATAAAAAGGGGGGCTGCCAGGGGACTCGTTTATGGCTTAAAAATAGTGAGCAGGATACCACAAAGATCTAGGTAGTGATTTGTTGAGCTAAAGGCAAAACTTAGAGGCAAAACTGGGCTGAAAACCATTTGCATCCAAAGACTGCTGTCACACCAAATGAGCTACCTAGCAACACAAACAGACTCCTGAGTGCTAATGAATTTAAACACAGCATGGATGCATTACCACCTATGGCTCCTTGCCTCCAAATCACCCAGATGAGCTGCAACTCAATAAAATGAAGTCAGGAAACATTTCTGAATCTGAAGCTGCATTCAGTGTTCATATTTTTATAATTTTTACCCTGAAGTTCATTGCAAACTGTGCCTACTGACACACAATTTCTTTCTCTCAGAACAGGATCCTCCTGTCAGTCTTTTCACCTCGCTCCTGCTCTGCTTGCAAAACCAGCTTTGACATGCAGCAGCATGTTGGTGGAAAGAGAGAAAAAGAAGGAGACCTAACAAGGAATCATTTCCCTTTTGACCTGAGATTGTAAATCTCAGGAAGCATTGTGGCACTGTGTAAGGTTATTACTACAACAAATAGCATATCACAACAGCAAATATAAAGCACTATCTTCTTGTCTGTTTGTGCATTGAGTGGGCTGAGAGGTTTTCTTTCATATTTCATTTACACCTTGCTGAGTGATGCCATAGAAATGGCAGAAGTTTCATCTCCTCCCACTTCTGCAGCAGCACAATATGTGTAAGAGCAACAGCTCCCACACTGAGCACTGGGAGCTTGAGCCGGATGCTGATCACAGGTTCATTTCTATTTTTCCTACATGACATTCTTATGCTAGAAGATGTCTCTCATTTTCTTGTTAAAGCTTGTTGCAGAAATAACATCTGAGTGAAAAACTACCTGAGATCTTTAATCATGTAAACTAAAAACACTGATGTTCTCCTCAAAAGTTCTTCATAAGGAAAAATGGGAGACCAAATCAAAATAAAATCTGTATAGGGAAAATGAAATGAAGAGGACAAGCATTTGGATATAAGACAGACAGGCTCAAGCAAGAAGAAAGGAGTAATGTTTATCCTTTATTTATCAGTATATCAAAAATTTTCCAAAGGACTAACAGAAAATTCATGTTAAACAGGGTCAGCCAGTAGCATTCAGAAGAAGAAAACATAGAGAACTTAAGCCATGAGCAAGCCCAAGAGTGCTGCAAGATGCTCAAGGTTATAGTTAATCACTTTGGTTATAGTTTCAAATATAGATGATAAATCAAAGAATTTGATGGAAATGGTCAGTGCTCTTAAGCCAAACTGTACTTCAGTCTGAAATCTTCAGAAAGCAAGCAAAATAGCCCATGAGTTCAGTAATGAGCTCAGGACTTTTTTCATTCAAGAGAATCAGTTTGAAATTTTATTTATGTTGGAAGTTACTGAGTAGAGATACTTCTACCAGATCCAAAGTGTTCCAGATTTGCCCAGAGTCTGGTATGTCCATCAATATAGAAGCATTTCTCACAAGTTGCCAGAGAAATCTTCATTAAGTCCACAAGCAGTTTCACTGAAGTGACCAGGAGCTGAAGCTACATGTTATTTGAATAACTTATTCCCATATTCCATGTGAACTATTTTTCAGCAAACCCTTCACACTACCACTCTACTGTAGCAGAGGACCCCCATTTCAAACATATGTGTTAGTGATCCTTGTCTGTTGTGAGCAGGAGGCATGACATAGCTGCCTGTACATTACAGTGAAATGGCGTTTGTAGAGATAAGTAGCAAAGATAGAAGCTCTATGAACATTTGGGGTATTCAAAAAATATCACTCTCTCAAATACAATGACAATGAAAATCTCGATGTCTGCATGAGCAATTATCTATCCACATAAAAAGTATTTTCTAGGCAAAATTATAACACTTTAGTTAGATATATTTTTCTCTTTTAAAATTTTGTTTAGTCTAAATTAAACAAAAATATTTTTAATTAAACCCCCTCAAATTTTTATTATTATAAAATTGCAGGTATTTTGACTCTTTAAAACTTTGTTTTCTAACAACTCCAATGAATCTGGGCATTAAAATCTGGTTTTAATAAATAGTAAGTCAAGGGGAAAAAAGTCAGCCATTTGTCAGAATACTACCAGCTTAGTTTAGATATTAGCCACACAGGCAAATTTTCTTACTCTTTTAATTATCACTGAAATAAGTTTCCAAGCTATTGCAAGGTACTGTATTTAATCTGTATTTAATAAATAACAGAAAAAAGAAGGTTCAGAGGTTTTTCTTCCAGTCAAAAATACTGCAGATTTAGGAGTCACATAGTACAGGAGCCCTAGACTTTTTTTTCAGAAAATGGCATTCTAAAGATTAATGACTCCATTACATTGGTATCACAATCTTTTTCAGAATATAACCACAAAATTTGTCAGTAGCATTCTGTCTTGCAGAGTTTCAGGGCCTTAACATGCACAGCAATTCTCCACTCTCAGTATGCTGCAGGGGCAGCCACATTTCTTTCATATCTACAGTGAGCGGTATCTCACAGATCTCATAGCTGTGTTCCAAAAAAAAAAGCCCAAGAGCTACTTTGATAGACAGACCTTGAGTCTCGCCTGTAAAAGAGCACTGCTGCACTTCAAGACACATGGATGGCAATACCCTGAAACTTGACTTGCCTAAATCAAAGCCAGATTGCTGACAAATCTGGCACAGAACCATCAGAAGTACATTGCATATTAGTGGAACTTCAAGAGACAGATATGTCTTGTGTCTAGATGTAATGCAATTCTAAAGCCTAAAAAGAGTCATCAGAATTCCCTCTGCAAAGATCAGAGAAATTCTATTGATACATACTCCATGGATTTGAAAGCAGAAGTTGCCACTCAGGTAACATGGACTCCACCTCCAGAAAAGTTAAGGATTCCACACCACTCATGCATTGTCCTACCAAATCCCAGCTAGAATGGCTCTCACTTGAGCACACAGAATCTGTTAATTAAAGAAGCAACTACCACGTAAGAGTCATTGGCAACTGGTCATGATCCCACTAGCAGAACAGACTAGGAAAGGAATTGCACATCACAGGGAGAGAGTAGATGGTCTTTAATATCCCTTCCAACACAAACCATTCTATGATTCTATGAAGAATTCAAGGACCAGATGATCAGATTCCCTCAGATGAGAAGGCTGGCAAAGACAGTAAAATTAAGTCACTAAGTCAACCAAACCAGAAGAACACATGTAAAGAAGCAAAGGAAAGAATATCTGAGGAAAACACTATCAAAATTTAAATGGTTAACCAATGTGGAAAATCACTGACATGCTTCTATCATTTGTGAGACTTCATAGGAATTCTGATCATAGCAAGCCTTTTAGAGTTTGATTATTTTTAGGCAGAAAGAGTTGACAAAAACTTTGGAAAATAGCAGCCTAAGGGCCATGAATTAGATGCACTGAACACGAATTCCTTTAACTCTCTCAGATGCGTAACGACAGAGTCAAATGCTCAGTTGAATGGCCAGAGGTTTTAGGCTACTGAATTCACACAAAAATTGAAAGTGAACAAAGTTACTTCTGACTTTCAAATGCTCCAATCTGCATTTCTGCACTTGGAAAGGTATTAGCTGATATTCCTGATGTTCCAAGAGATAAGATCTTTCAGAATTATTCTCATTTTAACATGAGATAAATGAGAACATAGAGGATAGATTTACCTTGCAACATACATTAATGTAAACAACCACTAAATTAATTTCTTAGTCAAGGTGGCAGGGAAGGATGCTGCAAAGTCACTGAAGGGCCAATACAATCTGAGAAATGAAAAGCAATACCTCAAGTGAGAGAGAACAGTTGAAATAAAAATAACCACAACATGTGAGGTTTGACGCGGGTTCCAATGTTTGGATTTCTGATTTATTCCACTTGTAAGCCCTTTTGGTCTTCCTTTGTGTTTTCAGCTTCTACAACATAAATGATCCATATCCAATTCAAAGTAAAACTAAAAAGCAGAAGTAGCAAAACTCTGCTAAACTCAATTTTGGGAGCATGAGAAATACCCAATTTTCCTATGTCCTTTCCTAAAATAAGCTCAGTGACTAAGGCAAGGAATACATTGTAAATGGGCTGAAATGCAATGATCCTTTTAGTTGCAGAGTGGAGAATGATACCAATGTGTTTCCTGTGGACTCAAAAACCACTGAAAATGTCATAGAAAAATAAATAATCGCATGGAAAGGCTGAAATGCAACAATAGTATCTAAGAATATAGATGGTCTGTGCTTTCAAAGAATGTTGCTGTTTACAGATTCTTCCAAGTTATGTCTGCTCTCTTGCATTGTGGCTTTCTCATATCCTTAATGTGTATAAGCATGAAAACAAAAGAAATATATAGCACCAGAAACATCAGTTATATGATTGGTTGTACTGTTGAATTAAAAGAAAAAAAAGAAAATAAACCTTGACAGAGACAGGCAATTTCCCATTAAAATCTTCAGTTTATTTGAAAGCCATTTTTATCATCAATAAACACCAAATTTCGAGATGTTGTGAACAGCAAGTTTTGTCTTAGCTTATCATCACCTCTTCCCACATCCAGGAACAGCCACAGCAATGGATGGCAATGAGATCTGAAGTTATGATGTTACCATCTGTGCCAGAAAAAATTGTTTAGGAATGCATAAGCCAGGAATGAGATGGTTGTAAATTACTTGCAGGCTTATAATTTCTCTGTAATATTTTACAATTTTGAAAATAAAACCATGTAGTTAGAAAAAATCGTGCACATACTGGCTGAATGGCACATACACAGATATATGTAGGTAGTTCTTGTTTCTCCCATGTTATCCTGTTAATACATTTGAAGTCAGAAAATACACAAAGAGTAACAACATTATAAAAATAAGCATTAAGACCTGCATTGTATTTACGAAAGAATAGCATGTCCACAGTTTTTTGCAAATCAATTCTTTTTCTTATAAGGAAAAGTGTCTTTTTCCTATATAATGTATTCGTTTATCTTAAAATAGATAATCTACTTCCATGGCATAAATGACTGGAAAACACAATTAGATCTCTGTACTACAATTTTAAGGTCACTGGCATAAAATGTTTCTTCCGTATTCCTAGCAGTAATTTTCTAAAAGCTGTTACTAAAATGAGAACAATTATATGCAGTTTTATAGCATGTGGATGCAAGAGAACAGCTTATTGGTGTCTAGACACTGTCTTCCATAAAATTCATGGGCTTATGTGTTGCCTCTGAATGCTGCATTTAGCCTTGGGATCTTGGATTTATCTGACAGATGTGCATAATCTCAGCCATTGGTTAGCTCCCTCACAGCTAAACAGGTCTTCAGATATATGTGCCAAAACTATTCCAGCTGAGGGAGCAAATTCAGTTCATTACATTTCCTCCAGATCTGGATGTTTTAAGTGGCAGCTTAGTAAGGATAGAAACTCTAAGGATAGAAACCCAACTTTACTCTTCTTGCTGGATCCAGAATCCATTTCTGTTCTGCTTCAGAGGCCACTGATGTCACAAATGTTTGAGTTCAGGCTTACATTTCTGAGAGCTGTGTTTATCAGAACCTAAAATGGAGTTTAGCCCATAATATTTACCTTTTCTTCTTAGAACAAATGTTAGGCTAGATAAATAACACTTTGTAGTAACATACTCAATCAAGTATAACAAAGTAAATGCTGTAAAGGTAGAGTTATATGGAAGAGTCGTGTAGTGGGAAATGACAAGGTACTTTGTTCTATGACAATCAGATTATAACTCTGAAGACTGTAAAGGTTTATTTTTTCCTTGCTTAGGTTCATATTTCAAAAACATAAACTCACATCAGAGACTGTGCATAAAAGCAAATTTTTACATGATTATGTTTACATCAAAATATAATTAATATCAAACACTCCCCCTGTCAGATATTGAAGTGCTGCTTAAGATTAGTAGTTAAGTAGAAACCCGGAAAAGTCTTCTTTACTGAACAGTGATTTTTACATTTTCTCTAAGAAAACTAGTGATGGAGTAAATAAAATTTCAGTTATAACACAAAGGCTTGATCTTCACTATTGAAGCCTGAAATAATATTAATAGCAGATTAAGTTTCTCACTAGGTGACTAGGCTGACGGTTAAACTTTTGGGTTTGGTCAAGACTTCCACTGCTGACATGCAACAAGCATTCTCCAACAGTGGTACAGATGCATGAAATTAAATGCTTCCAGTTCATTTAGTCCTTTGTCCTAGAGACGGAAGGCCCTTCCCAGCAACAGGTGTGACCTTACACCATTTTCTTCCAGGGTAGCAGTCCCAGCACACATTTCAGTTGAGGGCACCAGTGGGCAGGTGACCCCACTGACTGCAGACATTGCTGACATAGCCTGGTTAAGAATGGCCAGGCAGCACACAGGGGAATGATTTGACAGGGGACAGGATATCTCATTATCTGCTGTTGCAAACAAGGCTGAAGGTTGCTTGTGGTGAAAGCAGCTGGGAACTGGCTCTGTCATGGAACCCTACCATCACATCAAAAGAGATGTAGGGTTAGAGGCCAACCAGCTGCAGCTCCTGCTCCAGGGCCTGAGGCAAGAGGGGAGACTATTCTGATGCACTCACCTCATATTAGGAGCCCTATTCCCTGCATTGCTCTAGGGCACCCAAAAGAATCTGAAGGGGAATGAAGAGAGAACGAGGATCTCAACAGCAATGCCCAAGACTGAGCACATAAGGGATCTGAACAAAAAGCTTTTCATATAAACATTCTAACGTCAACTCAATAGACAGGTACCATTTCTTCACAAGCCTGATGGAGATCTGATTATTGCTGATAACCCCATCTCTGGGGCATCAGAAAGCAGGCTTCTTGACAGCCCTGCAAATTACCACTTCTCGACTATACTCCTTGGGGAATCATTTTGTCTCCATCCCATAAGCCAGGGCACAATTCAAGTCTTTAGAGTGTGTTACTGCTGAATTCAGGAATTTTTGTTCCAGCAATTACAGATTACATACTCTGATAATATTTGTAACAAAAATACTTTTTCCTGCTGTGGCATGGTTCTGATTTCCTTGCAAAACATTTCCATACTTCCAGAAGTTTTCTATAATACACATGCACTCTTAAAAAAAAAAAAAATCAAATATTAGAAATTTTAAAATGTGTGAAATAAATTCAGCTCTACCAAGTCTCCTGTATTCTTATGCCAGCTCAACAACAACTAAAAGTCAGTCTCCTTATCAGTAGTGGACCCAAGGTAGTAGAGGCCTCCCACTATAGGCAAAGCCTTGAAATAAATGTTTATCATGCAAAGAGAGAAAATAAATTACTTTAACATGTTTTTCACTAGTTAGGCTCAGTGTGTCATCAAACTCTCATAAAAATGGATGTTTCTACACAATTACTTGTACTCTGAACTCAACTGCTTCATCTAATAATTGATGCCTCCTACTCATACACGTTTGCTTAAGTTCTTTAGCCCCTTCTGCTAGGAAGATTGTAAAAGCTACATGTGTGGATATGTAGGAGTAGGTATATACATATACATTCAGGAAAAGAATGTTCAGTCAGAATAAATTATTTGGCTCTAAAGAAAATTAATTAGGATGGATAATTCATAATTCAATTACCTCTAGAACCCCTGAAGAAAACAACATCAGAGGTAATATGTGCGAGTGAAATGCCTTTTTTCAAGCATTGTTTCTCAAAACTCATACAGACTGCTTAGCCAGAAAAGAACAAAATGTCTCACCCAGGTTTCACTTAATTCTTTTCACTGAAAAGGTTCTTTTCCAAGCAGATCCACAGACAACTACCTTAAGCTCTTCATTTTGGAAAGCCGCATTTTCTAAAAAAAATCCTGAATTTGGACATATGAAGGAAGGGAAGGGGATTGCATAACAGAAGTTGGGTTTTTCTACATTCATCCTTGACATGAGTTTCATTTATACCAGTACATTGACCTTCATTGAGATATTTCTCCCTCTGAACTCAAGTACTGAAATATTATATAAGCACTCACCACATTTCCAGAGCATGGGTACACAGTTTGGTAGTACACACAATCCTTTACAAAAAGAGCTGGAGCTGCCAAATAAAATTACTGAATTCGTGTTCCATAAGTTTCGCTTTCAAGGAACACAATTAGTCAACAGCCACCATTAAGGCAAATGCATAAATCTAATTATTTCAGTTTTGTTTTGTCCATTGGTCTTATCTATATTACTGAATATTTTAACAATGTGAAAGCAGCAAGTGTGCCCTGTGTTGTGTAAATACTGACTCAATAAACAGCACCGAGCTCTGCCCTGAGCGGTGTCTGTGCTCTGCGACAGACACGGCAGACAAAGGGCAGAGTCAATGCAAGACACGAGGTGAAAGAGCGGTGCTGGAAGGTTAAACCTCCCGATCGAGGAACGCTGCTTTGGGTGCTGGAAGGTTAAACCTCCCGATATAGGAACGCTGCTTTGGGTGCTGGAAGGTTAAACCTCCCGATAGAGGAACGCTGCTTTGGGCTCTGGACTCGGCACCCCCGTCCCCGTTGCAGGACACCAAGCTGTTTTCACTGGGGCTGTATCTCCGTGGGTTGGCAGACCGCGGTGTAGCAGACCGCTCGCTCAAAGGCAAGTTTGCTGCTAGGGCTGAATCCCCGGGCCGGGCAGGAGGTGACGAGGACTCTGTCACCCCGCAGCCGGGCTCAGGCGCTCCGCAGTCACGGCCTGGCGTGAGATGTCGGCACGGCTGGAGCGGTATCTGTGGAGCAAAGCTGTCGGGGTTCGCTTTTCCCGACAGCCGCCACCAGGCGTAGGGAGCGAGGCTGGCTGCACCCTGCAGGAGCGCCTGCTTTCCCTCCGTGCTGCTCCTGCCCCGCAGCGCCCCGGGGCCCGCGGCCACACCGGCGGGGCTGTGCCCTTCTGCCGCACCGAGTGCCGGGCCACGGCCTGTACCGCGCCTCAGCCAGTGCCGGGCCGTGCCGTGCCGGGCCGGGCCGTGCCGTGCCGGGCCGTGCCGTGCCCTGCCCTGCCCTGCCGTGCCGTGCCGTGCCCTGCCCTGCCCTGCCCTGCCGTGCCGTGCCGTGCCGGGCCGTGCCGTGCCGTGCCGTGCCGTGCCGGGCCGTGCCGTGCCGTGCCGTGCCGTGCCGTGCCGTGCCAGGCCTGTGCCGGGCCGTGCCGGCGCTGCCGGTGGCGGGACGCGGCCGAGGCGCCGTGCGAGGGCTGGCAGCGCCATCTCGTGGGCGCCGCTGAGATTGCAGCGTGCGCCCGGCGGGCCGGACAGCGAGCGCTGTGAGCAGAGCTTGGAGCGGGGCCTCTCCTAACTCGCGAAATCTCTTCTGAAAATTTAAATGCTAAGTCTATACTCACAAAGCTTCACGTTCTCCTTTTTCTGATGAAACCTATTCCTTTTTTTCTTTTTTAAAATTTATTTTTACCTGTGTTTTAATTTTATGAACGTATTTTGCTTTTCCACTCTAAGGAAATGCAAGATCTTTAGCTTCATGTAAGTGAAGTCAACATGTACTGACTTAGAAATCACAAAATATATGAAAACACCAGTCTGTGTTGTCAAAAAGTTTCATTTGTCTCTGGTGATAAGGTGCTCCTATTCAACACTGCCTGCTCTTCCTCAGCAACAGAGCTTTGTGTATATCTTTTCTATATTAGAGAAAAGGGGACGCATACTACAGTCAAGCAATTTCTGAATTAGAAAAAATGATTGTAACTTTGATCAAGAAATGTCTGTCCTAGTTTTCAAGCTAGATTTTATTTAAGACTAATAAAAATATCTGTTTAGGAAAAAAAGCCCTTCTTTTTATTTTAAAATAAGTAGCTAAGATAAGAATTAAATATTAGCAACAATTAACCACTTTGTGGCTATGATTTTGCAAATGGATCAGGAAAGCCTGGAATAAGAAGAGTCACAACTTGGATGTTGGGTAAGTGCTTTGGGATAAGGGTAATATAGTAATGCCACTTCAGTTCTGGGTTGAAGCATGTTTTTGATGCACCACATGATATAACTTCAAGGTGCAGTCTTTGCTGATTCTGTCACCTCGGGTTTCCTTGTAGTTCACAAGTTCAGAAGTTGTGGGTTCCTGCCAGTGGATGTAACTGTGTCAGCACAAAGCAGAGCGTCGTAGTAGGTACATGACTCCCTCCCCCTTACAGCCCTTCTGCTGTGGAGCGTGGCCCAAGCCCAGCTTTAGTTCAGGGAACAGCGTTTCTGGTAGAGGAGGGGTGCAGAACCAATTTTGTTAAAACGCCAGTGATGCAGACAAGGTGAGTTAGGTAAGGACACTCGATTCCAAGTTTATCCTCATCTTCATAAGCCGCTCTGTTGGTTGGTGGAAAAGAATTAAATTCAAACAAGCAACATGTAATGCTGCTTTTAGTGTTCTCAGAGCTTTGGTTTCTTCAAGAAACTCTGTTAAACCTCCAGCTGACGGAAGGTGTGAATAATCGTGGTAGCTGTTTATCTGAACTAACAGTGCCATTGGTAAGCTGATAGGTTTTCCAGTCCTCATGAGGTACCAGCCTACTACTGACCTGCACAAAGAGCCAATCAGTGACTTGTCAGAGCAGTTCTTTTTCTAGCCAATAGCTATGTATATTGAACATCAGTCAGTAGAAAAAATGGTCTTTGAAGAAATTCTAAAACACAAGGATCTGAATGTTTTGATAAAGCATTGAAGAGTTCACCTGGAAGAAAAAAAAATACTCAGAACTTTCCACCATATTTTCTAGGCAATAAACCCAGCCATATTTGAAATTACTAACCCCTGAGCACCAGGAGCACCTACTACCTGAGAAACAGATTAAAACAGATTGTTAAATTCCCCAGACAACAAGTATGGTGTTGTACACACACCAAGATGTAAGAAGATGGACAAACTGGACTCAGTGTGGGAAGGCAGAGAGCCTGGCATGTACCAGCTGTAAAATCACAGACCCGCAAAAAAGAAAGTATGGCCTGCAAAGTACTGCATCAGCTAGTATTAAGGCATTAATGAGGTAAAACCCCATTTGATCTCTCTTCACCAGTAAACACTGCTTGCTCCAACCAAAAATTAAGAGTTATCAGATTAATCAACTAAAAAAACCCAGGATTTCTCAAGCCAATTTCTACCTTCAAAATTACCTCTTTTTCACTGAACAATTTTGAACATACAGACAGACATACCATTAGTGTTTATGCATTGGATTCATTGAAGGAAAAGACTACTGAACTGGTAAAAAGAAAATATTTTCATGATGTAATCTACATATGTATCTATATATAAAGTATAGATGTATGCACAGCAGACAGACATGCCTATATGTAATTCATTTATATTTATGTAGCTCAGACATTGTAGTTGTGTAAGTCTATCACTGGAATTCTTGATTCACATTGACAGCAAAGACTGCAAGAGCAGTACAGTATGGTTAGTGTGCTCATTGAGCTGCAAGGAGTCTCAAGTTCCCAATCTTTCTCCATATGTGTTGCTGTATACTAAGCAGTGTGAAGTATATGATATTGTATGAAATGTAATGTCACACTCTCAGTCAGATGCAGAATAAAAATTCTTACAGTTCTAAGAGTTTTGCACAGTGTCCTCAGTGCTAAATAATTTTGAGAGTTGAGAGCATAAACTACTACAGGTTAAGCTAAAGAACTAGCCTTGCTAGTTTAAAGTCTAGAACTAACTCTCGTCCTCAGTGGATCAATAAAGAGGTGATCATGTAAGTAACCTTGTCAAATGAGTTTCACAGACAAGTTATTTGGAGATGATTTTCAAAGATAAATTTGAGGATATATCAATCTACTCCCTGACTGTTCAGGAATGAAAGACACAAAAATAGCAAGCTAAATTTGTTAACTCTGCTATTTGTGGGTCTCATTATCCCCATGGCAATGCCATTCAGTTGCAGAGATGCAATATACGTGTGTGTATATATGTGTGTGTGTGTGTGTGCAAGTGCAAATCATATATATATATGTGCATTACTATACTTGCTCATACTTTTGTATCACAAAATACTTTGAGATCACTGCACCTATCCTTTTTTTACCAATATGACGTCCTTATAGAAAACATAGGCATCTCTCTATAGCTCTTTATCTCACTGAATGCATACATGTCTGAAAGCTTTTCAGGATTAGGGCCAATATGCCATTTTAGCAGCAATGTGCTATCACACATGGCAAGCAGATCAGCAACTGAATGCTATAATGGCCTTTTGAGCAAGGGGCTGACTCAGCCTCTTCTGCAGGCTGTTGTAGAGGGTTTGCGGTCCAACGCCATATTCTCCATTCTGGTGCACCATTCCAGTGGTGACAGGTTTCTGGGTGACTGTTCTGTGGCTCATGATCATCTGGAAGCTGGCAGAAGGAAGTGTAAAGAAGCTCTGCTCTGCAAATAACATGCTGCAAAAAGAAGCCGACGTGAGCAGGGAGTGTAAATAAGATGGGGAGGAGAAGAATGTGTGCCAAAAACAACATGAGGCTTTAAAGGTCTGGTTTAACTGCTAAAAAGTCCAAGCCCTAGCTTCTCCACCTCTAACTGTACCAAATTCAGTCACAGCTGATCCCTCTTACTCTGTTCTTTCTCACACATCAATCTCTAAAAAAAGTTATCTCACATCTTTCTGAAGCTTTTAACAAAAGGGTAGTCAATGTGATTTCAAGTGAGCTGAGAAACACCATCTTCCTGATACCAGTGACCCTGCCATTCCCAGCACACAGGACAGTGTTCCATGGTTAGTAACATCTTGCTAGAATGAACTATGGACAAGACAGAAATGTTATCTTCAATAATTTGGATGTTCGGCTTTTAGGCCTTGCTCTCTCTTGAAATGCTCTGAAAACTCTCTTCTTGTTTATTTGTTGAAGTGGATATGAACAGTTTATGCAATTAAACAAGAACTGGACCTTGGAAACAAACACAAGAACATCACATATGTCACAGAATCAGCTCCAGTGCCCTACCAGGCTCTGGAACATCAGTATGAGTTGTGACTGATACCATTTATCCTCTTCTGTATCCTTTTCATATAGTAAGGAACCTAATTGTTCAGATTAGCTCTATGGTGATATTTTGGTGTATCATCTGCATAATTTAGAATGTCCTCTGATTTGTTTGGGTAATTGCCAGGATTCTCAAAACCTCCTGCACATCCATCTATGAAACACCAAGAAATGGAAATATCATATGGACTGTGTATACTTCCCATTAGAGGCATCTAAATGAGACCAGCTGTCCAGCAAATAAGGGCTAAAAAGAGAGTACTACAACTTAAGCCTGAAATGCTGAAGAGACACTTGGGAGACCCAGTGTCACTCCCAGTAACTCTGAGAGGAATTGCTGCACAGAAACCTTCTGGCATGGCAGGAAGCAAGGGGGAACAGCAAAACCTAGACTGTTTCAGTAGAAGATGCCATATGATTTTCTTTTTTTTTTTTTTTTTTTTTTTTTTTTTTTTTTTTTTTTTTTTTTTTTTTTTTTGTCAGAAAGGAAGTCTGAAGTCCAAACGCCTAATTTTTGTAGAAACAAATGCATGTGCTGCTTTCAATGGGGGACCTAGCAGGAACCACTGTGCTGATCCTCCGGAAATAAAGTTCACCTGCCTCTTATCTTGTTGAATCTTCCCTGGCTACCAAATTAAGTATTAAGACTTCTGCATAACAATTTTCCCCAAAACATTCCTGAAATTCTATTACAGCCTGCAGATATTATAGGCATTGGAACTAGAAATTCAACAGCTAAGAAATCTGAACAGATCTAGGCAGTCACCCTTTGTTCCACACCTGGATTGCTCTGCACCTACATGGAGATTTAGAAAGGGAAAAGACAACCAGCGGGAAGGTGAAGCTTTGGGTACTGTAACCATTGAGGTGCTGTGTCACTTTTGAGGCTGCTTTAGCAATTTTATGTTTCTGCTTATATTACTGTTGTTCAGCACCTTTGTCTCTGACTGCTAGAAAGCTGTGCTAAATAAAAGACCATTATTCTAGCATCCTGCTTACACTGATTTTCTCTAACTATTTTTATGTGACAACAAATACCTTTCCTAATTTCTGTAACTTTTTTGGACTGTAAGGGTAATATTACTTACAGGGATGCTTTCTGATTTTGCAGATTGATAAAACAATTCCTCAATATCTCAGTTCTACTTCAAGAGCCTTCTGGGAACACAGCAGGCACCAGACCCCACTACAATGTTTTGCAAGAATGATAGCTAAATAATTTGCAATGTCATCTGGTCTCCAGTGTTTTCTACAAGATATTAATTTTCAACCCTCAATTGCCTCAAATATAAACGAGTGCTCTCATAACCCTGTATTCTGTCCAGTCAGGATTTCATCACCCACAGCAGAAGAAAGTTCAGTCCTGCAAAACAAACTGTGGCTGCCCATGCCCAGTGCTCAGGTCAATAGAAGGAAATGAGTTTGTAACCTCTGCAGAAGGTAACTGCTTCAGCTCAGACATACAGCATAAGAAAACATGCCACTGTTTGGATCAAGATAAGATTCATGGAGTAGAGTTACAAGCACCACCAAAAAAGTGCAGAAAATACCTGATGGAGGATGGGAAGCAGGGCTTGACTCACATGATGAATATGAATGTGGATCAGGCTGACTTGCATGGCCTGAGTTCACAGGGGAAATCACAGAATAGAGCCAACCTTGTTACTATAGATAGGCAGAGGAATCTTCTGAAATATTTGGCTGCCAGATCACTTAAAGGACAGATTAATTTTTTGAAAACTTCCAGAGACATAGTGCCTATTTTAATAGACCTTTTTTTCAACCAGGAGATACCTTCTTTTGGGCATTTTGTTGGTTTTCCTCTTTTGTAAAGGTAATGCTACTTTAAAACCCACTGTAATCCTCTCACTTTTGCATAATTTGCCTGCTGAATCTTCATGAAATACAGCAGGATGTAATGAAACCTATTACCCTTTAGAGACAACATTGAGCAGATGAGCAAAAGGTGACAAGTTATCTTTATTGCACTGCTATGTTACTCACTCATGTCAATTAGTCTTTACTGGATTCATTTGGTGCAGTAATATAAAGTGCATGGCATGGAACACATGAAGTCTATCTTTCAGACACAGTTCAGGAAGTTCTTATTATTTTCCTAATAAAATTTCAGATAATGTCATGAACATCATTATTAGTAGCATCTCAGGGATGGAGCATATAAATTACTTTGCATTGAATCCTGCACACTCAAATAATAAATTCCTTTTCTTTTAAAGAAAAGGAGATTCAAAAAATAAGGAGGAATGTTATACTGCGTTGATTTCAAGGTGATAGTATTCATGAATACCACCAATTGTGTCAAATGACTCACACATCTGTCAGGTGTGCCTCATTAGCCCACAGAAAGACTTTTGTACATGTTGTGTCCTATAAAAAAAAAAAAAAAAAAAAAAAAAAAAAAAAAAAAAAAAAAAGCGCGCATTGTCTCTTGATGTCAATCATGCTGATGGATGGGCCCAAGGTGTTAATGAGTAAGTTTTAAAAAATATTTATGCTCTGCCAAGTCTCTGCATCACGTCAGTAGGCACTAGGCTAGGCAGTTGGAAGTAAAAGAATATTTAGAAAGGACAGCTCTTCTTGTGACTCATTAAAAAGAAGAAAAAAAAAAAAAAAAAAAACGCCACAGTGCATGTTTTTAGGTTCTCTTTACCAATTCTCTTAAGCCCTTTGTGGGTTTTTATAAACACGATTTAACAACATTGTATCAGTTTACCTAAAACAGATTAACTCCAAGTGACTTTGATACTTCTTCTGTTACACTTGCCTTACATTTTGGTAAGTGTAAAGTCTTAAATCAATGAGCCAAATTCTTGAGTTACTCCAGATTTTTTTTCTGGGTAACTAAGACAGACATCTTAACACATTCTGTTTAGTACGTGTCATGCAACACTTTCAATTTTATTCTGCCATGGAAATAGTATAACACAAAAGTCTCTAACTGTGAGATACAAGAATTGTCGATTGGGGGAATAAAGTGTGACTCTCAGTTTCTCAGAATTGAACTCAGAAGAGACTGCTTTGACTGTCCTGTTGGATTTCCTGCAGAGCAAATCCCAGCATGCTTCCCATATTTCTCTCTACCTGCAACATATCTTCCAAAGAAGTACACTCTCTTGCTTGCAAAACTGTAGATTGTGGTGCACTCTCTCAATAATTTGTTCTGATGATTACTGGCCCCAAGTAAAAAATAGTTTTCCCAGCCACAATCAGTTAAATTTCTAAAGACTGGATTATTTATGTCTTTGTTTGTTCCTCTAAGGATCTACTTACAATTACCTAAAAACTAAAGATGAGTAAAGTGATGGCAACTTTGGACTTTGTGTGAGATGTTTATTTTTCAGCATAGACTTCCAAATTATTTCATTCTGACCAGTTCTATAGTCATAGGATTTTTTCCTTCTAGGTTTTCTAAAAGAAAAAGTACACTTAAAGTATAGTCTATCTCGATAATTTTCATCCAAGTGTGAAATTATTGAAAGTGATAATGAAACAGTCACTCTTTTTATTAACCATCTTCTATACTTAATTTTAAAATATTCCTATTCTGTGAAGAAAATAAACACATGTGTTTCAAAATATGTACTGAATAGTGATTCTGATTAGCTTCCCTTCTTTTTTTCATGGCACTAGGTTTCTGGAGAACCTCTGACTAAAACAGAAATTCCAATAACTCAGAACTGACTTTCTTGCAGTTTCTTTATTAGTGAAGCAATTGAATATGCTTGTTTTATATGGCTGAGTTGAGTCATCTATGTCATAACACACAGTTCAGTGTGACGTAACACATTGTTCAGTGCATGTGTGATCTGAAAGAAATAATGTTTTTAAGAATGCTTAGAGATTAATGCAGATAAATCAGTGTCTGAACTAAAGATATATACATGTATAATCAGAGAAAAAATATAAAATAAATTATTTTTCATTTTGGTGTTTACAATCTCTGGTTTTTAGGCAATTTGACAATAGAGATTGTTTTTCAGCCTTAAAAATTATAAAGAGGCTAGTTGGAACTAGACACCGTATATTTCTTCCATTTCTGGAGGAAAATTGAGATTTAGAGAAATTTTCTCAGTCTGACTCTGGATAAAGGGATTCAAAACATGAAAATGTGTAAAAACAGCAAACTGCAAACTAAAGTATAAGTCTATTGTAGACTGTTGTAGATTTGATTGTTTTATTTTCTTTCTATTCACTTACTATATTAGCTTAAAATTTAAAATAAAACAGCTCTAAAAACTGGAAATCTAATCTGGAAATCAGATTTTCTTTAAATAAAATAACATAGACCATTTTACTAACGTTAGTGTTACTCCTGGAAGCTGAAAATGAAAACTGTATTTTAAAAATATTTTCCTATCATTCTACAGGCTTCCAATGAAAAAAATCTTCAGGTTTTCAGTCTCATTTCTGTCATATTAATGTTTCTAATTGTTACCAAATGGAGTAGATTAGTTTTTTCTCTGAAGAGCATATGTTAATGCCAAGCCCTGGGTTGATTGACAGCAATGATGATCAAAGATGCCACCTAAATTGCTTTTCTATTCTTATTGCTAGTGTATTTCCCAAAGGACTCAAACCAAAGACTCAAGCTACATACCAGCATTAGCAAGACTGAAAGAAGCACTGAAAATGTTTCAGAGCAGATCCTCGACTAGTGAAACTTGGCAGTGCTCCACTGACTTCTTGTTTTCACTCCTTCTCCTTCTGTCTCGCTTGTGCTTATGTGTGGGCTGCTGCCCTGCCTTAGACATTTTTTGAGGAACAGACTCACAGCAAGCAAAGCAGATAGATTAAATAGGTAGAAACTTCTGAGCAACCTACAAGAGATTCAACAAGAGCCTAAAAATAAAAGTGGTACAAAATAATAGCATTTGTTTGTGCCAGAACAGTAAGCTAAATTCTCAACTGCTATAAACAAGGATAAGTCTGTTGCTGGAAACAGAGCCAGACCAGTTGACATCAAATTACATCGACTTTTATTTACTCCAAAGGACTTGCACCAGCTAATGAAGATCTTGTGTGTTTTATTGAATTATTCAAAATGATGGCTACTGTATGATAGTTTTGCTCTAAGAAGAGATGAGAAATCTCTCTGAAATCTAATTCTTGTCCTTGTAATGGTGTACTAAATCATCAGTAGTGCATCTTTAAACAATGTCAGCATAATATTGATAGGGAATGAGAGAAATTCCAGCACAAGAAAAATGGGATCTAACAGACTTAAGCAAAAGTATCAGGACTTAACAGATCGTAAAAGCTATGGTATGGGAGTCTGTAACACCAACAGTCTAGATAGCTCTATTTTTAAACTGTAATGAAAAGGTGTTGTTTTTATGTTGAGAGAGGGGAAGGGAGATCTCACAGAACCAGCAACAATGTCATTGTGACTCTATTAACCAGTGTTTTCCTAAAAACACAGCAAGGGTTTTTTAACTTTGCTCCCAACACTAACCCTCTCTGTGTGAGCAGTTGCAGTGGTGAACAAATGAGAATGGATATTTGTTCTTTTTTCTGCAATCTGAATTTTAATCATTGGCACAAGTGATTTTGCACATTATGTACCCACAAGACAACAAAAGAAATTAAGAAAGCTTGTAAAACACAAAAAGTCGAAGAATTTAACCTAAAAGTTCTCTGTCACTACACCTTCTTCCTTCTGCTTTCTCTTCAATCTGGTTTTAAAACTAATTCTTGCACAAGAGCATCTTATGATTTCGGTCTTTGCTATTTATAAATTAAAAATAAAATTAAGTTGAAAGCAAGGAGCTATGTCTGAGAAAGAAGAAAGGTATATAATCAAAAGGTTGAGGTAAGGCATAATTTCAAAACAAGTAAAATCTCTAAAAAAAAAAGCACATGCTACTTGACTTGTGGCCCTGAGGTTTGACACTTTCTTCAGAATGCCAGATGAGGTTCAAATTGTGCAAGTCTCAGCTAGAGTTTCAGTGAATCCAGATTCGCCATGAGCATTTACTCCAGTCTGAGAGAAAAAGGAGAATGGCAGACTATGATCTGAAGAGCATCAGTTATGTTGTTCTAGATGCTGGAGCCATTCCAGGGAGATATTTCTTTGTTTCATGCAGAATTTCTTGGCACAGACAGTAATATGGCAGGGATAAGCGTGTTAGTTTTTCATCAACATTTATGATCTTGGAATCAAAGTATCACAAAAATCAAATTATCACCAGCACTGAGACTCAGTTTAAATGGTCCTAAAGCAAACCTTAGTCTCATCTTTGCTCAAAGTTTTCAAGAACTTGAGATTTATCCCAGATGACCAGAAATTCTTTAACAGGAAGCATATAAGGAAGTTGCTTCTTACTCATGCACAGAAATGGAATTTGACTCCCCAGCTTGCTGGAGTTGAAATGAAGAAATTTCTATGTCATAATGGTTTAAACCTACTAAATATAAGATGTAACCATTCTGTATAGCAGATGTTATATCAATAGGAAAGCTGCATGACAGAAGGTTTGAGTCACTTGGAGGGTAAAGATCTAATTTGAGTTGGTTGTGCTATAGATACTTTAAAAAAATAATAAGAATGGTAAAACCAGAAAGGCAGATGAGCAGAAAGGAGGGAATATATCACAACATATATTGGTGAAACTGGACATTTTACTGGGCTGCAGTGGAAGCAGTATTTTAATCACAGTATTATGGGACAGGGAACAGATAGCTGCTGAGCTCCCTTGAAACCAATTCTGTAATAATGAGCTTACAAAACTGAACATTAACAATTGAAATAAATTAGTCAAAGAAGTGCAGTGTATTTGCTATGGTTCAAAGTTTTCTGAGGCACTTCAGTTTAACTTGGCACTTCTAAGCAGGAAAGTAAAATCAATTTTGAGATAACTGACCTAGTGGTAGGAATAGACAGGATGTGAGGAGACAAAAGTGTCTAGTGAAAGCTATTATGATATGATATGATATCTCCAAGTATTGAACTAGTGTCTGTGGGCCTGACATTGGTCTGAATTTAGGCTTCAGGCTCTGCCACTGTCTGTGTGAAAGACAAGCGAGCAACTTTCTCATGTTAGCCTGAGAAATCTTAAAGAGGAATTCAAACAAACCTTGGGAAGTGAGAAACTATCTGCAGGTGGTGTTTTTCCAACATGTTTACTGGAAAGAAATATTTACAAAAGAGTGTAGACGCTGAATAACCAATCATGTTCTTTGTACCGAACTACTCTATAAAAGTAGAATTTAGAAGAATAAAGTTTGCTCTCATCTTTACCATCATGGAGAGTCATGTTGTTATTTCTGTGCCGTCTGAAAACCATAGCAACAAGTGTCCATTCTCTGATAGAGAAAAATACTAAGCACAAGGTCAGATAAAAGAGGCAGAAGATGCAAAGAAGAATGCCTACTAAAGATGTCTCACAATATCAGTGGCCACACCTGAGAGATGAAAACACTAGTAGCAGAACAAGGGATCTTAGTGTTTAGAAAATCACCCAATTCAGAGGACAGTGGTAAGCGTCCTATGGAGATTTTAGCAAAAGTACAGAAAATAAGCCTCACTATAACTTGTCTATTGTTGTCTGCTTATTTAATCTTTCCCCAGATAATGCCATTTATCAACCCGTAATAAGTTATGAAGTCTTTATTCCTGCTCTTGGCACATCTTATGTAACAAATTGGTTACAGTTATCTTTGGTTACAAATAAAGTTGCAGCCCTCGTGTTCAAATCAGATTTCTGATTTGAAATGTGATTCCAAATTAACAATATCAGAGTTAGAGAAATTTAAGGAAACATTACCATTAACATTATTTAAATGTAAAAATATACATTATACAAACATCAATGTAAAAGTAAATATACTTTAAATATACTTAAATAAACATACACAGTAAAGAGAGAAGACAGAAGACACAAAATTTTGCCAGTCTAAAACACAGAGATGGCATCACTGGAAGATTAATGGTGCCTAAATAAAGACAAAAAAGCCAGAGAATCTGATGCAGAAAAATCATCTAGAATAGACAATACCTTATATAATTCAAGAAGAATCCAATAAATGTAAATTTCAAATTCATCAGTCTTTTACAATAGAAAACAATGTTAAAAAAAGTAAACCCCCAATATCTCACATTAAGCAAATGTCATGATAAAACCTAGGCATATAACTATCTGCAGAGGTCTTTAGGTAGGAAATCCGATAATGGAAAAATATTTGGGCTTTTTACGAAGCAATAATGATTAATAAGTCAGCTGTTTCTACAGTGTTAAGAGAATCTTATAATTTCTGGTAAAAGCATAGGGGGGTTTAGGTTATTTTATTCCTGCATGACTAGTGACAATCAGAACATAGATTCCTAGAATGGCTTAGGTTGGAAGGGACATTAAAAGTCATCTAATTTTGACCCCTATGACAGGGGCAGGGACAACTTCCTCCAGACCACGTTGCTCAGCACCCCATCCAACCTGGCCTTGAACACTTCCAGGGATGGGAACATCCACAGCTTCTCTGGAAAACCTGTCCCAGTGCCTCAACAACCTCACAGTAAGGAATTTCCTCCTAATACCTAACCTAAACCTACTCTCTTTCAGTTTGAAGACATTCTCCCTTGTTCTGTCACTCCAGACCCATGCAAAAAGCCTCTTGCTACTTTTCTTGCAGGCTCTCTTCAGGTACTGTGAGGCTGCAAATAGGTCACCCCAAAGCCTTCTCTTCTGCAGGTGGAACAATCCCGATTCTCTCTGCCTTTTCTCACAGGAGAGGTTCTCCCTCCCCCTGATTGTCTTGTGGCCCTCCTCTGGAGTCCCTGCAGCCGGTCCCTGTCCTTGCTGTGCTGGCACCCAGAGCTGGGTGCAGCCCTGCAGGTGGGGTCTCAGCAGAGCAGAGCAGAGGGGCAGAATCCCCTCCCTGGCCCTGCTGCCCACGGGGTTTGGATGCAGCCCAGGACACGTTTGTCTCTCTGGGCTGGCAGTGCCCATGGCTGGGTCATGTCCAGCCTCTCACCCAGCAGCACCCCCAGGTCCTTCTGGGCAGGGCTGCTCCCATCTGCTCATCCCCAGCCTGGGCTGATGCAGGGGATTGCCCCAGCCCAGGTGCAGCACCAGCACCTGGTCTTGTTAAACCTCAGCAGGTTCCCATATTCTCTTATTTATCCTTGCTTTTAAAAACTGGCAATTTTGGTTTTCCACCTATTTTTCTTCCACCTAATTCTATATATGCATGACAGATTTTTTTTTTTCATCGACATGTCTATTCAAAATTTTGAATTACATCTCCAGGCACTCACATCTTCTCTGGTGATTCAGTCTCTCCATACTGATGACTTTCTTTTACTGGTGTTCCTGTAAAATAAGCCAAATTATTTAAATTTGTCCAATAAAAGTTAAAATAGTACCTATTCCAAAAGGCAATTCCTTTGATTTTTTGTCACTGTTTTTGTTCTGCATTCTTTAATTATTTGTAAAAGGTAATTATTTAAACAGCACCCCTTAATCAAATACTACACTCAGGATATTCTAATGTGTTATATTTAATAGAATTCAAGACAGTTCATAAAAGTCATGGAAAGGAAAGTAGTGATTAGTGAAGGCAATAAGTCAGCAATGAAAACCTTAGACTACCAAATGGCAAAGATTACTTCCCACTGAAAACCTCCCTTCCTGAGGCGGCACATACCTGCAGAAAATTAAAGTAATAAATAAATAAAACCTTATTATTAATGATGCCTCCATGACAAAAGGAAATTTGGAGGCATTAAAGCATTAGCCAGCATAGGAGAAGAGCTTGCAATGATTTCAAGAAATGAAGTCTCAGCTCTATTCAGCTGCACTGTGTCTTCTCAAGGAGAAGAGGCAGTCTTGGAGCAAGCCAAGTGTTTGTCAGTCACCAGGGCTTCAGTGGAAGGACATGACTCTAATATTTTTATTGCAATAACTACAGAAATATGAACTGCATTTAGACTTGCCTGGCAACTAGGCTGGATTCAGACTGTGAAGGTTGCAGGGTGTTTTCATGAGGGGTTTCAGTGCAACCTAAACCAGGTAAGCATGAGTCACAACAGATGTTGCACGTTTTTGTTCTACTATGTGTGAAACTTCAGGTAACACAAAGCTTCCCTGTCACTTTTGGATCATGTAATTAGCCAGAAACTATAACCAAGACACTCAGCAGTGCACAGTATGTATCCCTGGTGTAGATATTGTGAGTTGTGGGATAGGGTCAGACCAGCAAATTTGGAAAATCTTAATGCATTTTGCAGGATAGCAGGAAGAGCTCCAGAAGTTACTGGATTCACACTCCTATCACAGAACCATGGTTCCTTCTTGCTTCTTTCTTGCCCTGTGTTATACTCAGTGAATAAAGGAATGAATGACAGCTCTTCCCCTTCCCTCCTCTCTCCCACCCACTTTGCCTTCACTTGCTGATGGCAAGATGCATTCTCTCTTGAATCATAGCCACCCTATAAAAATACCGTCAGGTTCTGTAGGCAAAAATAGAACTTTGTAAATTGTTTTTGTGTAAGAGGGTAACTGAATCATCACTGATATCAGTAGATATGGAAACTAGTAGCCTATAAACAAACCTTAATAGCTTCTCCTCAATCTAGTTTTCTTGGCATTATTCAAACACACATTTTTTTATTATTATTATTGAAAATATCTACTGAGTTCAAGGTATTTTTAGCATTTGAAATGACCTCCCAGCAAATATACTATTGTCATGAATGCAAATTAATCTTCAAAATAACTTTAGGAGTTCATATCTCTGAGAAAGATTTTTTCCACCAGACTCCCATATTCTTCTCCAATTCTTCATCTCTATCCAATCCTTATCTAGCTTACTGCTTTTATGAGAACCTTATGTCTTTCTCATTGTCTCTAAATCATTGTTTTAACTCTTTTCTAGTTTATCCCTAGTCTTACTCTCTTTCAGAATCACTGTGAGCACAAACAATCTGACATTCTTCTGCTACTACTGTACAGCACCAGGCAATGTCAGTGCTTCATAGAAATTATTGCTTGGCTAGCAGCCACCTGCCCAAAAGATGCAACCAAAATTTATTCCAAATACTTTGATTCATTCCCATATGGTAGCTTTACATTTCATAAGATAGATTTGAGCAAGCTTGAGCAGAAAATAAAAAGACAGAAGAATTACTTACCTGATCTGTTATTTACTCTAAAAGAGAAGCTTTATTGTAAAGCACAAAAGGTTTTTTGTTTTTAATCTCTGTTTTTACAAACTTGGCTTGAGCTAGGAATATGCATTTCAGAAGAATAAACTTCTGAGAGCTCATTTTGGTATTTTTCTCTGTGTGTCCTTCCCACGGCTTTGATTCTCCTTTATGGCAGAATCACAAGGTAAACATTCATAATCAGATTACACAGCCCAGTGATTCTGAATATTACCTGATTACTTCACTTCCCAGGCTGAGGGTACACAATGACATCCTTCAAAACTAATTGAGAAGTACAGATAAAAAGACAGTCAGAAATACTTGGAAGGGGGGGATACTTACACTGGAAAAATCCTGGAAAACAATTTTCTAATATGTATACCAGAATTATATGGTTGCCCTTCAGACATCAAGGAATAAACACATTCACCATAACTCAATGTTTTAATATAGCAGCAAAATATGCAGCTAATGTACACTGGAGCAACACTATACAGGAGCAACACTACAGACCAGAACAAATTCTTGGTTTCTGAATTGATTCATGAGCATTTTTCCTTCCCCTTCATATTAAAAAGCTACACTAAAGAAAATGTCCAGGCATTTAAGATGCTGGTATGAAACCCTTATTAAGTTGTAAGTGTCTGTGGCACTACCTTGGGCAGGTCAGTGATGCACAGTGTGTGATATTGCAACGAATTTTATGGGACAGGGCAGTTAATTTTATAAGTAAATGACACTTCATTAAGAAAAGCCAGTTGAAAAAAAAATGTGTAATTGGAGCAATAGCCTATAAGAAAGACCAAGAGAAACTGATACTTTAGAGTTGGAATTCTAATTAAACGTTCAATTAGAGTCTAGAAAATTATGAATCACCAGTCTTAGGAGTTTTTCCTCATTTGCACCTAGGAAATGCCACAAAACAAGCTTTGATAACCTACTATACAGGAATATAAAGTAAATGGAAAAGCAGCTCTTAAATTTTTATTTAAAAACATAACACTTGCACATTCCAAGAGAAAATACTGAATAACTTCTGCCTCTGTGATTTTGAATTCTACATTTTTAAGAAATAGACTACCCAACATCAAATTAGACTAATAAAAGGAAAATGTTAAATTCAGGCCTGAGGCAAATAACTGAGGTTCCACTTCTGCCAACAGACTGTTTTAACACTGGTGTACCATTATTTCTATAGACTATCAAGATGATTTTTAAGCACGTTAAATTAAGTGGTGAATAAAGTCCTAACAAAATGTTCTCTTTGAAAAGCTTCACTGAAATACAAGGAGTGGGCAGCTCATACTGCTAGGTGAATGTGATATGAATTACTTTAAGAAGCTACAGTGACTCTGAAATTATCGTCAATTAGAGTTGCCAAATTAAGTAGGAAAAAATAATGGACAAGATATGAAGGTGGGAGTTATGGAGATACAGTTACTATTAAAAATACAGGTAAAGCTGTAAAGCCATCATGACACAATACCTAATGATTTGCTTATTATTCAGCATCTATTAAAATATATGGGGTTTTTTTCCTATATCTAATGGTTGGTAAATCATTTCTGTACTGAGTCCCTTCATTTAACGCTACACTTTTAATGTAATAGTGCTAAAAAAAACTCTGTGTTAAGAAAAGGTGACAGATTAAATGGATGAACTGTTAGATGGATAAGGAATTGGTTGAATGGTCAAATCCAGAGGGTAGTGGTCAATGATTTAGAGTATCATTGTAACATCAGTAACAATTGATGTCCCTTAGGGATCTGTACTGGGACCTGTGGAATTTAAGATCTTCATAAATGACATAGAGGGATTGAGTGCACCCTCAGCAAGCTTGCAGATGAAACCAAACTGAGTGGTGTGGTTGACACACCTGAAGGACAGGACGCCATCCAGGGGGACCTGGACAAGCTCCAGGAGCAGCTCCATGGGAACCTGCTGAGGTTTAACAAGGCCAAGGTCTGGTGCTGCACCTGGGTTGGGGCAATCCCCTGCATCAGCCCAGGCTGGGGATGAGCAGATGGGAGCAGCCCTGCCCAGAAGGACCTGGGGGTGCTGCTGGGTGAGAGGCTGGACATGACCCAGCCATGGGCACTGCCAGCCCAGAGAGACAAACGTGTCCTGGGCTGCATCCAAACCCCGTGGGCAGCAGGGCCAGGGAGGGGATTCTGCCCCTCTGCTCTGCTCTGCTGAGACCCCACCTGCAGGGCTGCACCCAGCTCTGGGTGCCAGCACAGCAAGGCCAGGGACCTGCTGCAGGGACTCCAGAGGAGGGCCATGAAGATTAGAGGGATGGAGCACCACTCCTGTGAGAAAAGGCAGAGAGAATCGGGATTGTTCCACCTGCAGAAGAGAAGGCTTTGGGGTGACCTATTTGCAGCCTCACAGTACCTGAAGAGAGCCTGCAAGAAAAGTAGCAAGAGGCTTTTTGCATGGGTCTGGAGTGACAGAACAAGGGAGAATGTCTTCAAACTGAAAGAGAGTAGGTTTAGGTTAGGTATTAGGAGGAAATTCCTTACTGTGAGGTTGTTGAGGCACTGGGACAGGTTTTCCAGAGAAGCTGTAGACGTCCCATCCCTGGAAGTGTTCAAGGCCAGGTTGGATGGGGTGCTGAGCAACGTGGTCTGGAGGAAGTTGTCCCTGCCCCTGTCATAGGGGTCAAAATTAGATGTCTTTTAACATCCCGTCCAATCTAAGCCATTCAAGGATTCTATTAAATTGTTACTTACCAAATAACTTATCAAAAGTATCTTTTAAATATATATGTGTGTCTGTATCTATCTATATATGTATATGTACATACTGACCATGTGTGTTTTGACAACCTAAATTAATTATTTTAAAATCAATCTATTTCTGTATCTCTTGAATTTGAAACTAATTAATTCAATGTCAGTACTTCTACTAGTTGTGCAGATTTCTTAATCAAATGCACTTTAATATGACACTGTCTGCTAAGGAGAAACAGGAATACAGATCCTTTTTAATGGTTTTACATTTTCCAGATATTACCTCTGTTTTAAAAGAAAATAATCCTTCAGGGAAAAAAATGTCAACAGTTAATTTGCTAAAATAAATAAACCCAGAGACTTGAAATAAAAAATATGCTCAAAATTTTGCAGTTTGAGGATTCAAAATAGTAAGCTTCCTGGGGCAGGGACCATCAGAGATTTTATTTGTACATGGTGCTTAGCACAATGAAACCCCAGTTTTTGACTGCAGACCCTGAGTACTACTGTAATAGAAATAATAAACGATGATAATAATAATAAAGTCCACTTATTAAGTTGACAGGCAATTTTTGAAATAATGAGTCATCAAGGAAACTAATTTTTTTGCAATAAGCAATTCAGCCATTTCCTCTTATCACAGATAATATACATCTGTCTTCTATGCTGTTTGCAGAAATTCTGTGGATATGCTGTGTCTTCTCATAAGAAAATTGGTTCATGAAATAGAACAATTTTTCTCAGACTCATGATTTCTTCTTTATTGAGGGCCAAATTGAGCGTCTGTTCAATTGCCCATGTCTGGGACAGCAAGTAGTTATAGCACCTCCAGAGCAAGCTGAGGAAGAAATTGTGACTCAGAGAGTTCCAACCCCTTTCTCAGCCTCGACTGCCTACTTGTTCCAGAAAGAAAGTAACCTGCAAATGCTCTATAGTATAGATTATTTACCACCCCTGCCAGCTCAGCTCAGCTCGCTGCCATGTTGAGGAGCGAGAGCCAAGATTACTTTCACACCCTCCTCATGTGTGCAGAGGACATGAAAAAGAAAGGAATTCTAAGTGAAAAGCCTTTATTCTCCATCCTCTGGCAAATTCAAAATCCATGGAGATGATGTGGAGACATAGTGCTTCAGTGAGGACAGATAAACCTAGGCATCAATCTGACCCCTCATTATCAGCTAACAACATGTGGCTAAAGAAAAGAAAGCCTCAAAAGGGGGAAATTCAAATCCTTCTACCTGATCAAAATAATGCTTAAGTGGGGAGCTAATTTTACTTTTATCTTTATTTGTTAAACTTCCCCTTTACTTGAGAAATCCCTTGCAAAATCTTAAGACTCATTTATAGATGTTAAGCATGCAACCTTTGTTGGCATGCAAGCATATTTCACTGGCAATATTCTATGGCAAATGTTTCTAGACTCTTCTTTGGGAAATTTTAAAGTTGACAGTGGAAAATTAAGTGACTTTGATTGCCTTTATTTGATATGTGGATCCATATTAATGACTAAACAAAATAGTCAGATGATTTGACCTCTCTCAAAAAGTCACCTCTGATTTTGGATCAAGGACATGTTTAGCAATATCCATAGACTCATGTGTCCACACCACACAATTTGATGTACTCATCATCAATCATATGCCGTATGATTAATTTGAGTCGTTATGAGTAATGTCTATCACCGCAGTCCTGGCATGAATAATTATTGTTCTGCACCCTGCTGAGATAACTCATTTCTGACAAAGATCTGCAATTTGATTTCTGCATAAAATGAAAGATGAAGCAGGAATAGTTTATTAGAATCTTATAGTCAGTTCAAATTTTTATAATAAACTTTTTCCATCCTATTAACTACTTAAAAGAAAACATGTAAAACAAACCTCAGTAGATTAGAGATATTGGTTTTGCAATCACCCCTGGACCTTTCCATCAATAATTGAGGTCTGTCTATCCAAAACAGTAATGATAATGTTAGGGCCTGCTGGCTTTCTGGCGACTTGTACTACAAATAGCAATCACAGACACAAAGTCAGGTCGTTTTCAGGATAACATAATAATACCAACAGGATCAAAAGAAGTTGGAATTTAACACAAAAAAATAATGCTGGTCAAGTATAGAGATTAGGAGTCAGACTGGAGAAAGAATGAACAGGCAAGAACATGCAGGAGCTGGGAAGGTAGTAAATATCAAGCTAATAAATATAGCTGGCAGTTGCAAACCAGAGTCCAAAGTGTGTTCCACATGTGCAACACAAAGTTTACTAGCATTTTTCTTTGGCTAGAGATGTGCTTTGCATGCCATCAAGTGTCTTCACCCTTGTGTACCATCAACAAGTTCATCCTTTGGGAACGTCAGTGGTGCAGCCTTGAACAACAGCCCTGGTGAGAGAAGCACCAAGGCTCACACATGTGAGAGTGAGAGCGAGCTAACACAAACCCTGTTTGTGTCTGTCATTGAGTCAAACAGCACCAAAAACCTCAGGTTCTACATCTTCCAGGCAGGTGCTCAAGGAACGATATAGCTATTTTTGTTCTGACTCGAAGAACATTTAAGTATGACATGTGAAGTGAAAAGAACTAACAGAAGAGACTGAGAAGTTCTCCATTTCAAAATACCCTGCAGTCTGGCAATTGAGTTTCTCCTTACCATAGAATTGAAAAAGACATACATTTCTTCCAACAGCAGAAGAGGAATTTGAGCCCAGGTTTCCCACAGGCTGTATAAGAGCCCTTACTAGTGTGCAAGTGAGTAAAGCAGACAGTGCCTTCTGCTGTGTGAATCCAGTCTTTGAAGCCATAACAAGACATTCTGGCAGTTGGGGCGGAATGTCGGTTTAATACCATCCTGCCTTCTTTCCACATTGCACATGTAATAAAAGAGTAGCAAAAAATAAGTGGTAAAAGCTTCTTACCTTTACTATCTCATAAACGGCTACTCAGAAAGTCAGCATATGGCCCTCTTGCCCTAGCCTTGCTCTAGTTTTGCTTTTCTTCTTTTTTTTATCCTTTTTCCTCCCTACTGAAACTACAGTTCATCAGCTCTTCTAAACTTGAATAGACCAAGCTGTTTTAAACACATCCTCTAGTGATTCAGCCTTAGTATCATGGCTCTGGTACAAATTCTGCCTACAACTGTTAAGGAAAGACGGTTTCCTTCTTTCTTGGCGTGCCTCTACAACAGCATCCCTTCCCCCAAAAAACACTGCCTGCTTCATCCTTCTTCTTTGACAAGATATGAATTTTTGTACTAGACTTAATCTTTTCAGATCTTCTAAAAATAAGCCTGTTGTTTTTCTAACAATAAGCAGGTACCCTTTTTACAATTACAACCTTATCCACTGTTATTCTAAATAAACTTGTGAGTCTTCTATAGAGGCATATTTTCTGCCACATTTGCAGTTCTGACTGGTTTCCATAGCAGTTTCAGTTAAAGCACATAGCCTTTTGTATTAGTAGTATTAAATCATCATCTGTATTAAGCTATTGTACTTCATAAATATATATATATATGTATATATATTTCCCTTATTCCTCACATAAAGGCAAGCAAAACTACAGATGTCTCCCCGAGTTTACTGACTGAAACAGCAGCAAGCAGTAACATCTGTGTTCCTTTGATTGGCAGAGTACCAGTTATGAGGCCTGAATATGAACTATCATATTTATGGGTAGAAGCTTTTCATTCTTGAAACATTTAGAAAAATAACAAGAATAAGAATAAATTTGGTGTTTTATCAGCCTCCCCTGAACTCTGAGATAAGGGACTTGAAAAGAACAGCAGAGATGTTTATTTTATTTTGTAGTATATTGGTAGAGCTTACCTTCAAAGAAGACCTATGGGTAGCTTCATGTGTTTTTTCATACCTCAGAGACCAATAATGGTAAATTTGCATTAAGGTAATTACTTTTGTAATTAGACAACTCCTTGCAACAACTTGCATGAATCATTCTTCCCATTAAATATATCTTCTTTCTGAATTCAATTTGACTTCAGCTTCTAATCACTGATTTTGCCACTCCTTTCTCATATTTCACTCTGTGAAGTTATTCAAGCTAAAATTCATTCCCCAGTTTTCTTATTGATACACACACTGCATTATTTTATTTTATCCATTAGTGGCCAGGGTTTACTCCATTTCTTTAATCCTGCTGGTCTCTCTCTCCTGTATTTAAACATATCACTTCTTGTAATTTGCCCAGTTACTCCTATGCTGCCACTGATAACATTTTGATAAAACCACACTTGCCTTTTCACCTCAGCCCAGGCCAGAGTTTTGCTGTGATCAGCTGGGTCTTTATTACCATCACAATAATCCATCAAACATGATAATCCAATCCTCCCACCCACTCACAGCTCAAAATAGCCTGAATTTGGTAAGCTTCCAGGTGCCCTGCAAGGAGTAGAGAACTTTTAAGCAAGGTTCAAGAAACACTTGTCATAGTGGTTGAAGGGGTAAAAATTAGTAACTCAAGATTATTGGATTTCTCCTGGAACAAGTTACTGAAATGGTGATTTTTGTAGAAACAGTGTCATACTGCACAACACTGAAGTGGTAAGTTACTTTCTTAACTAGCTTTACATCCAAGTACAGTGAACAGAACAAGATTTCCAGAGTCACACTAGGGAATTAGCCTTAATATAAGTAGAGTTCTGTTTCTTTTATAGTAGAGAAATTGCTGATGAATTCTCTATTTTTTAAATCTCTAAATTTTTTTTCCCCTATTTTACTTGTGGACATAGTTCCTTCAGCTTTTGGACCTAAGATTGACTATGTCACTCTTTTTTTATGTTTGTTCACTGTTAAAAAAAGGGATTGACTATGGCAGATTTAATAAAATATTAAATTGAACTTTTAGGAGACTGAAAGAACAAACATCTTTCAATTCCCAAATAATGAATATCAACATGAGCAACTTGCTTCACATTTTTAAGGTTTGAGTTCTAAATGCAGACAAAGATTCCCATCCCATGAATAAATTACTCTTCAAAATGGAAAAAAAAAGAGGACTAATCATTGGGTTACCAGTTCAATAATCCCATATTTTACCATCATGCTTGAATTCATAAAGTAGCAGTGATGTCTTTGAAATAGGTATGCACTTTTGTTGTGTAATCACTGATTATTACAGCAATTCCAAAAATGTTTGATAGCTTTAAGAAAAAAGAAAAAAAGATGAGACAAAAAATAGCGACAACTTCACCACACAGGTATCCTTTTACTTTTATCTTCAAAGAGTTTAGTTTGCAGGGGTTTTTGTATTCTTGTAACATACTTCAGTCACGTGAATTGTATTGTATTCACTTAGTTTTTCATCATTAGCAAGCACAGGGGAAATTCAGCTCAAAAGTCTGAACAAGCTGAATGTTAGGGAAGCCTGAATCTCCTCACTATAGACCAGATTTCTGCTTTTTCTGATCCTCCCCACATTTCAGGGATGCTACTTTGGCATCAAAATGAAATTTGTTCATTTGTTTCAGTTTTCTTCATTCCAGCATGGAAATGAAGAAAAAAGAGGAATCAGATGTACCAGCAGATTTTGCCAGAGGGAAGGATTTTCTAGTGCTGATTCCACATTGATTCAGAAGTTTAAGTTCCAAAACCTCAATAAAATGTTTCTTTAAATTTCTTGCCAGTCGATGGTTACTGACTTACTGCTCATTTTCCACCCTTCTCAGCATAGGCAATGACACACTGGGTGATCTGAAGCAGCAGTACTATGAGTTTGAACCACATACAGGCAGAGGAGAGTTATTTCTCTCATCTTTGGATAGATATCTTGCATGAGGAAGATCAACTTCAGGTGCATACAGGAAAGAACTCAAAGAACCCCACATAAACCCAACATAAGAGCAAATATTACTTTAATTTCTGTATTAAAAGACTAAAGACTGGAATGATTCCATCTAATTTTAAGTCTTTAGATGTGAGTCCTCAGAGAAATTTGGGAAGTGTCTAGACTGTCAGGCATGGTGGCACCAACATTGTGTGTTGCAGGAAGAGGGAGCTCCCAAGGTTTCATCAACATTCTCCTTGTTCCTGGAATTGCCTGGAAAGGAAAAGTGAGCATGCAGACAGCAGAGAAACACAGTGACATCCAGCCACATCACCAGAGTGTGTAAGTGAAAGACCAAGACCTTGGGATATCTCATAGTGCCCACCTACAATCTGGACATAGCTACACTTAATCCAGTCTTCCTCCATGGTCAAGAAAGCCAGAGCAGAATATCTGGAAGACACATTCTGATGTAACCTACCTCTGGTCCAGTTCTGAACATTTGGAAGAATGAAGGGAATTTGCCTTTTAAAAGTGCTTGTTAACACTCATATAAGAACTAGTGCTTCTTTTGTCATAAAATAAATCTGGATAGCAAAAATTTTTGTTTAGTTATTTTAATTACTTTGTTTTAATGTGCCCTGAAAAATATTCATACATATGTGTGTTCATATATATGTATAGATTTATATGTAGATATAAATCTATCTGTGCAATATCTTGTTTCTATATACACAGTGTCTTAAACACAATATTGAAGACTGTTCAGATATAATTATCTTTTGGCTAAAAATATGAGTAAGAAATTTTAGCCATTTTAACAGGAAAGCAACGATTTTGGAAAATTTTACACAGGGAAATACATTCTTTGACATTGAACATCTAGTTCATGCAGGCATTTATATTTTTAATATAAAATCAAGATTATCATTCAGAATGTTTTTGATTAATTTATGTTCTGGTTTTGAATGGAACACAGTTCATTTTCATCTCAGTGGCAGGTACGGTACTGTGGGGTTTTTGGATTTATGCTGAACACAGGGTTGATAATATAGAGAAGTTTATGCCACAGCTGAGGGGTAGTTGCACAGAGCCAAGGACTTTTCTATTTCTCACACCACCCTGCCTGTGAGCAGGCTGAGGGAGCTCAAGACGCTGAGAGGAGACACAGCCAGACAGCTGACTCCAGCTGACCACAGGGATGTCCCAAGCCACGTGGCATCATGCTGAGTATGTAAAGCTGGAGGGAGAAGAAAAAAGGGGGGACATTCAGAGCAAGGGCGTTTTTGTTCCCAGAAAACTGTTACACATGAAAAAGCCCTGCCCTCCTGGGGATGGCTTAACATCTGTCTGCATTTGAGAAGCAGTGACTTAATTCTTTGTTTTGTTTTGCTTGCATGCACAACTTTTACTTTACCTATAAAACCATCTTTATCTCAACCCACAAGCTTTCTCACTTTTCCTATTCCCTCCCCAGTTCCACTGGTGGTGAGATGAGCAAGAGCTCCCTGGGACTTGGTTGACTCCTGGGGTTAAATCATGGTGATTTAAGAAGAATTTAGATATTCATCTTACTTTGTGGAAAACTAACCAGTCTGAATATCTAAGTTAGGTGCAACATAAACTGTGACTCTAAGGTGCAGTGTCTGAAATGCAGCAATAGCAACTGGAGCCTAATTTCAGCAAAGTATTGATTTTTTTTCTCACTTCTCACTACAAACTGGCACAGTACACTGTCTTTCCATGGACAGCAGTAAACATGGAAAAAAATCTGAGATGTTTCTAAACATTGAAATTTAGATGCAGTCAGATCAGAGGGGAAAAAGTTTAAGCCTAACTAATTTCATCTAAGTTTATTCTGAGCCTGTAATATTCAACCTAGCCCAGTCCCTATTGCTGTGGTAGGGCTTTTGTTGTAGCCAGCTGTACCCCTACAAGGTCAAACACAGAATAATCTATTGGGAGCACCCTGCATTCTTGCTATTCAGCATGGCCAGAACAGAGATCTGCTCTGCAATAAAGGCTCCTAAAGACTGAGGTGAGGAAAAAGAAAAAAGAAATAAAATCAACCCAAAATCAACTCACCATCAATCATTATCTAATCTGTTTTTCTTTATTATTTTTCCCCATATATTTTTTAACCTCTCTGTATTTTCCCCTTCCCCCTTATTTCTGAGGCATGTTTGCTTCTAAAACACTGTCTAACACATGAGCATTGGAGAAATCTGGATTCATTTTTCAACAGTATCTTCTGAGGATTCAGAAATGCTGCAAAACAAATCATTCTTAATTGTTCTGTACAATACTACAAGCTTTGGTACTTTCTTTTGCAGTTCTCTTGTTCTCTTTCTCTGCACCTACGGTTTAGTATTTTAAGGTCTAAACACCTACACCTTTTAATTCTGCCGTGAAATGTTCTGCAACTTCACTTTTCTGTTATCGCTTTGTGTTTTGCAGGCAGAGTATTGATTTAATTTGCAAGCATTCCAGCTTTCTGTAGCTATAGTTCTTCATTTTGTAACCTTTTTATAAGAATATGTCTAAATCTCTAGAAAATTGAAATGTCACACTAGTAATACCTGCTTCTACTTAATATGTCAAAAATATAGTTTTACAACCAGGTATAAAAAAGACATTCTGATTATTGATATTTAACTGGAAAGAATATGAGACTGCCATTATTTACAAGTGCTTTATTACTTTCTTTTATGAATAGGTTTAAAGAACTTTGTTAATTATATGCTGTGTGAGTGCAAAAAAAAGGCTCTACTTATACATTTTAAATGCCCCTTTTTCTATATAATTACCTTTAAAGTAAGATGAGCATTGCTGCATTGCATTAAATTTATATTCTGATATGTTCTCTGAATGTGTTATAAATGCAGAGGTTCTTTCTTTCTTAATAGAATTTCACTTTTCTCATCTACAGTTTCAATATTTCAGAGGTCTTTTCATTTGATTATACATGCAAATCACTTGGGAGACCTAATACACTTAGCTAAAAATTACTCATTTCTGCATAACAATCTCATCTACAGTGAATAAGACTTTCAAAAGTCTTTCCAGTTCTCCGCAGATTCGCTCTGTTTCCCTTGAATACAGACCCTGCCACCCAGCCAAACTCTAACCAGAGCACTCCAAGGCTACAGGAAGATTAATGTTTATGTGAAATACAAGTTTAAACCACCTTTGAATATTTCACTCTTCCTGATTTGGGGGGAGTCATCTGTATGAGACTGAAATGAATTATGCTGCAGAAAGTACCACCAGGAGAATGTTCCTGTTGGGTTGTTGTGGATTGACACTGGCTGGATGCCAGGCACCCACGAAAGACACTCGCTCACTCCTCTCTGCAGCTCAACAAAGGAGACAAAATTTAACAAAGGGCTCATGAGTTGAGATAAGGACCGTGAGAGATCACTCACTAAATACCATCAAGGGCAAAACAGGCTTAACTTAGAGATATAAATTTATTACTAAAGAAATCAGAGCAGGATAATTAGAAACAAAATAAGCCCTCAAAAACACCTTCCCCCCACCCCTCCCTCCTTCCCAGCTCTACCTCTTGCCCTAGCAGTGCATGGAGGCAGGGAATGGGGTTTTGGTCAGTTCATCACTTGAGGCTTCTCCTGTTGCTCAAGGAGAGGAGTTCTTCCCCTGCTGCACTGTGGGGTCCCTCCCACAGGAGACAGTTTTCCATGATAGACGTGAGTTCATCTCAACATGAGTTCTATGTGAACTGCTGCGAGTCCATCCCACGGGCAATAACCCTCACAAAACTGCCACAGCATGGGTCACTCCTCCATGGGTGTAGTTCTCCAAGGACGGGCTGCCCCAGCTTGGAAGCAAGGCCCTTCTTTCCATGGCTCTCCCATGGGATATAACAGCCTCCTCCCAAGAATCCACCCGCTCCAGCATGGGGCTCCTCCTCCACAGGCTGCAGCTTGATTCCTGCATCAATGTGGATCCCCATGGGCTACAGCGCCACAGCTGATGACCATGGTCATCACCACAGCCTGCAGAGGAATCTCGGCTCAGGCACCTGGGGCACCTCCTGCCCCTCCTTCTCCACTGACCTTGGTGTCTGCATGTTCTGCTTGCATATTCTCACTTCTGCTCTTGCCTGTGCAACCTCTGTTTTGATTTCTTCTTAAATCTGTTATCACTGAGGCATTACCACCATCTCTAATTGGCCCAGCCTTGGCCAGCAGCGTATCTATCTTCAGAGCAATCGGGGATTGGCTCTGCCAGGCATGGTGGAAGCTTCTGGCAGCTTCTCACAGAAGCCACGTCTGGAGCTTCCTTGCAACCAAAAAGCCAGGCCAATCCATGGGCTATCTGTGGTATCAGGTAGGCACAACCATGCTCCTTTACTCTGCCTGTGCTAAAGAGACTCTCATAGATGAGATACCCCAATCTTGCTCTTGTAGCAAGAAGCAAAGATGAGGCAGGCAACCATATGCAGGCAATGAGCAGTGTGAAGTCCAGCAGCTACTGGGAACATCACCAGTTGAGTAAGGGAGGCAACCTTCTAGTAGGATTGCAAAAATCTCCCAACAATTAAGGCACAAAGCAGTTTTAATAAAGTTTTGGGAAACTGATGTACTCTCAGAGTAAAAGTAGGAAGTATAATCCTTACACATCTGTCATAGGACCAGTGTTTAATTGGCCAGGTATATGTAGACTCATTTGTGCCTTCCTACTTTTTTAGAAATATTTCCTGTTCTCAGTAGTAGTGAACCTACATGCCAAGATACTCACAGAGTAAGCAGAATTATTTCAAAAACCAGTGAAACCAAAATGCAAGGTAGCTGCAACCATGGTAGATACAGGTAAGGACTGCAAATGCTGGAACAGAAAACTAAAAGCCAGGTGCTGAAGAAAAAACATATTGCTGAATAACAAACAAATTGAATCCTCCAATATTTCCCACTGGAAAACAGGAAGAAGTACAAACGCTTTTCAAAGGAGTCTAATCCAATAGAAATATGGTTTTAACCAGGGCATACAGCTATGACAAAATTCTGAATAGTTTCAGACTCCAAAAAGGCTAGGAATTACTAGATATAAAAAGTCTCTGGCAGAAAGTTGTTAGATGTTCAAAATGTAGGAAAACAGAACAAAATAATGATCCAAATGGTATTACTTTTACAACTTTCCTGTGAATGTCAGATAATCTGTCTTTATTCTTAAATTCCATTGCACCTGAAGTCCTCACATTGCACAAGATATCTTTGCTCTTTTGAATCTTTCTTTGGAACAATTTTTGAACTTCATTTGATAAGAAAAAGTTTTAAACCAATTTTAAAGTGTATTCTATGAAAAATAAGAGAAAAAGATAATTAAGAGTAAAACCAAACATTTTACTTTTATAAATGGATATATCACATATCACAAAGAGTTGTACTTCGTTATTGTAAGAAATTTGAATTGCATGTCATGATTCATAGTTTTGGTAAAGACAGGGACATTTGTATTTCATATTTCTGAAAATAAAAATCAGAAACTGCACAGACATTACTTCATTCCATTGTGAGATGCTCCACCCAGTGGGAGGAGCCACTCACTGGCCTCATTGCACAGAATAGGAAAACCAGCTTTGGACAGGGAGTTTGTTTCCTCACTGAGAAGCATCAGTGAGAACTGAAGGAAAAATGATCCATCTCTAAACTTCACTTCAGCAAACTTCAACTGTAGCTCTTCTTTTGCCTAAAGAATACCAAGACACTCTATTCCCAATTTTTATAGAAGTTGATTTTTTTTTTCAAATTAAAAAAAATATATGTTCTATTTCCTTTCAGAGCTTGGAAGAAATCTGCTTTGTCTGGAGAGTTAACTTTCCTGTTCTGAAAAAGTAAAGATCTTGCATATGAATGAAGACAGAAAAAAATATGTCTCAAAATAAAATACATCAAAATTATTGGTCTGCATTAGACACTCTTGGGTAGAGCTATAACCTGAAAAAACATACCTTTTTCCCAAGGAAATGGCTGTAGTAATTTAATCAACTGACAATTTTTTAATTGTTTTTTTCCTGACTTTTTAAAAAATTCTGGTGTTATCAAAAACTTGTCATATTTTACATTAAGAAATATTTAATTGCACTTGTTCATTTCACATGATTCTGGGAGTTTTAGAGGGGTTTTCTACGTAGAAAAAGCTCTTTCTTGGTGAGCTCCAGATAGGAAACAAGGGACTATTAATGTGTGAATGAATATCATTTCGTTGAGGACAAAACAGATGATCCAATCATTTCTAAATGGACTACTTTCTGTTCTGAGAAAGTGCTAACAGGACTAAATAGAGATGATCAGAAAAATGAAAGAAGAGTACATATTGGATACTTTCAACTTTCCCACTACAGCACATTGTACTTTTGAATTTATGACAATTTGTGATAAGCCAGCATCCCTTCACATTAAAAAAAAAGTTTAAATTATCAGTATATTCTAGAAGATATACTGGAAATTTCAAAAATAAGCCACAGTCAGGAAGCAGTATGGTATATAAAAGCTGTTGATATTAGATGAAATGGTTCTATAAAAGGTAGAGAAATAGATACACCAGAAGTGTTCGGAACACAAAAAAAGTTTGATAGTATATGAGCCCATTATGAAATGAAAATGACAAATTCTAGTAGAAAAGGGCTAAAATAATTGAAAAATAATTTAAAAACCACTAAAACACTGCAGTTGCATTTAAAGGACTTATAATAAAAAAATGCAAGTATAAAGATCTCATATTTATTAATTTGATACATTATATATACTTTATTTGTGCTTTGTTTATAGCATAAAATTGCTTACCTCTGCCTATTTGTGAGTAAGAGCTCCAAAGCACTGGGTGACAGATTATATTCAGTTTAACAAGCTTCCAGGACCTTCTGAAGCCAGCCAGGATTCCTTTCACCTCTCTTGCAGCTCCATCCCATTGTATATGATTTACAAGGGTAGTAGTCAAAGTATTTCTGTCCAAAAAAGTGACCATGTCCTGGCCACAGTACCTGGACCGTGTTTGTTTTCCAGCCTCAGTGGTAGCACAGCCAGCCTATGGAAGACTGCTGTTCCCATGCTCCTACTGTCCCTGCAGACCTTCCAAAGCCAGGCAGCAGAAACGTCTCCGGTGCTACTGTCCTGTTGGTGAATGTGTACTCTCTATCAAAAACAAGCCTATGCCTGTATGATACCCAACAGCTTCATGCTGTCTTGCTTTGGAAAGACAGGTATTTGTCAGGGAAAACTGGAGGTTTCCCTTGGAATGGAGGATGTAAAAACCCCCTCCCTCCAAATTATTAAAATTTTGCAGTTAGGAGCTTTCAGGCAAAGATATGGGAATAGGAATAACAGGTCATTACTAGGAATATTAAAAAAAATACAAATGCAGTAGTACAAAAACAAAGTCCTAGAAAACCCTGACAGAGTCAGACATACGACCTGACACCTTGTTGTCAGGGTGTTGGAAGCAGTCCAGATAAGTCTTCCTGGAGTAATAGATGTTCTGTGAAGTAGAGATGATCCTGCAGAAAAAAAGGTCCAGTGCTGACAAGATGGATCCAGTCTTCCTCCGAGAATTCATTGGAAAACCAGCTAAATTGGTGTTTGGGATTGCTGGTTTTATGCTGGTGGAAAGGCCTTGGCTCCTCCCACTGGGTGGAGCATCTCCTAATGGAATGAGGTGATGTTATCAGTCATGTAAGAGGCCTTAAATGGCCCATTCACAGGTGATGTCCCTCGGAGGAGGATGGGTGGAGGAAGAGATAAGAAGGCACTGCCTTATCTGGTGTTATCAGGTGTCCCATTAACAGAGGGCATCTGCCCTCTTTCCACCCCTAGACTTACAAGAGATAAAAAAGAATATCTCCCAACTGGCTTCAACAGATGAAAATAGAATACACATTTTTGGTTACATTTTTGAACCCAAGACACGTGCCCAGTTTTCTACAGAGCTGTCATGAAATGAGTTAATAAATTAATACAAAGTATCTATTTTAATGAGGCAATCTGAGGAACACCAAACTAGTAGCTGCATAGATTAGAACTGTAAGAACCAAGGTGCATGAGCACCTCATCAGGTTTCCTTGTGGTCGTTTTGAAAATATCATTAGTTTGAAAATCACATCTATTTTTCATAAGATGTTTGTCTGGCCAACACACAGGACAGAAAAAACAGTAAGACATCACTGTCTATAAAAAATTTTCCCTTGGAAACTGTAGCTCAGTGGCTGAAGGAAGAGGAGAAAGAAAAGGAAGGATTTCTGAACTGATGCCACTAAACATTGCCATAGAAAATTGCAATCTCCCTCCCTTCCCTGCAGTCTGGGGAAACAGCAGAATCATAACTTCTCATGCATCTTTGGGGATGTACAGATAGCCTTTCATTATACCTTTTAGCCAGCTAACATATTCCAAGTACATCTGCCCTGTGCAAGCAATAGTGTTTGGTGCAGGGGCATCCCTTGGTTTTGGAAAGCTCCACACTGTCACACACCGTAGTAACACCCAGCATATGCTTGCTGTTTCTTCCCTGGGCTAGTAAATCCCTACAGGCCTGAATGTGTTCTTTGCTGAAGAGCTTTGTTGTGCACAAAAGGAGTATAAGAAGGCTCACCCTCCCTGTGGCTACAGCACAACAACAGGAAGCAATGGTGTGTCTAAGGCTTATGTGCTGCTGAATATTTCTGCTGAGGTTTCTGAAGGAAAAGCAAGCCTTTCTTTAGTGAACAACATTTTGTTGTTCTGGTTTCTATTGTTGTTGTTGCTGCTGATGTTGTAGTAGTATTATTATTAATAATTATTAAAAAATACTGTTTGGATCCTATTAAGGATTAAAGACTCTAGGGGAAGCATAATGGGTGTTAAGAAATTGTAGGATTTGAGCTTTTCTCATTCTAAGTATTGCTGCACTTCAGTGATATATTTTAATCTAAATCACTTGAAAAACTGTCAACAGTACCATTAATGGATTTAATTACAAATAATACTATTCTGACCTTTCGCCATCTACATGTAGACATTTCGCCCTCCAAAAATGCATTTTTAAAATTCACTGATGACATATTGTTATTAATAGTCAAAAGACCATTGATGATATCCACAGATCTAATGCTTTTGATTTAATCATCATGTTCCCTTGATTAAAGAAACTGCTATTCTTTGGTCAATTATTTCTGCTATTATCTTGATTTGATTTTCATGGGCCATTGTAAAAATGTGAGAGAGAAAAATTCTAATAAAATTGGCACATACATGTGTTATTTGAAAATGTTGATTTACCCTTACTTAAGGTGGAAAAACAAAATATTCAGTAAGGAACAGCTCTCCAAATTGAATACAGAGACTTGGGAATCTCTTTTTCCAGTTTGGCAGAATCCTGTGTTTCAGCAGAGGTTAATGGTACTTTGGGGGTTGCTGTAAATTAAACCAAGTCTCTTCTGGAAGAACTATACCTTAGATGAACATTGTTGGGTGTTGTTTATACTAAGAGTCTGTGCTGACTGATTGGCACAAGTCTGTTAGAAACAGCTGGAGCTTCATCTCAGTAGAAGGTCATAGCAGCCCAGCTGGGTCTTTCAGGACCAAGAGACCCTATTTGAGGAAGTTTAATGTTGTGTTGGCCTGTTTGGCTCACCTGCACAGCACAGGAGGCCTGTGCTTGATCAAACCTACTAGTTTTCCTTAATGCCTTAAACATCAGAGGCCAAAACACAATTTAAAAAAAATATAAAACCTTATTGGTGGATTTCAGAAAATTTCTAAAAACCACCCATGAGACTTTGTGGGTTCTAATACAGTGACAAATCCAAATGACAGCAATGAAACCAGAAGCTTTTCTGCAACTACTTATATGACACTATGCCAAGCAACCTTCAGTTGTAATCCCAGATGAAAGCTACATTTGCATCCTACCTGTTTACATGAGCATATTTTCCAGTGAATTCTCTGACAGTGCAAATATGTTATTTTGCTTTTATAAGCTCAGTAAGACCTTACAAGCTTACTCACCTACTGAGTTAGACTACATCTGATTCAAAAATCTTGTTCTTCCTGTTATGAACTGACACTCTTCATGTATCTCGAAAACATCTCTGAATCAAGCAAGTTTAGTCATATGGAAGTTTAGTCATGTGGATTTATTTAATATATTGCACATATAGAAATCTGCAGCTTTATTCTTGCTGATTTTGTTCCTACATCCTGCAACTGACCTCATATCTTTCCATAGAGAAATTATTTGCTTTCAGTTATGCTAAAACATAATCTATAATTACAATTCTTCATTAAAGGAGATATCTATACATATACAAGGTGGGTGGGTGTGTAGGTGGGAGGGAGCATGTGTATGAACTTTGTCCTTATGGAAAGATTCCTGAAGTAGTTGTGTTCTTGCAGTATTCCCTTGGAGATAATAACACCATTTCAGAACATAATAGTCACCAGCTGGAGTTCAACCTACTTTAAATAGAGAATTTGAAATAAATTCACAGACTGTTGTCCTAATAGCAGAAATACTCCATGGCCATGCTATGCAAACGCTAACCTGACTGCTTATTTGTCATGATATACGTGCTTATTTTATCTGCTAGCTAGCTCCAGGAGAGGAAAGGAACCTCAACATGAGATTTGGTCATAGAATCATAGAAATTAAAACTGTGAATGAACAATGAGACAATCTAAGCTTTCTCACTCCAAAGCTAGAATATTTCTTATTACATATATTTGATAATGCAGCCAAACTTTTTCACTTGTCCCAGATAATGAAATCTTTACTGAAATTTTTCAAGTTACTTTTCTGTCTAATAAATTCTAGCCTTTAGGGGTGTTTGAACACTTGATTTGTTTTTTTCTGTGATTTATTTCTTCTTTCTCATGACTATATACCCTAAAACCAGTGCCTTAAAATGATTTCTCTCCTACATACGTGAAAACTGTTGCCATGTTGCTCACTGTTTAATAAACTAGATGTTTTCAGCTTCAGAATTAGCCCCAGATTATTTTTCCCATGGATAAGAGTGAATTATATATTCTAGGGCTGGCTTAAAAACTTGAAAGTTTTGCACACGTTTTTCTTTGCTGATTTTGCCACTTGTTTCCCTATGAAAAACACTTATCCAGCTCAGTAGTGAGTGAAATTCATTATCATATAATGACAGCTGGGTTTATTACATATTTCTTTCCCCTGTGGCATATGTTTTCAATACTGCTATTTATGATACAGCTTGAATGCTCTGACAGTCAAAACCACAGAACAAGAGTGCAAGGTTCTGAGCCAGATGAAACTTTAAAATAAAAAAAGCATTTTAGTGTCATTGCCATGATTCAGATGTTCTTTTCTCAGTCTAGATGGACTCATAACTTGCATATTTTGTTATCATGCCTTTAAAAGATGTGTTTTTCTCTCACTCAAATTCTATCAAAAATCTTGCTTAGTGAAGTATTCAAAGAAACATTTTGGTTTGGAAGTTTAACTTTTTATTTTTAATTAGCCCTTAGAAATACTGTATTGTTGGTCTACCTCAGATGCATTGTCTGTCTGTCCTTGTACTCCTCATAACCTCCAAAACTCCTGGCCAAATTCAAAGATAAGAATGAGGTCAAAGCCTTAAAGAGAAGTCTCACAAGTTTCATTTAAATTGATGTCTAGATAGAGGACACAGAGCCAGATTGCTGTCCCACTAGGAATAAAACATCAGTGACAGCTCAGCAGTTACCTTTTTTGATTGACCTCTTGCTACCCAGTCAGCAAGTATTCTGCCAGCATGTCAATGCAAAAGTAGATCTGAGCTACTGAGAGCGTATAATGTCCTCTGCACAGCTGATATCTGCAGACCTGAAAGGCAGCTGAGCAGACTGGGAAGAGGGAAGTCTGATGGAGTTGGGATAAACCTCAGTATAAATGGTCAAAGCTGCCATAATGAGACAAAGGAAGGGATATAAGACTGTCAAATACAAATCCTCAAAACATGACTTCATTAGCTCTGCCTTTCTCAGAACCATTTGCTTCATTGTTTTTATTAAGACTACAGAAACCAAAACACAATCAAGGAACCATAGCAATAAAATGACTCCTTATTAAAGTGAATTTTGAACACCAACCAGGACAGAAAATAAGCCCAGCATCTAAAAGAAAAAGCATTTTCCTTTTAGATTGCATAGATTATACACAGCCAACTAAGCGGTCATGTTAAAGAATTTGGTGTAGGAGCTTGACAGGACATGGAGCTATATGATATTGCAGTTACACTGATAGCATCTGAGGAGTCCATCTCAGCACCCTGCTGCACTCAGCACAACACAAACATATGAAGGAAACAAATATTTTCCTCTTTCCACCCGACTTTGTTTTCACCCATCCTCTTTTATCTCTTCATCTGTATATAAGGATAATACCAAGAGCTGAAAAGAAAAACCTCGTTCATAACAAACACCTAAAAACACCCACTGCTGTTAAATGCGTTCCCTATGACAGCTACTCTGGTGGCATACTTGTTAGTTTTTTAGTGGGTCTTTTCAGTGGCATAGGGATAAAGTGACTGTGTGATGGCCCCCAGAGGAGTACTCCCAGTAGTATTCTGTCAACTTGCTGTCAATTTTCACTCCTTCTCATGCCACCACTGTCAAGCTCGTGAAACCAGACACTCTGTTACTGATGCAGTGAGATCAAGTTGCACAGATATTGCAGAAGTAGGTTTGTGAGTCATTAGAGAACGTTGGGCTACTGGGCTTCCAATTGGTACTATCTTGTGTAATAAATTTATCTCACAGTGGAACTAAAAAAATTAAAATCTGTTTGGCTAGAGTTTTGTTGGCTGGTTTGAAAGAAAAAGGAAAAAAGAATGAAGAGGGGGAAAAACTAAAAAAACAAAGAAAGACGGAGAGGGAGAGGGAGAGGGAGAGGGAGAGGGAGAGGGAGAGGGAGAGGGAGAGGGAGAGGGAGAGGGAGAGGGAGAGGGAGAGGGAGAGGGAGAGGGAGAGGGAGAGGGAGAGGGAGAGGGAGAGGGAGAGGGAGAGGGAGAGGGAGAGGGAGAGGGAGAGGGAGAGGGAGAGGGAGAGGGTTCACAAATCCCATTAGCTTCTTTTTGTCCTCTCTGTTTCAAGGGTATCAATAATTCACTAGCAGCCCATACAGCAAGACAGTGTTCCTAACCCAAAAGGTTACAAAAGTCAATTGTAGGGGATCAGCCTCCATCCAACCTCTTCCAGCTTCTTGTGCAAGGTACACTGTGAGCACCAAAGAGGATCTTTTCCCCAAAACTGGGAATATAGGCAGACCTCCTACCCCTCAGCCACGGGATAACAGCATGGACAGTACCAGTATGGGTGGTAGACAGTCTTGTCCTTACCTGACAGAGAGGAAAAATTTTATCTATTTTGTGTCACTTCACTGTTATACAGAAAGAGAAGAAATGGCAGATAGCATAAGTCAGATAGCATTGGAAAAATCAGCACTGTAAAATCTTATTCAAAGTACTTCCCTTAAAAAATTTCTGGAAATAAGAGTGCTCCATGCTCAATAGAAAATAGCCATGGCTTGGTCATAACTGAGGAAACACAGCAGAGAACTGTTTGCGATAAAACTAAAGATATCTTTTTTTCACCTTTTGTGACCCCTTCCTTTTGTGCTCTAGAGATTCTAAATGAAAAAATGTGCACTCAAAAGATACATATCTGCTTTTCGCCATCTAGCATGTGCAAAGAAGGAGCTATTCATAGAGGCAAATGCCCAGCATCTTATTTGAAACACTGTTCCTGCTGGTAGCAGAATGGCACTCAGAACACGGAGTTTGTATTTGGACAAAACATTTTTTACAGTTACTATGTGATATGACAAGAAGAGAGTACAAAGAAAAGCAATGAGAGGAAGGCAAGGACAAAGCTGATGTGGTTTCATTAAAATTACTGCAATTACAAAAGTTTTCAGCAGTACCTTGTACGTGGGTGCACAGTTCTGTATTGAATACTTGAAATACATCACCTGCTTCCCCGAGAATGATGACTCCAAGTTCAGTACTGGCAGGAAGGTAGGGGGGATCTGATGCCATTTCTAGTCAGGCAGTTCCATTCCCCAATCATTGTGGTTTCTTCTCCTGCTCTTGTGTATCATGTTCCAACTCTCTTCATGGAGTTAAACCACTCAAAGTCATTTTCAGAAGTGGGTCCCCAGCACAGCAGTTAGATCCCAGGAACAGTTTTATTGGCTCCAGAAGGTTTTAAGCTGGGTAGGTGTTTTGCTGTTCTCTGCATCCAGACACAATTCTCAAATTCATCATGAAAGATGTCACAAAACTTCTGTTTTTAAGAAATGTGTTTAGCGAAAGAAACACAATTAAGGCAGCATGTTTGGACTTCACTTATTTTTTTACCAGATTTCAAGGAAAAGCAAGCAAAAAAATTTTTCCATGATCCAAAGCAATAGAGCCAGGGGAGACCATGTCGTGACATTCTCACTTTTGATACTGTCCTTAAACAGTATCCAGAAGGGACAATTCCATTTGCTAAAGTGTTCTTTCTGACTTAAAGAAACATTTCTTTAAGGGTAATGGAAAGCATTTCACTGGTATGGCTTTATTTACTTCCTCTTTTTTGTAAATAAGGGACCCAGCTTTCATGTCACAGCAGCTTACAGAGGAATCATCCTTATTATCAACTCACTTGATTCCGTCTTTGGTAAGCCATACAGTAAGCTAGTAACATGTCAACTGACTGATGTGCTATGGAATATTTTTTAAATAATTATAATTTGGGGAAATTTTTCTCTGTCCAAGCCCAAAGGGTCTTGTATGCTGCTTCCACTAATGTAGCTACTTATGCCATAAAATTCTGCTGAAATCAATGGGACTATTTATGGAGTCATTTGCTATTCAAAGGGCTTGATTCTCTGATTATTTATTCTGTTTTTTCAGTAGTGTTACTCTGCTTACTTGAACAGAGTTACTTCTATTTTAGCTGACGCAAAAGAAACTACAGTCAAAGGTGACAGAGTCTGGCACTAAATGTCTTTGAAAATAGTTGCTTCAAAATAAAGAAAATAATATCTTTGGATAAGTGCAAATCACAATTTAACAAAAAGCCCAATCTGGACTTAGTATGTTCAGTTGGATATTTCAAACAAAAATGAATGCTCAAAGGTAGCATTATTTTTGAAGCTCAAACATTCCCTTTATGCTTGACAAATAGCATCTGTCTAGAATTAAATCTTGCCTCCCTGATGTCGTTAAGAGACCTTAAACAGAGATCAGATTTCATCCTGCAGAAACAGGCTTACAAAGACTTTTGTTAACAAAGTTCTTCATTTCATAATGCTTAGATGCCAAATTTATGGGTCATTCCAGCATTTTTCAATTATTTAATTGAGCCCACAATCTGCTTCCCACTACCTCCTTTCCCAAGCACCTCAAAGAGGTGGATGGAGACCAAGCCCTGGGTAAGATGGATAATCCTGATATCTGCTGCTTCCTAATTCACAGCTGTCCTCAGGGCATGGCCCAATACAGGTGTCCTAAATGTCTGACATGCACAAATCTTATCCTCTTACAGGGTGGCATTCGAAAGCTCCCCTTTTTGACATTTCCAAGGCAGGCAGGGAGCAAGAAATTATCTACAACTGCTTGTGTATGAGCTATTGCAGGAAATAAAAAGGCTCCTAAGAAGCAGCAGAGTTATTGTGCCTGTGTTGCATGGCTTCTGAGTAAATGTGTGCATACTTTCAGATTTTATGCACATGTGAAGATCAGCTGTCCCGGTTATGCATGGTGGGTGGCATGCTGTGGCAAGAAGAATGGGCTCCACAGTGGTAATTGGTAAGCTTCTGATGAGCTGACTGAGCACAGCTACATCATGTAGCACTTTTCACATTGCCAAGTTAACAGCTATCACCAGAGGTAGAATTTAAACTGCTGGAATAAACAAAGTCAAGGGGAAGTATCTTGCTGAAACGTCACCTCCCACAGAGCTTGTGGAAAGCCATTACTATTGTAAAGGTGTATATTGTAAATCATATATAAGATTTCAAATTTTATTTTATATCTCAAAAGATATACTTCAAGAATGCAAAGCATAGGTCAAGGGCAAACAATTCTCTTCCCCAGAGATTAAATAAGATTGCCAATTTTTTATATGTTGAAAACTTCCTGGCAGGTTTCAGATGGTATTTTATTATCCAATGTGGTCTAAATCTAAATCAACTACAGTAGTTCACCTGAGGAAAAAATTTACGTAACTTATGGTTATAAAATTTTAACTTACCAACCTTACTTTGTCTGAAAGACATAATCTCAGACACCTACCAGAAGAGTTAACTGGCTCACAAACTGGAAGAACATTATCAAAGTGGGAAGTGTACTGTAGTTGGAGGTAGAGTTGCTCAAGGAGTAACACTGTGCCAAAGTAGCACCAGAACTGTGGGTCTAAAGACCAAATGTCTTCTTCTTTTTATTCTGCCACTTCTATCAGGACTGTAAACATAAAGATACCTGAGAGGAGAGAGGAACTCTACAGCTGGAGCTGCTGGCAGAGCAGCAGTTTGAAAATTTGGACTGGAGAGCAGGGTCAGAAACAAATTAGTCTGTGCAACGTCAGCCCTATGGGTTTTCTTGGGAATGTCTGATGCTGGAGTCCTGAGCAGACTGTTCTTCAAAAGGGAGGGCTGTGCTGCCAAAGGGAGGGATCTGCAGAGCTGGGACAGTGGTCCAGCTGAGTGCTAAGTTTCATCTTTGGCCTTATTCCCTGTACTTCAGGACCAAAGCACAAGGCAAGGGTCCTGAAGTGCAGTGACAGTGAGTATCTCTCAGTGCTGATGCGACCTTATCTAGGGGCAGCCCCAACAACAGAACAGGAAAATATTGAAGGCTCTGATTCCAGCCCATATGTCTGATATATTGTTTATGGGCACTGCACAAAGACCAGGTATCTAGGGAAAAGATAAGCAGCATGTTACCTAGGGAAAAGGACAGCATGTTGCTGCCCCCAAAGGAGATAACAGACTGGAGACTGCCTATGTCACAGAGGTTGATACAAAAAACACATTTCCAAATTGACACCTGTGAGTATTGGTGAGGTGCCCTGCCCTCTCCAGAAGTGCTTGCTCTTGCCCTGGCAGATCCCACAGCAAGGTGCCATGGTCCATAAAATGTGCTAGTTTTTAACTGAAGAGCAAATAGAAAGGGTGGGAATGAGTGGAGAACGGGACAGTTTCACAAGCATGGGTTGCCGGTCAGAGAGCTCCCAGTCCTGCTAGCGATCCGGAGCGGGAGCCGTGGCCGGGTGATGGGGAAGGAGGCAGCGGCTGCTCAGTGTGAGAGGGACAAACGGAGCTGTTGCACAGCTCGCTGTAGAGTTTCAGGGCAACCAGGACCATTTTTTGTTTGCCAGTGGCTATACGTGTCACCTAATCTGGGACTCTGCCGCACACAGTCGCTGGTGATAAAATAAACAGCTGGAATATGAGAATCGAAGCAATCCAAAGACCAAGAGCCCTCAACAGGGAAGTGTTACCTTGGAATAAAGCACTATTCTACTTGGTTTCCTTGACATACAGGGTAGAACGGCATTTTTTTAAATTCTTCCCTCCCTAGCCCTTCTCTGTCCCCCTCTCTGAGGTCAGCCTGATGTAAGCGATGTAAGAAACACGTGCATGGGAAAACGCTGTTACTGAGACTGTGAAATCCCAGAGTGGTGTCTATTTCCCTGCCTCTGGCATCGTTCCCCTCCTTGCGCTGGGGGCAGTCGAAGTGCTGCTAACAAATCAGAGAATCTATCAAGCTTCAAAAGGACAAAGCCTGGTCAGGAGGTGTTAAAGCAGCCTGCAGCCCTGCGCCCAGGGGAAGGCGGTCTCCGGCAATTCGGGCAGGGAGCCGGACCAAGGGAGACGGCAGGACTAAGGGAAGAGCAAGGGTACCCGGGCCGTACCCTCGAGAGACACAAAAGGGTTCCTGTCCTCCTGACTGCTTTGGGTTTCGATTGTTCTTCATCCATGATTTGAAGAAAAGGGGAAAAAAGTATTCTTTTATGAAGGGGGCAGACAAGTAAATTATTATTTTGCTTCTTGCTTGACTTGAGGGCTAGAGATTAATCTATTTAGCCCTTTCGTTGGTTTGAATTAATGTCAGGAGGAAGAAACGCACCCGGGAAAATTAGACAGGAGAAGGATCACCTTTAGCTAAAACCGTACTTTTCGTGCATTAGTTTATTTGTGCTTATTTTTCCCATGTCGGTTCTCCGATTGTAAGGAAATATACAAGTGCGAAATAAACGTTTCGACAAAGTAAATAACTGTTATTACTTCTACACGTCCATAAATATGGTCTAAAACCAATAATTGATCACAGTACTTTTCATTTCTCTGCTTCCACTAGCTGAAGGACACCGTGCAACGAGAACGGCGGAGGGCACGGAGCGAGGGAGCTGGGGCAAGAGGGAGAGAGGGCGGCCCTGCTCGGAGGCGGCGGTCCTGCAGGAAGAGGTGACACGAGACTTCTTCCCCGCAAGAGCGCTCGGAAGGGCCGTCTGGGGAGCGTGGCACCGAGGAAGATGGTTTTAAAAAACAGAAGGGCTGGGGAGACGCTGCTCAGGTGGATGGCGAGGACGGAGCTTACACCTGCGGTGGGGAGGTCTGCCCCCCGGCTTGCAGGACCCCATTTTTCCCCAAAGCCCGGGGGAAGCGGCCGCTTGAGGTGGTGGCGGCACCCGGGAGGGCGGTGGGTCTTGCAGGACATGCCAAGGGCGCGGCGGAGGAGGGGGACCCGAGGACTGGGTCCGAGCAGCCGGGGCCCATTCCTGGCCTGGGCCGGCTCCGCCTGCGCTCCCGACACGTCGAGGGGCATGGCCTCAGGCCGGGCCAGGGCCGGGGCTGTTCGCCGGGGCCACCGGGCCGCTGCCGGGGCAGGCAGGCTTCCCCACAGCCCCGCAGAGCTCCCCGCCCGGCCCGGCCTGCCAGGGCGGCGGAGCCTGGGAAAAGGGCCCGCAGGGTGTGCTTATGCCCGTCGGAAGCAGGGCATCTAAGGTGAGATATACGGGAATGCTCCCAGGTATCCCTTAGAGACCTCCTGTGGCGGCCTCGGAGTGTTTTAGGCTCCTCGTCTCCACAGGAGCCGAGAGCAAGGACCCGCTTCGTGATAGCCCCGCTAATACCAAGCATCCTGGCAGGCTCTAAGAGCCCCGGCAAGGGAAGCTGACACGACGGCTCGGAGGTGCCCGCCAGCGGACACCTTTCCCTCTCAAGCGAACCGTGCTCTCGTTTTCCTTCCCACCGCGGCTGCAGTGCGGGGCTACCGACGTGGGTTATCACCTGGGGAAACAGACAGTCGAAGTGAACCGCTTCTGCGGGGATCGGGAAAACACAAGGAACCAGGGGGAAAAAAAAGAAAAAAGAAAAAAGAAAAAAGAAAAAAGAAAAAAGAAAAAGAAAAAGAAAAAGAAAAAGAAAAAGAAAAAGAAAAAGAAAAAGAAAAAGAAAAAGAAAAAGAAAAAGAAAAAGAAAAAGAAAAAGAAAAAGAAAAAGAAAAAGAAAAAGAAAAAGAAAAAGAAAAAGAAAAAGAAAAAGAAAAAGAAAAAGAAAAAGAAAAAGAAAAAGAAAAAGAAAAAGAAAAAGAAAAAAAAGAGAGAGAGAGAGGGGGGAAAAAGGAGGGAAATTATAGGTCTCAAATTTTCCTTAATTTATCTGCCTAGGCTTCCAAGCAGGAGGGAAAATGAGCCCTTATCTTTTTTTGATAAAGAAATTTCAGTGCTTTCCCGATCGGAACCACATCTCTCCACTGCCAAGCAGCTCTCTTTCGAGTATGTTCACATTAGGTATGATGTTCATAATAATAACAACAACCCCGAGAATTATGAGACAAGAGCACGTTTGACAGTGTTTGAGAAATTCAAATACAGCTGCATCGGCTTTGTCTCTGGTTCAGTCACATTTATTTCACTAAGCTAGGCAGACAGCTTGAGTGAAGCATGACAATGAGGTTTGTAAATAGCAAATGGAAGGGTTTGCTGGGTTGTTGGGTTTATGTTGGTTTTTTTTTTTCTTTCTCCCCTCCCTGTTTGATTTTACTCTCAATCCAAATAACCTTCCTCAGTGAATGTTTCAGACAAGAGAATGTGAGCGGGAGGGGACATGGGGGGCTTATAATTGCAGGTTCCCTTTGGAGCTGGAATTAAAACGCTGACGGCGTGTGTTGCAGAGGAAAGGTGCAGAGGCAGACTCCGCTCTGACTGCAGGACGTCTGTGTTGTCTCTGCTACAGCGTTTATTTACAGCCAAGCACTTGAGAGCAAACGACGCTTCAAAGGCGCGAAAGCTGGGGGCCCTACTCTCTATGCCGAGATGCCAGGAGCACCCCAGCCGGGAGAGGGACCCAGGCCCAGAAACCCGCTCCCCTGGCTGGGACCCCGCAGCCGCCCAAGGAGCGCCCCGGGGCCGGTGCTGCCTCTGGGCATTTTCACATCGCGCCCTTCCTGCGCGTCCCGAAGTGGGGCTGGGGTTAGGGGGGACATCAGCTGGAGATGGCTTTAAAATGTCTTAGAGCGAATGGAAGAACATTAGGACAGCTAATTTCGATCGGTTACTTTTGCCAGGTTCAGGTGTCCTGTGCTTGGCACTGCACTTAGACCTGTACCTCAAGAAACACACTGAGGATGGGGTGAAATTAATAATTTCTTTCCCTTGCACCAGAATCTGCTCCCTTATTCAAGTCAGGTCATCACTTTCTGCAGACTTCTCCTGCTTCCTTTGCGTGAGAAATGTCTTCCTGTCTTTTATCAAGCTTTTACTGTCACCCGCCCCGTAACATTGTCCCAAAAAAAGAAAAAAAAGAAAAAAAAAAAAAAAAAAAAAAAAAAAAAGCACCCGATTTACTTCAACCACTTTGACCAGTTAAAATGCATTTGCAAAAATGTCTGCAGCTCTTCAAAACTTTCCCTGCTTCCTTATCAAAGCCATCTTTCCAGTGGAAGAATTGGGAGGGCTTGTTTATTTGTTTTGGGTTGCCTCAAAACTCTCTCAGTCTGTCGCTTGTTGTTGCCTAGAGTGCCCGTGTTCTCACGGCCGGCCTCCCTGAGAGATGCTGTGGTCCTGGCAGCTGGATCCGAGCTGAGAGCTTCACCTGATGACAAACAGCCCCCAAAGTTTCCCGCAGAGACTGTTGTGCTTTGCTAAGTTTTACTGAATATGGCAGTAACTCATTTTCTTGGGCTCTTTTTAGCCACCGCGTCTTCAGCGAAAGCCTTTTCTTGGGGCTACCACTGCAGTCCCTATTCATGAGGAAGGGCAAGAGACGGACATCGGAATCCTTATCTCTTCCTGGGAGGGCAGGAGGGAGGAACGAGTGGAAAGCTTTATCTCTTCGCAAAGCCTGTCACGAAGCGGGTGAAGCCTGCCCCTGCTCTCCGTAAGGCAGGGAACGAGACTGCAATAATAGAATACAAACATGTGTTTTGTTTTCCATTAAGTCGATAGACCAGACAAGGTCTGCCCCTGGGAAAAGATGACTTGAGCTGTTAATGAGAGCTGACACTAGGATTTAAATAGTGAGGGCTCCTTTTGCCAGCGGTGTCTCAGCAATATTGCTTCATTTTTTTCTCCCCTCCTCTTCTTCGCAGGTCTGAGAAGGTGCCCCAGCAGTGCACGCAGGGACGGTGCCACCAGCGGGGACATCTCTCAGGGTGAAGGTGGCAGGAACTGCCACTCCTGCGAGGCTGCTTTTTTTTCGTGGAGGTCCTTTGGAGGCGAGAGGGGGAGACGAAAGTGCTTTCAGCGCTTTTCTCCGTGCCCCGTGTACGTAAATGTAAAACTGACCCGTTTTGTAGTGGTACCAACACCGCACCGAAAACTTTAGGGCCTTTGAGGGGGAGCACAGTGGTGGCTGACGCTTGACGGCGCGGCTCCTGCGGACGGGCCGGGGGTGCGGGGCGCGTTTCGGCTCTGGGGCGGCCGGGCAGGGGCGGCGCTGGCTGTCCCCGCGCTGGCTGTCCCCGCGCTGGCTGTCCCCGCACTGGCTGTCCCTGCACTGGCTGTCCCCGCGCTGGCTGTCCCCGCACTGGCTGTCCCTGCACTGGCTGTCCCCGCGCTGGCTGTCCCCGGCGCGGCGGGCGCTGCCGGCCCGTGGCCACTAGATGTCGCCGGCGCCGTTCGGATGGCGCTGCCGCCCCGCCGCGGCCGCCGCTCCGGCCCGCGGACGGCCGGGGGCACCGCTCGGCCCCGCTCCGCACGGGCCTGCCCGGGAGGAATCGCACATGGCCCTCTCCTTCCCCGCGGGGACCGGGTCCCGAGGGGACACCTCGGAGTCCCGAGGACACAAGGCTTCCTGCGGCCCCGCCGCGCCTGCCTCGGTTGGCGATACGGCGGCCTGCTAGGTGAGGGGCTTTGTGGTGTGAAATTTCAGCGATGAAAGGGTGTCTGAGGAAGACGCGCAGGAGGTTCGAGCCGGAAGCCTCGGTAGCGTGTTCCCTTGGAGATGTACGGAGTTTGTGCTTCGGCCGGTTTGCAGGGGGCAAAGCGCTGCGGGTGCGTGGCTCCCACGGGAATATGGTCCCATCGGGACAGGCTAGTGCCACACTGGCATCCCCTGCGTGGAGCTCCGGTGCCGCCAGAGGCAGATGCGAAGCACGAAGTCGGCGGCTGGCCCTGGGAAAAGCTCCCAAGCTGAGCATTTCTGTTGTGTGAAGTGCCCGCATTAGCAGCCCGAACACGTAGGGAAAGGCTGACATCTGCGATTTGGTACGAGGCACCCGAGAAATGACAGACCTCCCGGTTCAGAGGGGCGCCCCCGCCTCGGCTCCCGGCGGGGGAGGGACCCACCGAGCCCCGGCGGCGCCTGCGGGAGCGGCTCGCCCCAGGGAAGGAAACCTCCCCTCCTGAGCTTTCCTCAAAGTCTGAAAAGAGCTATACGACACAGTCTCTAGATGTGGAACGTTCACGGTCAATGCTCAGAAGTGAAAAGATAGAAGGGAACCTTCGGTATAAACTTTGAGCCTGATTCCAGTGGAAGTACAAATAACAATAGTTTCCAGGCTTTTGTCCCCGGTTTACAGAATAACACGTAAAATCGAGGTTGCACCGTAGGTCATTTTACTCAGCCTTTGTGCCAACGCACCTCTGCCTTTTGACTCTTCACTGTATAGTTTATACACCAGCCCCCTACTATCCTCCCGAATTTTTCAAAGCCCGTTCACATCACTGGCCTGAAGTAGAAAGAAACCAGAGCTACTTTATTTCACAAGTGCTGGAGAAACCCGCCGGGGCAGGAGAGACCCTTGGGAGCCTGCAGTGAAGGCGCGGTCGGACCGAGCCGTGCTCGCCTCACGGCAGGAGGGACCCGCTCGGATCGGTGCGGGGTCCACCCCGCTGCGAGCACGCACACACACACAAGGAGAAGAAATGTGGAGACGTGAAGGGGTGGGGGAGTATATAAAAAATCAAAAGAAGAAAAGAAAAAAAGAAAAATTCGTTCGGGGTTAAACCTGAAAAAAAAAATTAAAAATTAAAAATAAAAACCCTGGCAGAGGAGTCCCGAAATTTTCTTTTAACTCTCTTCGTATTTTCGGTAGCCTGTAGTTTGTACTGGGCTGTTGGAGTCGCGTCACGGAGGACAAATGTCATTCCCATGGACCTGTGTTTGCATGGTCAAAATCGAAAAGGGCGCTCTTCTTGTTTCGATAGGTTTCCGAGCTCTTGCTGGGCTACGGCTAAATGGCACCTTTAAGTACCAAGATACGGGGCAAAGGACGTATTGTAAGAACGGATGGGAGTATGCTTGGCATACCCGACATTTATTGAATTATCCAAAATTAAATAAGTTAGTTACAGATAAAGAAATGTTAGGTATTCTGTGACACAAATGTTGCACGAACTGCCTGCAATTAAGTTGTTTTGTTTTCAGGGCTGTTCTGCAAGCATCTTCCACATGGTTGGTAGAAAGGAGAGATCTTATGGGCTGTTCTGCGTTTTCAGAGACGATCAAGTCAGTCCTGAGAGGGGAAAAGAAAGAAAGAAAGAAAGAAAGAAAGAAAGAAAGAAAGAAAGAAAGAAAGAAAGAAAGAAAGAAAGAAAGAAAGAAAGAAAGAAAGAAAGAAAGAAAGAAAGAAAGAAAGAAAGAAAGAAAGAAAGAAAAGAAAAGAAAAGAAAAGAAAAGAAAAGAAAAGAAAAGAAAAGAAAAGAAAAGAAAAGAAAAGAAAAGAAAAGAAAAGAAAAGAAAAGAAAAGAAAAGAAAAGAAAAGAAAAGAAAAGAAAAGAAAAGAAAAGAAAAGAAAAGAAAAGAAAAGAAAAGAAAAAAGAAAAAAAAGTCGCTTTAGAAGGAGAAAAACTTCTGCTTCGGAGAGTTCAATGAATTATTTTAAATGCTATATCTCAGAGAAAAGGCTTCCTATAACAGATTCCTAGATAGTGTCAAATTATAACGAATTGAATCACAAGAAGCAATTACAAAGCAAATATTGTGATCGGTGTTGTGGATAAAATCGGAGCCGGATTTATAGAGGAATATTAACTCAGATTTATTAATTTTTTAATCAACATTGATTAGAATAGTGTTAAGCCCAGAGACCTCTTCCTGTAGGTGGCGTCCTTTGGGTACTGAGTAATCAATAATAGTACAGTCATACTCAGGAGACTTTATTAAGCTTCGGATAATAAAATAATTAATATATTTTAGTTATATTTTTATTGAAAGCAAAAAACCCTGGATTTATCATAAGCAAAAGTGTGTTTCTCCTTCACGTGGATGCAAATAAAAACTGTTTGAATAAATAAGTTGTTTCTGAACATTTTGTTGTCAAAGTGTTAAATGTCCCCGTCATTTTTATTCAAACACTAACATGATTACAGCCAATTATATATTCACCACTGTTCTTTATTTTAGAGTAATTGTACTTGTCACTAATAAAACAGAGACATAATGGATCACTACTGTTCTGAATTTTAAAGCAATTTTCTGTAATTTGATTGAATTATACATCATCTCCACTACTTTTTTATTTCTATATTTTGAAATCCTATTTTCTTGAAAATTGCAGTTCTATTCCTGTTTTGTTGATCCTGAAGTAACGAAACCTTCTGTAACATTTATAAATAGAGCCTCGTCCCTTTTGAAATGTGGAAAATCATGATTTCAGTCCCAACATACTGAAAGCTTTAGATTGAAAATCTGAAAGTCCAGAGAAGTGCCTAAACCAGACCGTTGGCTCAACATGCTGTCCTTGGAAATGAGAAGCAGAACAAGCAGTGAGGAAAAAGAAAATTCAGTGTGCAGGAAGTATTGATGACTTTATCGCAATGATTTGAGGAGTTTCTTGGGGCTCAAACATAGAAAGACATCAAGACACGCAGTTCGGTTGCTAGTATTTACCACGGAAGAATAAAGACACAGGGAACATACACGCCAACTGCATTCCTCCAAGAATTTAGAACCACTATATACTGTCCGTATGTTCTTTTAGGTAGGCGATTATAGGTGAGAAGCCCAGAAGTGACTTACTTGGCTATCTTTAAGAACAGACACTAGAGATGCAGAATGATACAGAAGTGTATGGACACACTGTAAACACATACAAAATACTGCGGTGAGTTATTCTACGGCTCTTCGGGTTTCTCTGAGAATGAGCTCTCAGAAGGATAGAGTTTTGTTGTTTCCCAAAGCCGAAAGCACGCCTTTAATTTAGCAATTGTATCAACCATCAACGGGGAGAGAGGTATGATCTGCGTTGTCGACAAACACAAATCAAAAAATGGTACAAAGGCTTTCACAAGTTAATTTCATATGACAAAACACGTGCCTACCACAACAGATAAAGTTGAACTATCGTTTGCAAACCATGCGATTGTGTAGAAAGATATTTTTTTAAGTACACTCAAACACGAATGTTTTCTCCATTATTGTGTAAGGCAAAACTAAGGGAAAGAGCAGGAGTGCGCGGGTGGCTCACTGCGAGATACTTTCTGTGAAGCTTAAGGGGAACACGACATCGACCTTCAGTGAGAACCAAGCTTGTTGCTTTTGAGGATTCCCTCTGTAGTATAACCACAGAAATGAGCTTGAAGTCACCTTGGAAAGCAGAAAAAAAAATGTTTTAAAAAACCTACTAGTATCTTTTAATTAATTCCAACGTGTACAACGACTCAAGAGACTTTTATTTGCCCTTTCATTAGTGTTTTGAAATGAATGCGAAAATAAAGTGTAATGTCATCCTCTGCAATATCCTGCTAGAAGACAAATGGAAATTACTTATTTGTTGGAGTTTCCGTAGCTATGGCATGATTTCATTACTTGGTGGCGTTTACAGCTCGATTATAATAAACACTGTTTTCTAAAAACTCCTAGGAAACGCAACCTCAGTGTGTGTGAGCGTCTATGCGAGTGCCCCATCTAAAAGATGGAGAGGAGAAAACCCACCAAGGGGATGTATACCGGGAGAAATCTTTCTGTGTTTTTCCTCTCCACAATGTCGATGCCGGGAGAGTCTGTCTGCAGCCAATTCATTTTCTCGGTCAAATTATTATCGAGGCAAAACTACAAGCCCCAGGCTCTAGCGAGGCATGGTCCGTGGTCGGTGGGAGGGACACAAATGGGATTTAACTTGTTGCCAGTCATTTTTGTGTGTTTGTTTGTTTGTGCTGGTGCTTTAAAAGCGAAACAAATTCCAGAAACAAAGCAGGGGGGAGGGGGAGGCCGGGGAGAGAGAGAGGGAGGAGGAAAACAAGCTCTATATAAAAGGCATATCATATTAAAATAATACATGGACACACCCACTGATATCAAGGGTACGATATCAGCCCTTCCCCAAGAAACTTATTTCTAAGTGGTAGCGGTTATAATCATCCAACAAGCCCCTTGCCATCACTCCCCCCTCCCTCCGCTAAAGAAAGGAAGAATGAAAGAAAGAAAACATGGAGACCACCCTGCCCGATATAAAAAGTGTTCAGAACAAGCTACACAAAGAGGCAGATCCTGCGAGCCCTGTTTGTGCCAGGACACCGAGGAGCGAGCAAGGTCCGCTCCCCGAGCAGCCTCATTGGCGCTAGCGCCAGCCCCATCATCCCGGCACCCGCCAAGCGGGTCCGGCCGCGAGCGAGGAACGGCATCTCGCTCGGGCACCTCCTCACGCTGAGCCCCGACACGGGGAAAGCCGACATCATCCTTACTCCGCGGCTGCCGAGCGCCTTCTCCTAGAGGGGTGTACCGCGACTGTGGCTTTCTACACCGGGCATTCTGCTGTGGTTACCAGGGGACCCAGGGGCGGGGGAAGATAAGAAGGATAGGGGAGGATGATGCGCTTTTGTAGGCCCTAAAATACGGATCCGCCGCTGACCCGGCCGAGCGCGAGAGCCGCGGACCGAGGGGTGCGGCGCTGGCGCGGTGCGGGGCCGGGGCCGGGCGGGACGGAGCAGCGGCGGGCGCGGCACGGCCAGGTAGGACGGGAGGATGGGCACCCCCGGCCCCGCGCCCGCATGCCCTTGGCGGAGCCACGGAGTGGGAACAGCGCCGGGAGAAAGACAGAGACCGTATCTGTCCTTCTGCCGGGAAGGGGTGGAAACCGGGGAGGGGGGGCGGGTGGAGGGGGGAAAGGGCATCTTTTCTCTCGAGTCACCGAAAAACTGCAAAACCAGATCCATGTGTCATTTGCCGAAGATTACGTTTATAGGAGGCTAAAGAGCTTTAGAACAACACCATGAAAATATTCGAGCAACAGTTTCTTAAGAGTCAAAGAGCAGCTAGAGGTCTTCTTCAAGCACTACTTGGGGTTTGTGTTGTTGGGTTTGTTTCCTCACCAGGTCTTTTTTTCCGCCTCCCCCCTCCCCCGTATTTTATTTAATATTCTTTGCTTCAATATCACAACGCCGACAAAAGCACCGGCCTAGTACGTTTTAATAGTAAACCCAAGAGAATACAAAATTATGTATTTAAACCGCGAGAACAGAACAAGGTTTTTAACTGTTCATTTCTCCCTTGCATTTTATTAGCGTCATTTGCATAACTCCGTAGATAATTCTTAAAGTATATTTTACCTTTTTGTTTGAATTCTGAATTAAGGAGAGGCATATACCTATGCCTATGCAGGTGTAATGGCTCTTTCCTGCACACTGGTGTATATCAAATAATATATATTATTATACAGTAGCGATAATAATATTAATAAATATTAATATTAAATAATACTCGTCCTATAATCGCTATTAAATAATAGCAATATTTAAGATCTAAAAAACCCGCAGATCTTCAAGTTGACAGTCAGTATAAAAATATTCTGTTCTGAAAAATTCTGGCAATGGCAGCTGAATACAATCAATCTAGTGGATGCTCTACACCGCCTAGATAGGCTTTCTGTGGATGGCATTCTACAGCTACAGGAATAAATAAATAAAATCTTCAGCTTTTAATTAAGGTGATTTAATTCATAGCTCTCCACTCAGCGTAGTCGCCGTGGGAAATGTATACTCCAATGTTTACTCGGATCTGTTTCTGTCACTATTCTGTCTTGTTTTACGCTTACGACATCAGCACAGCTTTCTGGCCCCTACAGCCATTGTTTCCCATTTCGACGTTCTCCGTTCAACCCCTGCCCGCCCAAGAAACTCCCTAAAGCTCAACAGGAGGAGAACTCAGTGCACTTAGTTTATTAATGTCATTGTTTTAACGCTACCTCTCCCTCAGTTGCGCAGGCTCGTCTAAGGTATACAGTGTCCCGGTGGCTGTTCCTTATGGTACAGTGCAGCTTCTCAAAAGATCATCGGATGGAGAAATTTAGCTCTTTTTGAAACATTTAAGTAACTGAGCAATTAGTTCTGAAGGGGAGGGGGGGGGGTGGAAAGGAGGGAGGGAAGACTCGAGAGCTTAAGTAAGGGGGGGAGGGGGGAGAGACACAACACGCTAGCCCGAAAACAACGGGGATGTGTATGCATGGGAGGCAAACTCAAAAGGTTTGTATTTAAAGTATGCTTGCAAGGTCTTCGGCACAATATGTGCTGCTGGCCTTAAAGGGGCACAGAGTGCCAATAACCATTAGTCATCCAGTAGGGACCTTTCATTACAGATTTATCTTTAGGGGGAGTTCTCCGAAGGGAACATAGCTGCGGATTCCAAACCCGGTCCAGTTCCATTTACACTGTGCGTACCTGCTGCAATAGAAGGGAGAGATACTTACCAGAGTTTCGGAAGTGCGCGGATAGCACCAAGGTCTCTGCGGTGCTCCTTTCCTCTGCGGATTACTGTCTTGCATCCGAGGCAGTTCCCAGTCTATATTTGATATTAACAGCCTCAAACACGAGGCTCTCCCATAGACATTTTTTTCCAGGGTTTTCAAGCAAATTTCTCGGTGCCACAATGTTATGATGGAAGGATGCTGAAATGACAGGCCTCGTAGACGCTTGTCTTAATCATCGGCTTCTTAATTTAGTTTTAGTGCTGTGGTTTTGTGTGTGTGTGCGTGTCTGCGCTTGTGTGCGCGCAAGAGAAGCCTCTGACAACCTGCAGCTTCCTAATGACTGACGAGGCAGGGCTGCTGCAGCAAAGTAACACTTCCCTGGTGTGAAGACCTCTTACTGGGAAGTTTAGTTCACTACTGTTCTCGCAATCCTAATCGTATAACTTGTAACTAAAACCCATGGAAGAAGGATATAGCATGCTAAACAGACTAACTTCTAATCACTAGAAGCTGTTGAGGATTAACTGGAAGCTGGCTAGAGGCGGACACCTAAACTTAAATCTTCAAATGCAGAGAGAAGTCTGGACCATTGAATGCTTCTTCCTCTCCCTCTCTGCCTCCATTCATCCAGCCACCTTCAGTCCCATTCACCCCTCTTCAAAATGTTTGACTACCTCTTTCTCTTTGTTAGCGCACTGCTCCGTCCCCATTCGCCATGCCTTAGCAGTAGGGTATCAGTATCTGCTGAGCAGTCCTTACCTTAATTCCCCAGGTAACTTGGAATAAATAAGGCAAGCTTATAGTCAAGGGGGAATAGAATTATATAAGCGTACATGGAGGCATTTACTGTACCGAATGCGATATTACTGATTGTTAAACCAAAGTGTCCGGACTCGTTTCATGGAAGCATGATGCCATCGAAGCTTGGTTATTAAATACCCTTTCTTCATGGCTGAATAAAATCTCATTCATTTCTTAAGCTGTCAGTACATTTTAGCAGCTTAACCGCCCTGAAAGAGCCCCAGAGTACAGAGCCACTATACCCGTGTGAAGGGGGACTGAAGGCTGAAGCTGGGGCGGGGGGTGGTGCAAGGGAATTACGCTGCATGCATTAAGTGTACATTGGAGAGGGTCTTTTATTCCTTTGGCCTTTAATTTAGAAACAAAATAAAAATTTAAAAAAAAAAGGCGGGGGGGAGGGTGGGGGCAGAAAAGTATGTGGTTGAAACACTATCCCTACGAGTTATACTCAAGAGCTGCATGGATATCGCTGTCGAATGGTACTTCAGCCAGGACTTTTCAGCTCAGCTATTAAGCCCCATCCTGACCCTGGAGCTGGATACTCCCAGCCCATCCCCGCCGCTCGGTTCGGTGGATCCGCAGCGTCGACGAGCCTGCAGGTGAAGCACCATTCACACTGCAGAGAGCCGGCTCCTCTCTGCACACTCACCCGCATTTCACAGGGCTGAGGGCTGTGAGCCTACACTCCGCGCAAAAGCTTCTGTTCCAAACACTCCACAAAACCTTCCCTGTTAGAAAATGCTGCCATGAGGGACTTTCTTAGGAGAATTCGGGTTTAGCCAGAGTTGAGCGGTCAAACCTGCCGCTCATGCAGTGCCCTGAAGCACAAAGGTACCACTGAAGTGGACTGGTGTTCGGGGCAGAGCTCAGGAAGGAGCTGGCATTAGAGCAAGACTCCCACATTTCCAAAGTAAATATCTCTAGCTTTATAAATGGTGCATTTTCTGCCAAAGGGGAAAAAAAAGAAAAAAAAAAAAAAAAAGAAAGAAAAAAAAAAAGTGCCTCGTAAGTTAAAGTCCAGCAGAAATTGTAATTGACGTGGCTTCTCTTACATATCCTTTTCCCTCCTGTAAACAATGAATTAATCTTCATGGACTTAGAAAGATATGTACTACATATTGGACAAAACATTTCCTTTTTTGGTAGAACTGTATATCCATGGCATTAAAAAAACTATAAATCCTAAGTTTGTGCACAGGGTTTTATTCCACACCCGTGACAAATGACTGAATGTTAAATCTAGATCATCAAATGTTTTTAAAGTGTGCTTCTTGCAGTGTTAGCCTTTTGTTCAGAAATGCAAAAAAGATAAAACTTCTCTTTTCTTCCCCACTACATTTTCATCCCTGATCACAACACAAAGTAAACTCAGCTTTGACCTAAGAAACACCTCAAGGCATTAAAATTTCAACAGGCAATGTCAGTGTTACATTAAACAAGAACTCCTCCAGTTCGCTACAGAGCTGGGATTTGAATAAAACGTTCAATGTTAACAAACAATACACACGTTTGGCACTTTGTGTATTAAATGGATCAAAGAGATTTGATAAGGCACAATACACCATTTGTACAGACCTGATTGAGTTAATATAATATCAGCAAATTTTACAACGAAATGAATCTGTTTCTTTTCTTTGTGTTTAAAACCAGCACAGATTACAAATTTTAATGATCTGAAAATGTTTGGTATACAAAATCATGCTTATTTCAGTATTAGCAAAAACACAAGAAATTTTTCAACACAAACACCCAGCTGTGTCTATTTTAAAGGCAGTTCAATGACAGCTTGCACTTATGAGCATGCAATCAGCTAATTTCGCTTTTTTTTTCTTCTGTGTTAATCAACACTTTCCTTCCTGCATATCAGAGTACAAATAGTATAGTTACTCCACATCAGTAAATGTTTACGTAACCTGTCCTTTCTCAAGAATCTGGTTACACCGAATCATTACATGCTAGACCGAATAGGAAAACGCACTGGGCCCAGCCACCCTAATGGGATCCTAGTGCACCATAATGACACATATTAGTTAATGATCATCATAATCATAATAATATGCAGGAAGCTTACCTTTCCTCTTACCCCTTGCCATGGTAGAGTCATATAATATCCTCCCCATTGCACTCTTCTTCAAGAAATCCCATACATTGACTTCAGTGTTGAGAAACGAAATAATTATAAATTGTCACGATTTTAAAAAACCAACAACCTGAAATTCTAAAAAAAAAAAAAAAATCCAAACCCAAACAACAAACAAAGGAAAAAAGAGTGGTTGTTGATCATTAACTTGTGTGTGTGTGTCAGTAGCAACCTGTTATGAAATTGGTTAAATAAATACAATTGTGGTAAGGTCATTCGAGGTTAATCCAATGCACAGAGTTCATGCCATCCTCAATTGCAATTGTTTATTACCGGTCCATTTTACTTGTCCTCGTTATTTACTCTCTCTTTCTCACACTCGCCTTTCCTCCCTCCCTCGTACACATACATACACATAAATAAAACGCACGTCTGCACAGAACTACATTCATTGCATTGTGCTCTAACCTGAATTTCCTTGGGATAAATTGTTTTATCTGGGGTTGAGCTGCACGTATTGTTTCTACGGAGCATCATTTCCTCCAGCACAAACGTGAAGCAGCTTAACGCGGTGCTAGGCGTTTGCCACAGCTTTGGTCTGAACGCGATCAGCACGCTCTCTGTCCATAACACTTCTCCTTCTCCTTTCCGAGTAAGAAAGCTGCGCGATGTATCTCACTTTGTTTTCCGCTTGATTTTTTTGTTCCCGTGCTGACAGTAAAAAACGATATGCGGTGGACGATTAATACGCAACCCTTTGGTCCCGGCAAAGCGCAGCCGTAAGCCCGAGACTATATCACCGCGTCTACTTGTGGAAAGCGGCGGTGCCAGACCCTTTCCCTGCCCCTGGAGCATCCGGCCCGCTGCCGCCCGTCCTACCCCTTCTCCCAGCAAAACCAGAGCCCGCGGAACTCAGACCCCGTGGCCAGGCGCAGGGCCCGGCCCGGGCCGGCAGGAAAGCGCAGTGTCGATTTCATGGGCTACCAATACCAACATTTATTTTGTACGCCTGACGCGCGGCCTGCGCGCGGCCGGCTCGGCCGGCCCGGCAGCGCCAGGGAGGCGCAGGGCGCCCGGCGCCACCGCCCGGCTCTGGCGGCCGCGCAAGGGAAGCGGCGTCCAGCGGGAGAGCGCGGGGTTGAGAGGGCGGCGGCGGGCAGGGATGAGCCAAGCCCGGCTCAGGCCGCCGGTGACACGGGGCAAAAGCAGGGGAGGAGATGGGCCGCTCGTTCCCGAGCCTCCCAACTCACAGTCCGGAGAGCGGCGGGCACGGCCCGAGCGGGCCGCGGCAGACCCCGTCTTCCCCTGGCAGGCCACGGGCAGAGGCGTCCGGCCCCCGGCCGCTGCCGCGGCCCGGGCCCATCCTGCCGCCTGCGTCCCCTCTGGACGATTGTTTTGTTTTCTCCCTCGGTAAAATAACAAACAGAAATAACCGGGCCTGGGAAAATAAACTCGCCGAGCGACTTCGGCGGGATCCAAAAAGTAGTACCTCCACCGCCGCGATGTGCCGCGGCCGCTTCACCCACCCGGCCTCCCACCCCGCCTCCTCCGTCGCCAGAGGAAGGGGCAGCTCGTGGCAACTTGAGTCGGCCGGAGGAACTGGGGGAGCGGGCGGCCGGGCCGGGCCCGCCGCCGCGGGCCGGGCGCGCGTTGTTCGGTGCGGGGGGATTTGTGCTGGCGGCGGCGGCCGGGGGGGCACGGGGCGGGGGGCGCGCGCACCGCGCGGTGATGCGCCCCTGCGCCGGTATCCCTGCGCCGCGGGAGCCGCGGCGGCGGCGGGGGCGGGGCGCGCGGGGCGGGGCGGGGCGTGGCGGCGCGCCGCCATTGGCCGGCGGGCGGGCAGACGCGCGGGCACGCCGCCGGCCCTGATTGGGCGGCCGGTGGGAAAGGTTAAACCAAAAAATGTTTTACAGCCCCGGTGCGTGCCGGCAGCTCTGAAATTAATTGCGGCCGGGGCGGGCTGTATCGCCCGTCTGCCTCGCTCCGCGCCGGCCCGCGGCGGCTGCTGCTCCCTCCTGCCTCCCCCTGCGCTGCCGTGCCGGGGGAACCGGGCACCATGAAGTAGCTTTTTTTTTTTTTTTTTTTTTTTGGTGTGTGTCTGTGTTTGTGTGTTGTTGCCTTTTTTTTTTTTTTTTTTTTTTAGGTTTCAGAGGGTTTTTTCCCGTTTTTACCTTTTTTTTTTTTTTTTTTTCCTCCGCTCCGACTCGGTTTGATTTTTCTCTGATCGGTGATTATTATTACTATTATTTTTTTCCCTCCCCGGCGGTTCCTGTCCGTGCTACATGACTTGCCAGCGCTTGAGACTGCGGTCCAACTGCGCTGCCGCCGCCGCCGCCACCGCCGGTGGTGCCGCCGCCGCCTCGGCCACCGCCACCGCTTCGGCCGCCGCCTCCGCCGCCGCCCCGCGCGCAGCTCCCTCAGCCGCCGCAACTTTCCCCCTCAGACTAGTGTGTGATGTTGGACATGGGAGATAGGAAGGAAGTGAAAATGCTGCCGAAATCCTCCTTTAGCATAAACAGCCTGGTGCCCGAAGCCGTCCAGAGCGACAACAACCACAGCAGCCACAGCCACCACAACAGCCACCACCCCCATCACCACCACCATCACCACCACCACCACCACCACCCGCCGCCGCAGCAGCCCCAGCGAGCGGCCGCAGCCGAGGAGGAGGACGAGGAGAAGGGGCAGCACCTCCTGCCGCCCCCCACCGCCACCGCCTCCGGCGCCCTGGAGGTGGCCAAGGCGGACATGCTGGCGGGCAAAGGCGAGGCGGGCGCGGCGGTGGCGGCGGCGGCGGAGCTGGAGGAGAAGGAGAAAGCGGCCGAGGAGAAGAAGGGGGCGGCGGAGGGGGCCAAGGACGGGGAGAGCGGGAAGGAGGGGGAGAAGAAGAACGGCAAGTACGAGAAGCCGCCGTTCAGCTACAACGCGCTCATCATGATGGCCATCCGGCAGAGCCCCGAGAAGCGCCTCACTCTCAATGGTATCTACGAGTTCATCATGAAGAACTTCCCCTACTACCGGGAGAACAAGCAGGGCTGGCAGAACTCCATTCGGCACAACCTCTCGCTCAATAAGTGCTTCGTCAAAGTGCCCCGCCACTACGACGACCCGGGCAAAGGGAACTACTGGATGCTGGACCCCTCCAGCGACGACGTCTTCATCGGAGGCACCACTGGCAAGCTCCGCCGGCGCTCCACCACCTCTCGGGCCAAGCTGGCCTTTAAGCGGGGCGCCCGGCTCACCTCCACCGGACTGACATTCATGGATAGGGCAGGATCCTTGTACTGGCCTATGTCCCCCTTCCTCTCCCTGCACCACCCCCGGGCCAGCAGCACTTTGAGTTACAATGGGACCACGTCCGCCTACCCCAGCCACCCCATGCCCTACAGCTCAGTGTTGACTCAAAACTCCTTGGGAAACAACCACTCCTTTTCCACGTCTAATGGGTTAAGTGTTGATAGACTAGTCAATGGAGAGATACCTTATGCCACTCATCACCTCACAGCAGCAGCTCTGGCCGCCTCAGTGCCGTGTGGCTTGTCAGTTCCCTGCTCCGGCACCTATTCCCTAAACCCCTGCTCTGTAAATCTCCTAGCAGGACAGACGAGTTACTTTTTCCCCCATGTTCCTCACCCTTCAATGACTTCTCAAAGCAGCACTTCAATGACGGCCAGGGCAGCCTCCTCCTCCACGTCGCCACAGGCGCCCTCCACTCTCCCCTGTGAGTCCTTAAGACCTTCTTTGCCAAGTTTTACAACGGGACTTTCCGGAGGACTGTCTGATTATTTCACACATCAAAATCAGGGGTCTTCTTCAAACCCTTTAATACATTAACATCCATGGGATCAGACTGTAAGTGAACATTTTACACACGTTTGCATTGTAAATGATAATTAAAAGGAAAAAAAAGCAAAACAAAAAAGTCCAGGTATTTTTTATTAAGTCCCCCATTTTCTGTACGTTTGTTCAGTCTTTAGGGTTGTTTATTATTACACCAAGGTGAGGAGTGTCAGCAAGGTGCAATGTGGGGAGATTGCATTGTAGACTATGAAGTTTGGAAGACGAAATTATAGTAGAATGTGTATCTAAATAGTGACTGCTTTTGCAATTTTTTACTCAAATATGATAAGTCTATCACTAAAAGCCGCCCGATTCTCCATGTTTGCAGTATTATAAGTTATCATGGATATGTCGGTGGGTGCAGACCTTGAAAGAAAAAAAAAAGACAAACCACTAAATTTATGAAAACTATAAAAAAACCCCTTAAAACATAATTTGTATTTAAGCAGATTTAATACTGAAAAATACCCAAGATCTACTTTTGGCCATTTATTATTTTATTATTTTCTTTACCGAATTGCTTTTTTTCTTTTTTTTTTTTTCATTTGTTTGTTTGTTTACTTTTAGACCAAAGATTGGGTTTTAGAAAATGCACTCAGTGTACGAAGTAATTTAAAAAAACAGCAACATTATTTCAGTTTGCAGCACTGCCCGTTCAAATGAATCAGAAGGGGACAAAATTACTGATTGCCTTCAGTTTGTGTTGTGTATATTTTGATGTATGTGGTCACTAACAGGTCACCTTTATTTTTTTTTCTAAATGTAGTGAAATGTTAATACCTATTGTACTTATAGGTAAACCTTGCAAATATGTAACCTGTGTTGCGCAAAAGCCGCATAAATTTGAGTGATTGTTAATGTCGTCTTAAAATTTCTTGATTGTGATACTGTGGTCATATGCCCGTGTTTGTCACTTACAAAAATGTTTACTATGAACACACAGAAATAAAAAAATAGGCTAAATTCATATATACTTGATAGTTTTTTTGTCTCTTTTATTAACCCTAATGTGGCAGAGGCTTTAAAGTTACAGTGAGATCAGAGCACTGCTTATTGCACAGTCCACCATTTTTCGTATGCTCCTTTCTTTCTCCCCCCGCCCCCTCCCATGCTGTCTTTAACTGCAGCATTTTCAAATGTAAAGGATCAGGGTATTTAATAGAACACCGTGGCCACTATTTTGATGTCCATTTTGGGGCAGAACTCTTATAAAGTCTGTTTTTAAATTGTTGGTAGGAGGTAGGGTGTCTTGCTAAAATCTGTCTTACGCTAAAAATGCTTAACATTGCATATGTATGCATATATACATACATACATGTACAATTTAAGTATATAAGCACACATTTGGAAAAAAAAGCCAAGGTGCATTATTGTATAGGTACGTATTTTTCCTGCAATCTCTGAAATGCATTCAAAGACTTATTCTCATGAAAGAAATTGATTTCGTCTCTATGGTGACTCGAGATATATTAGCAAAGGATGTGTGTGTGTGCCTAGACGCATACACATATTAGCTATCATACCATCGTTTGACCAAATTTAGCAAGCTATGATATGCATGTGTATAAAATATGACCCTTATGTTCAAGGAGCACTCTTCCGGAAGTGTCCGGGGTGTCTGTATTTCTGTCCTTTCGTGCTGCAGCCCCTGTGGCTGTAGGGTTTGTGCGAGTAGCGGTATTTTCGGCCCGGGCGGGGGGCAGGAGCCCAGCGCGCTGAGGTGAAGGCGCGCTCCATGCTGGGGAGGCAGGGCGCCGGCCGGCCCACGTGACACCCGGCCCGCATACCGATGTTTAAACCTTTTAGGGGGTAAAAACAGCCTGGCAAACAAACAAACAAAGGAAAAGCGTCAGCAAATCAAACCTGTATGGATGCGCCTCAATGTAAAGTTTTGGAAAGGAGCTCTTTTTCTCTCCTTCAGAGCCTGCTGAAGCCCAGTAACTCACGCAGGCGTGCCTAAGAAAGCTCCGTTGCCCGGAGAATCGATCCATTAGTTTTGAGGGGGCAACGCTGCTAGTAATTTTAAGAAGCATTTAATCCTTGAAAGAATTGGTGTCTTGATGAGTTTAAGGAAGCCTATAAAGGCCACAACTCTTGAAAATAATTAGAAAACTTGTGCAAAAGGTTTAGGAACTAATTGGATCCCGCGGTGAGTCCGCAGAGGACAAGTTGTTCATTTGTTACGTTTGTAGCCTAAACTGAGCTTTGCAGCAGTGCAATAAATCGGCGACTGCTCACAATAGGCCCAATGAAAAATAATCTCTAGGTCGGAGATGTTATCGCAAACGCTTTAAAGAGCTTATCTTTAAAAGACAGAAAGGAGGAAGAAAAAGAAAAAAAAATTCCGGGGGTTGAATAAAGAAGCAATAGAAAATCTGAATTCTTGCAAACAGTGTATTGTCGTGCTGAAAAAATAAGGGGAAGAAGAGGGGATCTCCAAAAAATAAGTAACACATAAACAGATGCAAACAGATCTACAGGAAAGTGGGAGAAGTGAAAGGTTAGGGATGAGAGATGGGACACCCAGCTTTGCACTGTGTGGGGGAGAACGAGAGAACTCTCTGAGAGTCTGAGCTTTCACTCTCACTTCTGCAATTCAAAATTAATCATCACTATGAGAAAACGATTGCTTTGTTTGGGAATGGAGAGATGATACCACCACTTGGAAGCTCCTACCCTCCCCCATTTTCTTGACTCTATTGTCATTAAAACAGGTGATGTAAAAATACTAAAAATAAAACTCTCTTCCAAAAAAATTATCGGAAATAATAAAATGCAATAGGTGTGATTTAAATTCTTGAAGCCTAAAGACCCCATTCTGTTTACTAGTGCCTAAACAACTTAAAGAGCAGCATCTGCTGCATCTGACAAGGAAAATGATTTATTATTTACCACTTGCAACTGGTTGTATACTGTAGGAAATCAAATAGCACCTACGTAAAGTATTATTTTGTTTGCGATGTAAAAAAAATCTGCTGTCAGTGTACTGGAAAGAGGAAAGAGACAGATCAGGTTGGAGGAAAGCACAATCTCGCCATGTCAGAGTTTGAGGTTGGCTAATAAGCATTAATTAGATAAGCGTGATGCATAATAATTCCTGAAAAGGGTAGCCTTGATGTATGTCTCTCCAGACTTAGTTTAAGACAGCACTCGCTCCCAGAGCTCTCCTTTAGGCTCGGTGTTGCAAATTATTGCCTAAGGAGTTCAGGTGCCGCAGACTTTTCTCTCTTCCTCTTACACCAGGGGCAGGGGTGGTTGCTGAGCTGGAAATTTATTCACGTTTCCATACACATGTTACCAGGAATCAGACTATTTTTGTAAAGGAAAAAAAAATCCAACCCAAAACAAAAATAACACAAATAAATTGCTAAAGTTGTCATGGATAGTATCAGGACTGCTAAGGCCCCAAATATGTCTTTACCTCTGGCTGCTCCTCAGCCAAAGAAACCCTTTTGTTCGCTGAGGCTGATCTTTGCACAGGCTCGTTCGGCACTGAATTCGAGGTGGTGGTTTGTTTGTTTTTCTTTTTGTTGTTGCTTTATTGCTGGGGGGGGGGGGGCGGGGGGGTGGTGGTGGATTTTTTGGTGGTGATGATGGGTATTTTGTGGGGGGTTTTGTTGTTGTTGTTGTTGTTTTTAGGGGGGGGCGGTTTAGCATACAGTATTTCTGTTATATGATACTTGTTTCCGCGGTGGTTGATATGTCAAATCCTCAAGCTAAGCTTTTAGGATTTTTAGCCATGCACATTTCTAGAATGATGCGGTGTCTTAGCGTCGTTTCTTTTGCGTTTCCTCATTTAGAGTGTTTATGGGGGACGAGCGGTCTTTATGGAATTAAGGAGCTATTGTTATATTCTTAGTTGATGTTTGAGGTGATTAACTTTGCTCGCGTAGATCGTAGGAGAAGAAATCTGCTCATCAAGAAACATCCAATTACGACTTTAAGGCTGCCTTCTCAAACATGTTTGAAGCATAATAAACAGTAACTCGAATTTTCAATGCGATATTTGGCCAACCAATTTTTGTCATATTTTAGACATCTTTCTTTTGTTACAGTAAAATATCATCCATTATGTGGAATGTATTCTTACGAAAGGGTTTAAAAGTAAGTGAACAAAAATGTAATTTGACCTAAATGGCACAAAAACTACTGTTTGAGGGTGTGACTTTTTTTTAATCTGATACTTGAAAAAAAATAGTTTAACCGGGACGTCATTTTGCTCTTTATAACTTCTTCTGATGATTATTAAGATTTATGTCAGAAATTATGATTCAGGTACACACCCCCTCACCACTTGTGTTAATATGAGGTCTCAATCACCATGTATTCAGTACTCACTCAAGCAAAACTCCCACTGAACTCCGGTTACGTTTTGACTGAACCACATCAGAGTTTTGCTTAGGAAAGAACACTGAGCAAGACTCCTTTTATTAGCGACTTTATTCTTTAATTGTTGTATTTTCCCTTAGGATGGGAGATAAACAAACAAACAAGTCTGCCTGTAGATAATCACTGCTATTGCTCTTAATTCTGTGACCGCGAGTAATACACCCGCCCGAGAAAGTAGGTTCGCATATATCGTACGCGACTACAAATTCAGCGATTGGCAAAAATATGTATACATACATATAGACACACACAGACTGCAGAGGTGTCTATTCATTGCACTAGTGTCTGTAGCAGCTTCTCTGCTTTTCTCTGCACCGAAGAGTTCTTGTTTTTAATAGCTCCCCCCCCTCCCTTCCGCCGCGTGGTGAAGGTGCCTGGGTAAATGGGTCAAAAACTCGTGGGCAACTGGGTTAGGAAGAGGTGAAGGTGAAGATCAATAGAGGTTTTAGGGCTGGCTGTATCTGTTGTGCTGGGTTTGTGTGACTGTGCCCAGAGGGCGGAGTTCCTGCACATTCCTACCTCACCGGAGAACCTGCCCTCAACTCCACTTCAGCTACTCCAGAGAGATGGGACCCTCCAGAAGAAACCTGCCCAGCAATCCTTCCCGCCAGAAGGGTAGGTGCACTTCAAGAAAATCTTCCCTACCTCTTATCCCCACGGGCAGATCCATGTGATACGAATGAACAGAGATGACAGACTTCTGTCTAAATGTACAGTTTCCCCGTGTCCCCGATAAACAGACCGCCCGTGCAACCGAAGCACAGTTTCGAAGCACCAGTCACACCAAAACTGCGTGTGCCTAATGTCAGGATTTTCGCTCTCTCTCTTCTTTTTTTTTTTTTTTTTTTTTTTTCTTTATTTTTTTTTCCCCTTTTTTTTCTTTTCGGTCTCTTCCTCAAAGTGTTTCCTCCCCCGGCCTTCCCCCTCCCCCTCGGGCTCTTTCGTTTCAATCGGTAAGTTGGAAGTTTCTTCGCCGGTTTAGCAGTTCTTGCGGTTAATCTGTAGATATTTTAGCTTGTTTTGTTAACGTGCTCTTTGTTTTCTTGTTTGCCACCAATGTCAGAGAAAGTCACACGGGTGCAATGTTGTGTTTTCCTTTTTTAAGATGCCTGGAGAAACTGCCTCTACCTGCCAGAAAGGCGCACGATGGCACTTGGGGATAGGAGTCCTCCGACGGCACAGGGTGAGTGCGGATTTTACTCCTCTTTTACACTCGGCAATCAAATAACTTCATGCGCGACTTTTGGCCGCTGGTACCAGAATGGGAGAGAGCGCCATGCCCGCAGATCCCTGAGCGTGCTCTGCCTTTTTGGTCACAGCACGGAAATATTACGGAGGCTAGGCAAAGTTCCCCTCCACCACTCATGTCGGGTAGAAATTTGGTCCTTTATCCATCTCTGCTATATGAAAGACGATTTTAGCATGGCGGGTATAGGCGGATTCTGTAATGAATTATTTCTAAAAATTCTGAGCTTGTCATTTGAGAAAAAGCTACAGGCTTATCGCACCTTTCAGGGTTGTGTAAAGAGTGCTAATATTCCTAAATTTCCAGGAAAGCGACTAAATGCCAAAATTTGGGGAGATCGAGGAAAGGGACCTTGCAAAGAGCAGTAGTGGGCTGGGTTTTGCTTTGAGTGCTCCAGTGAAGAAAATGCTCCCTTAAAAGGGATCACGGACAACGTTCATGTCCATGAGAGAGGCACTATCCCTTTGTCTTCCCGCTCCCCAAATTACAGGACTGCATTCTGTGTACGTGGAGATTTACGTGCCGAGATCTCGGAATAGGGGCGGAAGTTTAAACGACTGATAAAACTGATGTGCTCAGTGTGCTCATCCTTGAGGGTGGGGGCAGGCGCGCTGGTGCGTGGGCAGGACCCGGGACGGGGCCCTCCGTGGACCGACTTGTTCTCCTTTTGCTGTCCTGACGTGGAGGAGGGGAAGAGCCACTGCTGGTGTCCCACCCGGCGGATGGCTTTGACCCCTTTGCTTATGCCATTTTCGACCTCATGAAAATAATTAAATTTTTTAATACACAGCAAGTTGAGTTTTCCGTGGCGCTGTGCTTGGGACACCTCAGCGCGGGGCGTAGCGGTACTGAGCGCTTGTCTCTTTGGCGTGGCAGAAACCGGCCCCGGTGCAGGGAGACGAGCGCTCGCACACGCACAGCACACGCCGGCCGTGACTCGTGACGGGTCCGCCGGTGCAAACCTGCCCGGGACGGCCCCGTGGGTGCCGCGGGGCACCGCTGGAGCCGCCCAAGCCCTGCGCCGCGGAGAGCGGCATCCGCGCCGGCGTATCCTCGGGACGGCAGGCACCGGCGCCCCCAGCCCCCGGAGCCTTCCCGGCGCAGGCGAGCGGCCGTGCCCGCACACGCGTGTCCGCGGGGCCCGGAGCGGCGGCGGCGCTGCGCCTCCCGCGGCTGGGGGCGCTCTTGGCCCGCGGGAGAGCCGCCCCGCCGGGCCCGGCACCGACAGCGCTGCGCCCGGCAGCCCGTCGGTCCGCTCGGGGCCTCTCCCGCCACACGGCGACCCCCGCCCGGCCGCAAAACCGCGGCTTGCAGGCGGCGTTCGTGCTCGCAGAGCCTGAGCCCGTGCCGCCTCCCTCCCCTCTGGAAGTGAAGTGTCCTTCTCCGAGCAGACTTGGCGTTGCGTTCTTCTAGCTCCCGACAGACAGATGTTGCCCTAGGCAAAGGCGTTTAAAGTCCTCTTCCCAAGAACTAGTCCAAGATGATCCGATCCAGTAAGAGGATTGCTAAACTCACCTCTCGCTCCGCCGCAGCAAAACAAACGAGGGAAAACTTGAAAAACAAAGAAAATAATTAAACTGCCAAAATAAACAAATAACCAAAGCAACTACCAGCAACCTCGCCTCCTCCCCCTCTTCAATACGGTGTAACAGAATACAGTATCCAGGCTAGCGAATTAGACTGAAAGCGAGCGGATTTGCTGCTCTCAGTAGAGGAAATGAATGCAAAGTCCATTTCAAAGAATTATCTCTAGGGAGTCCTCCAAGTGTATTTGGGGTTATCCGTGATTTGAGAGGAAAGACTAAACGAGAGGGGGTCTGAGAAAAGCCTGCCATTGTCACCCTACCCTAAGGTGAGTAAAGCATCCCTGTAAAGCTAGCTGCAAAGAACTGCTTAACCTAAGCCCGAGAGGTGAAACCTCTCCTCGCCCGGAGCCACCTGACCGGGGAGCCTGAATTTCGAACTACAAAGGCGGCACGAAGCCTGGGCTCTCTTGGGTTGATTTTTTTTTTTTCTTGTTCTTTTCCCGCGGTGGGGAATTTAGAGCCCTTTACAAATGGTTTCGCAGGGGCATATTTTACAGGGAAGTAGAAACACGTGAAAGGAGCTCTTCCCCTCCGGGGCGCTCCCGGCAGCTCTCCCTTGACGGTGGCGGAGGACCAGGGTATGCAGCGGCCGGCCCACGGGGGAGACCTCTCCGAGATCCCCATTAACTTGGAGGCCCTCCAAGCTGAGCGTTTGCCCTGCACTGTTCGCTAGTGGAAGGAAGAGAACCTCTCTCCGTCGCCTCTCGACCCCACACCCCCACCTTGCTTGCTTTTACTCAGAAATTATCTCAAGTATTTAATATTAGCTAGTCTGCTAAGTTAATTATATCCAAGAGGGGACATATACCTGCCAAAAAAATCTGGCCGAAGCCTGGCTATAGAGTAAAGAAAGAGGAACCTTTTCTCAGCCTCAGAATACAATCAGGGAAAAAAAAGAAAAAAAAAAAAAAAAAAAAGAAGAAAGTTGTTTTCTCATTAAAAAATGTGCATAATCTCATCGTGAATCATAGCGTGTCCCAAAAGGATGCAATACTTTTATAAATTAAATACGAGTAATATTTACTGGTTACCAAACTGTTCTTTTGAATCAAAAATCTTGGCAATGCTATATTATAAGTTGCATTTCAAAGCTTTTTATGATGCTTGCACACCCAAACACACTTTCATCCCCACACCGATATATTTTCTAATGGGGATGATGGCTTTGATTAGACTTTTCCCTAGACACCGAAAAAAAAAAAAAAGCTGGAAAAGCTGGGACAGATTATTAGGGATGTCTATGGGGGAGTATGGTTAAGCACATCACATAATCATTTATATATTTAATACTGAGGCTCATAGGGTTCACAACACGCTGGTGATAAGTAAATCTCCTTTTAGATTTCCGAGCTGCACTTCTGATGGCGAATGAATCTAGAGGATTCTAAATGCAGTCTAGATTTTGTACTACACTCACAGTGGTACAAAATGTCAAGGGTAGTTTTATTGGCATATAGTATACACACACTCATATGGGTTTATGAGAAAACAGATGAGAATTCTGCAAATAAAAATGGCATTGTTGTTTCATCAATGAACTTTCCCCTCTGTATTTATCTTTCTATAGCTATACATATACACGTGTGTGTATATATATATGCATGTATACGTTTGTCCGATCTTTCCTGACTGTGAAGGTGCCATTTAGCATTCATCAGAAAAGGCAGCTCTTTCCTTGCTTGCTTGTTTATTCTGTTTGAGCAAAGTTGTTTGTTTTGCTGGGAAGCATTAGTTGCCTTTAGTTATGTCATCACTATCATTTGTATTTAGAAGGAAGGGTAGGACTTATTATCTCTATTTTTATTACCAAATCAGTGAAGGTAAAAGTACTAATAATTAAATACAGATCTCTGATTGCAGGTTGGAACAGCAAAATCGATTGTCTCTTCATCAATAAGACAAGTGTTGAGTAGCTTGCTATTGATTAGTATGTTTATTTATGCAGATCTTTAGGTATTTGCTTACATATTTCGGGTTCTTTGTCTGCTAATTATTATACCACATTGGTTTGAAAGAAAGAGCTTAGACTGGGAAACACACTTGACAGAACCATTCTTAGCTAACCTGATAGTGGATTATTGCAATCCAATAAGTTTAACAAATTACTTATACGTGCTTGCCTTTCGAGCAATTAGGAAACCGTTTCAGATTAAAATCCCTTGTTGCATTCGGGGTCGGTTCTTTCAAATAAAAGGGCATTATGTTTAGATATTTTCCAAATGAAAAATGTGTTTCTGGATCCGCAGAGGCTGAACAGGAGCTGATGTGCCTTTCGTCTTCCGGGCCCTTAGGTTCCTTTGTACGTGTAAAACACCTTCCCAACAACAGAGCGGCCCCTGGGGTTTCCTCATAGATGGAATGTAAGGAGGTAATCTGAATATCGAAATCAGGAATCGATATATTAAAAGAAAAAAACCTACCAAACCAAACCAAACAAAACTAAACTAAACAGAGGGATCGGCATCCAAATATCAGAGTGCTCGAAGCAGGCGGTATTTTGTGTTGCTTTTTTGCCTTATGATTTAATCGGTCCAAAAGGAATGGCCCCAGCCTCTCTGCTAAACAGTCTATTTTCCAGCCATCCCCTCTCAGGACCCCGGAAGGCTGACATTTTGATCTATTTTTTTAACACACTTTCCCAGCCGACACCCGCGTTTTCTTTCGCAGCCGTTCCGGAGAGGACTCTGCTTTATCAATATCTTCCTCGCACGGCTTCGGCTGTGCCGACACAGGCACCTGGGCGCGGGCAGCAGGGCCAGCCGGCGGGGCCGGGGTGAGCGCCAGGTGCCGCAGGGAACGCGGCTCCGCAGCCCCCGCCGCCCCGGCCGCCGCTCGCCCGGGGAGCCACGGGCCGGGGAGCGGCACCAGGACCCATGCGCCGTGCTGAGCCAGTGCTCAGCCCTTCTTCACTTATCTTCCTCGTCCTTTGCTTTCGGCAAGTTTTTTTTTTTGGCGGGGGGGGTGGGGGGGAGGATTTTTTCCCCTCTTTTTTTACCTCCAGGAACTGCTGCTTTACAACCTGTAGAGATAAGACAGCCTCGCATCAGATGATCACAGAGATAAGTAATCTCTCCCCTCGGCCAGTGGTATAGCTGACCGTATGCTCTTGAATCTTAGAGCGCTAAGTCTTTCCTGTGAATGAACGAGAAAACACTCGACAGGTCGTGAATAATCGTTTTAATGAGTGTGTAAAAGCGTGCGACGGGGTGCACGGAGCTGTCGGGTTAAACAAACAACTTGTACCCTGACGAAATCCGATTGTTAAAGTGCAAAGTGGTGTCAGTCCAATTTCCATCCCAGTTCTAAAAACCACAGATCTAAGTCGCGGGAGTCCAATTTTCCCCATTAAGAAAAATAACAATATTTTCTGAACGTAACTGCGATCGTTCCTAATGTTTCGCCTTTGGCGAAAAAAGACCAGTTGCATATCAGAGGTACAGAAGCTATTTTTATTATTTTTTGTTATTTTTAAAGACGATAGTTAAAAAGTGTGTATTTGACGTTTTCCTAGATATTATCAGATCAATGCGGTAAATATTTTCCTTTTTTGTGTGTCCGTCGCCTCCCCCTCCGTATGTTTTTTTTTTTTTTTTTTTCACAGATCACTGGAGGCAAACATCGAATTAATTGGATCTCAATGACTGAGGTTGGTAACTTTGTATTGAACTAAGGTTATCTCTGTCATAGTGTTCAGGTGTTTACAAGACATTTTAGGAGTCTCTAGAAAAGGTAAATCCAGTCAATCCATACGATAAAATTAAAAGGGTGTTAAAATATTGCACACTCCAAATCCAAGTTATACTGCCCTTGTGTAGAGAGATAACACTCTATGGGACTGTAATAATCTATCTGGAGATTATAAATTCGGAAAAAAAATGAAGTATTTTTTTGTTGTTTGAGGTGGGGTTTTTTTTGTCTGTTTGTTTTATTTTGTTGGGTTTTTTTAAAGCCTGACATCGGAATAGCCATGTGTGTTTCCTGTACAACTAGAGGGCCTTCCTTGCACTATTTTGTAAACGCAAATACCACTCTTCTAAGCCCAGTGATTATTTTTTCAAGGTTAGTAATTACGCATATTTCTAATGTTTATTGTTGCTGAAGACTTTCAGACCGACTTCAGGTCTGACATTTTCTATGAAGAGTTGTTTTCAGATGTGTCCTCCCTTTTTTTTGAAAGTATCGGCTTGAGCGAAGTGAGGTGAGGCAAGGCAGCCCCAGCTGGACACTAATGCTTTTTAAAGTTTCTCTGCTCTCCCAATTAATACTCCATTTTTCAAAAATAATATGACATTGGAAAATGAAAGATATGACAAGACGTATTGCTAAGCTATGGACATAATGGGGACCCAATGCAGTGGCATGAATGTGAAATTTACTTTTGATACTTGTGGAAGTCGAATCTGGCCATTCATGAACTAGATAGGAGGACACTCCTATGGCATATGGCATTGGTCTCAAACTGATTTCCAGCATTCACAGTATTTTGAGTTAAAAGATAGTTTTTGGGTTTGGCTTGGGGTTGGGTGTTTGGGTTTGGGTTTTGTTTTGGCTTTGACTTTTTTGGGGGGGGGAGGGGGCGGACGTTGTTTGTTTTTTTCCTCTTTTGTTTGGTTGGTTTGGGGTTTTTTTCCTCACAAAGATAGTTTTGTGTTGTGCTTTAGAAACGATGTAGGCATTGAGAACAGGTATCAGTGAACTTCGTGTTCCCAAGCATTGCAGAATCATCTTTGTACATCTTCCTCTGAAACTGGGGATAGAAAGCAAAGAGAGAAAGAAGTAAAGAGAGGGAGAAAGGGAAAGAAGGGGGAAAGACAATTCAGCCCCACTGGATTAGGAAGCAGATCTATAACTAATGAACCATAAAATCTTGTAACAGTATTTAACAAGCATCTGACGAACGTTTTGGGCATTTTCAAACATGGCTTTGTTCAGACTATATGACTTGAAACACATCATTTCCCGGACCAGTGTGAACGCTGGAGACTCAAAACCAAAATGTTCCCACCGTTTTCCTTAACTCTCTGAGTGAGAAGAAAAGGGACATAGGCTCAGTCCCAGGGAGGAAAGAGAGAGGAGAACGAAAGACAAAGCACAAGGACATGTGCCTCCGGAGCACAACAGGACAGAAGCCTGAACCCTGAGAACTAGGGAACATTTCTCACCCCCCTGAAAGACTAATGCCTTCCTCCTGCAACTGCAATTTCCTTTGCAACAAAACTGTGTATTAAATGGGCATGGTGGATAGTAAGGACCTATCAGTTTCCTGCTGTAGTTCTGCTAATAAATAAAATTCTAAGTGTTCAAAACACTCTATCTGTCACATTCACAAGATAGGTACTGTAAATTCCTGTTGAAAATATACAAACAGAGATCCAAGAGGTTGCCTCTGTTTTTGTATCTCTCTCTCACAAGAAATGCACTATCAAAACATTAATTATATTTGAAAGGGAACAGATTATTTGTTTGAGAAAGAATTACATTCTTGAATTTATATTCCACGCAGACCTCTCCTCCTGTCTGCTGAGAGGGTTGAACTGTAAATCTGTCTCAAATTATTTACCCCTAAAATGTAAGTAGGTGTGTCACATTAGAGTAGTAGAGAGATGGGAGATAATCTGTAGGTGCTTTTAGACACCTCTGTGGGATGGGTCGTTAGGGAATGTCGAAATGAACACGAAATTGCAAACCTAACGTGAAGAACATACACGCTTCTTCTTTGACAATGAAAATACAAAGGCACATAGACTTGCAGAGTTGAACCTAGTTAGCTATTAAACACGATGACTCACGGGAGTTTGGGCCCGCAGTTTCTTTATGTTTAGTTGGCTTTGCTTTGGGTTTTTGTTTTGTTTGGGTTTTTTGTTTGTTTTGTTTTTTTTATAATGCTTTCATGCACATCTTGTGGTAGCCGATAGCTGAAAAGCTACTAACCGTGTGGTGAGTCATCACTTAAGGCAACAGAAATCTCTTAAAGATCGTACCTTCTTTCATGCTTTAAAAAACACTAATAAAATGTTAAGAGGTGCTCTCCGTACCTTTACCTTTCTTCTGAGAAAAAAAATAGTGATTTAGTGGGACTTCCTTAGGAGCTCTTGAAACACTCTCCACGATGTCTGCTTTTTCCGCTCTCCGCTAACCAGACCTTCAGCATTTCCTACCTCAGACGCCATTAGCTATCTCAGCAGCACCGTTCTCCAGCATCGCAAGTGTTTTGGCAGTGTTTTGGATGTGAACAGTCCGGTCAGAAAGTTTTTTGGTGCTGTCGTGTCATGCTTGGGGAAACTCGTCACAGAATGGTTGCCCTCAGCTTGGGACCCGGGGAAGCTGCGTTAGCACTAGGTCCTGCAGAGCTGAGCCCTTTTCTCTGTATTCCTGTATTTCTTGAGCCCTGGGAAACCCAAGCCATGGGGCCTGAAGGGCGGTCGCAGGGAGCACGGGAAGGTGGGGGTGGGCGGACTTTTCTGCCTTGGATGTGCCTGGGATGTGCTCTCTCCCTGATTAGGTATCTGTGGAGGAAGAAGGTGACGTGACGAGAAAAGCCTGACAGCCAAAGTGGGAACTGTCCGGGAGAAGGATCCGTGATGAATGAGGTCTGCGAAGTCATGATGCACAAGCAGCACAGGACAGACAGTGTGCTGGCATCAAATGCCGGGTTTTGTTCGCCAGAACCATAAAGAAAAATGAGGGGAGGGGGGAGGGGGGCTGAAGGTGAGGTGGGGGAGGGGGATCTTGGGGAAGGGGTCAGTGAGGATTGGGAGTGAGAGATCGGAGAAGTTAGTGGCTGTAATGTTAGCATGCGCTCATCGTCTCCTCGGGAGAAGAAACTGCGTTTGTCAAATGGGCTGGAGCCCTGACGGGAGGCAGAGGCGCCGTCGGAGCGCTCCGATATGCGGCTATGAAATGTGGATCCCGACCGATTCGAGGGACAGTAGTTTATGCAATAATCTGTCCCAGAATTTTCCAGGCAGATGTCCTGGCTTAAGTCAGGCTCTTCGATAATCGCCGACTCATCGTAGGGAACAAGTTCTGCCCCAGGGTAGGGGATGGGATGGAAAAGGCTGTTGCGACGTCGGAGAGACATTACTACATAAACTAAAGTCCTACTTAAAGTGCAAACATTATTTCATTTCTGGAGTAATTTCGTGCATAACTGGAGCTTCTTCCTCGGGTTAGGCGGGAAGGGCTGTCGTGGACGAGCCTGTAACTTCTTGAATTGTTTTTGACCGTGCACTGTACTGCCACAATGCCAATAAACGCTTTAAACGCGTCCTACTAGCGGCCATCAGACGCTGCGGCCCCTCAGGCACGGTCCTAAGGAGATCCGGCCCCGGTCGGGACCGCTGGGTCGCTCCCTACCTTCGGGTGTCTTGGTGTTCTGGGAAAAAGTGGCTGGGTGGGCCGGGGTGTGTTGCACTGACCCCCGGGTTTTGTTTCCTCGGAGGGGCCGCTCTTGGCTCGCAGGCGGCCGCAGGGGCAGGGGCAGGGGCTCGCCTCGTGTCAGCGGCTGCAGGGTTTCAGCACTGGGAGTTTGGCGGCCGGACAGCCCCGCATGGTCTGTGCCGGACTTAGAGGCTGCCTGCGAGGAGACACAGCTCTCCCAGGCACGGATTCTCTGGCGGATGGATGGCCCGTATCGCTCAGCCCTTCAGTGAATGCCAGCAGATGGATGCAAGTAAACCTCGGCGGTGCTCCCTGGCCGGACACGGACCCAGGGTGTGAGAGGGTTGGCCATCGTGCAGAGCCTATGGGCTGCTGTTCACGGCCGACAGCTGTAACAGGGAGGAGGAACGAATCACGGGTGCTCCCAACTTTCACGGCAGCAACGGGAGCACGGCAAGACCCCAAAGGCTCCTGAGAGAAAAGCCAGAAAAAAAAACCAAACAAAAAACAAATAAACACCCCACCCCCGCCAAAAAAAAAAAAAAAAAAAAAAAAAAAAAAAGCCACCCACTATCACTACACACGTACACACGTATTGGGAGAATTCAAATATCTATGTAATGTTATTAAAAATAATAAAATCCCAGCAAAACAAGGGCTCTCTTTTAAAGGAAATCTGAGGAGTGCAGCGAGCTAAGTGAAAGCTCTGTTTTCAAGGCAAGGCAGGATTAGTTCCCTGCACATAATAGCCAGTGTGTAGGAATTGCAAATGAACATCACCAGCAGTGCTGGAGTTACCCCCCTTAAATTAATATCTAGCTGGCTTCCCTGCACAACGTGCAAATAAAACATATATTTCTATTTCCCCCTACTTTAATCCAAGAAACTCCTTTCCCGGGGTAGCCAGTCAGCAGTGGAGGAATTTGGGTTAACGCCCCCCAGACCTGTTTTGCGGGTTAAAAACCCCGTCAACAAAGCAGCCCCGCGCGGTGCCCGCCGGCCGCACGGACAGGGCTGAGCCGCTCTCCGGCCCCGCCGCCCTGCCCGGGCCGGCCCCGCCGGGCGGGGCCCCTCGGCCGCGCTCCGTGCGCCGAGCTGAGCCCAGCCCTCCGGCCCGGCACCGGGCGTGCGGGACGGGAGGGTAATACATCCGATCTCCCGCCGCAAAGAGGGGCGAGAGAGAGTGCTGTGAGCTCCAGGGCTCTTTCAGACACTTCAGAAATTAATGGGGGAGGGGAAGGGACTAGGAAGGATAGATGCATTGGAAACGGTAAAATAAAAACATGATGTGAAGATATATTTACTGTCAGCTCAGAGCCAAAACATTTATGCTCCCACGCCTTTTTTTTCTTTTTTTTTCTTTTTTTTTTTTTTTAGCAAATCGGAACTTAAGTGATGCATTTTAATTATTTTAGGAAAATAAGCAAGAAGGCTCTTTTGCAGAGTCTAAATAAATAGCAGAGTGCTCTGTGCTGATGATGTCTCTGGCTCATGATGGCCTCATCTATCCAGCCACTACTGTGAGCTCTGAAAACCTGGGAAGAATGGTGTGTAACTGGCAGTTTCTGAAGGGAACTATCCTTTATTTTTAGGGTTTTCTGAAACAGAAAATGCAAAGAATTTTCTGATCCTCTGAGAGGTGAAAAAGGACCAATATTTTCCTAAAGCTTCAGCTCAGCATTGTTTAGGCCTTATGAGAAAAGCAATTTTCCTTATTTTTCAAATAGTTATTTCAACTCCTTGCAAGTAGTGGGAAAAAGGTACACATTGCCCTAAGGGAGAAGACATTGGATGCCTTGCAGTCTCTGAGATCAGCTCAGTGATTTCTTTTTCTCCTCACTCCCCTGTCCCTCACCAATCCTCAACTTTGATCTAAACCCTGACAACTTTCTCCCTGCATACAATGTGTCCCTAATCTTCAAAGATTGCACAGACCTTCCTAAAGAGAGTGATAGTCAGAAGAGGCACTTTTTATGTTGGGGAGAGGGGAGGCGGATAACCTTACTTCACCTAGAAGTAGTCCCTATTTGATTGTAATTGGAAAAAATCCAAACCCCAAAACCCACCCCCTAAATCCCAAACAAAAAATCAAGCACAAAACAAACCCCAAAGCAAGTGAGAACACAGCGAAAGAGAGCATCTTCATGTTAACATTCGAAGAAAATAATGAATCAGTGTGGTTCAGTTGTAGGGAACATCAAACCACACACACACAGGCAGCAGAAAATATTAGTCATCATCTCGGTAGTTAAAAAAAATCAAATCAATGATGGGTTTCAGTTCTCTACAGGAACACCTAAAATATTTAAGACCAGCAGGGATTATTCCACAGTTTTCTTTTCAAACAGGATGTCTTTTCTCATCTTTATTAAAGGTTTTCATAATGTTTCTCTTGCTCCTGTCCTCTACACTGCCTTCCATTTAGGGTTAATTCTGTCACTCAGAGATAGTATCCTGTTCCTGTCAGCTCAAATGAACTCAGTGAAAAGTTCAGAGTACTTACAGGCAAACGCCTTTCTTTCTCTTTGTAATGTGTTTGTATTGCGTCTTCAAGATTTGTCTATGGAAAGCCCAGAGTTATGACTTTGGAGTCTGTGCCATCAGTCTGAGTGGTGCGGAAACTGTAAAAAAAGGTAGGGGTTGGAAAAGTCCCATTTTTTGGTTCCTGATTCAAGCAGAACAGCAGTATCAGCAGCAGCAATGTTAAGACTCTATCAAGGAAAAAAAGATAGAAGGAAGAAGAAAGAAAGCCTAACAGCAGTGAAAGAAAGCAAGTAGAAGTGTTTTCAGAACAGAATGGTACTACTGATTTCCAGCCTAAGTGATTCCTACCCCAAAGATGGAGCAGACCACAGCTTGCAGTACCCAGAAAGGTGACAGGAGAAAGCAGCGTAGGTCTTTGGGTGTCTGATCAGGCTGTTTTGCAGCATGTGAACCCACCTTTGCTAATGTCTCTAAGAGTTTTTTTGACACATGCCCTTATAAGCAAAGCAGAAAAGTGCTCGCTGCCTTGTTTCCATGTAGACCCTAAGGATATCCAGACTTTGTCTGTAAAATTCCACCATGATCCCTACTGAAACTATGAAATAGTGTTGTTGGTTTACAGGAAACTTGGGCATCAGGACTTGTGTAAGCAGGTGTGTCCAAGTAAGCATGTATGAGAACTAGCTGCCTTGTTGGCTCCAAAGAACCACCTCGCTCCCCCTACAGCACAATAGAATTCCTGACACTTCATGTGTCAGGAATTTTCACTCCTGTTCTGCCAGAGTCCATCGAATCTTTGCCTCCCTGCCTGATGGCCCTGAAATATCACTGGAAGAAACAGACTAACAATAAAAAGCTGTAAAAAAATAGGTTTAAGTGGACTTGAAATGTTCCTAATTGATGGAAACAGGTGGAAAAGATTTTTGAGATAATTTACATAAATGTTGGTAGTCCCATGGATCTAATCATTCAATGTCAAGCCTGCAGTCCCCTCCCCCCCAGAGATTATTGTAATCTGAGCAATGTCCTTTCATAGAAAGGAAATGGATGAACTAACATATTTCTTCTGTAAATTTTTAGAATTGATACTTCCACAAAAACATAAGCCAAGTTACATGCTACCTTGGTATGCTTATTTAGAAAATCAAATATTTCAGATTTTTTGGTGAAGCTGAAAAAGAAGTATCAAAAACAATGTTGACAATGCTGAACAATGTTGATTTATGGTGTTATCATTACACTTCAGAAATGACAGAGTCCTGCCAAGAAAAGGAGTTTTTCAATCTTCCTTTGGGTCTTTTGATCTGGAGTGACTTTGAAACTCCTTCTGGCACCTAGAATTCATTCACTACTATTGAAAATCTGCTTGAAGTTTGGAGGAGCTAAAAACCCTCACAGTTAATTAATTAATTAATTATTAGTGAACTGGTAGGAACCGCATAAATTACTGAAGTCATAAGACAAAAAATCTGTTCTCTTTTTAAGATGTTGATCTTGTTTTGAAATATTACAAAACAGCACTGCTCTCTTTGCTCACACCTACCTTCACAAAACTAGTCCTCAAGTCTGGATGTATGTATTTGGGTTTTATTTATTAGTGATGGGAACTTTTCTCCAATTCTATTATTTGTTTTGGTTATTTACTTGTTGATAACAATAAGTCTTCTGGGACAATTTTTGCAAGATACTTGAACTCAGCACCTTGTAGGAATTTCAGAGATTCTCTGGATAGATCATGTGCCCCGTGGGAACTGCTTTTACATAAGGATTAAGAAGTACACTTAAATAACTTGGCCAAAAATTTAGAGCATGTTCTGTATGACTGTGCATTTTTCCATGAGTGGGACCACCCTCCATGCCATGTAGAGACTTGAATTCCACACGTGCAGTGTGGAACAGGAAGTCTGACATAAGAATCTCTGACACTCCTGTACACAGAAAGGAAGAAAATCTGCTCCTGATGTGTGGGAGTCCTTTAAGAGATATACTCTTTGAGGAAGAGGAAGATGATCCTGACTTACTCCTCTGCACTGAAGCTAGTGTTATCAGCGTGTAGGTTCCATGCTGATCTCAGGCTTGCAGTTTTGCTTTTCTGCTCTGCTACTGCAAAGGTCCCCTGCTCTGAGAGTGAATGTGAAGAAGCAGCCATGATGAGGCCAATTCTCTTGGGCCATGGGCCTGAATGAGCTTCCAGAGCTATTTCAGAAGCCATGTGTCAGGCTACAGTTTCCAATGCTGAATTTTACCAATGTTTTTCTTCATGATTAGGAAAGGGCAATTGAAATACTTTAAGTCCAGAACACTGCAGAATGTTGCAGCCTAGAAAGCCAACCATTTCAAAGCTTCTAAAGCAGAACGAGAAGGCTGAAGGAAGGGATACTACCCCTCTACTCTGCTTTGGTGAGACCTCGAGTGAATACTGCATCCATCTCTGGGGTCCCCAGTCCAGGGAAGACATTGACCTCCAGGAGCAGGTTCAGAGGAGGGCCAGAAAGATGATTAGAGGGATGGAGCACCTCTCCTATGAGGAAAAGCTGAGAGGATTTGGTTTTTTCAACCTGGAAAAGAGAAGGGCTCAAGGTGACCTAAGTGCAGCCTTCCAGTACCTGAAGGGAACCTACAAGAAAACTGGAGAGGGAGTCTTTACACGAGCATGTAGTGACAGGATAAGGGGAAATGTCTCTGGACTGAAAGACATTAGGACCCCTTTGAACTCAAACAATTCTATGATTCCATGAAGTCCTCAACAATTTTCTGTTACAATGAATTACTGTAGAAAAGACGGTATGTCTTAAAAACAAAGCAACAAAGGGGAATTCACCTTTGCTGGTCTTTTAAATAGAGAACAGAGACCATGACATGGTAGCTCTCCTTTACTGAGGAATCACCAGATGTGCAGGAGACAGTATTTGCTTTTATTTCAGGTTTTCATGTTTCCCATGATCAGTTCACATGGTGAACTTCTCTCTAAGTATCTAATATATTTATCTGCAATTCATCTATGAGTGCTCTAACTGGACTGAGATTTGTCACTCCAAATCCAAACTCTAGTTGTAGGTTGAAAGTTCAGACTTAAAAGTAGAAAACTAAAGGGCTGATATCCCATTCTAAGAGTTATTTTCAAATGTGCAAAATACCATTGGCTAAATGGACAAAGAAGCATCTCTGTCCAGGACTTGAATAAAGGTGGCTGGGATGGCCTGCTTTAGGCTGCTGCATATTTTAGACACTGAACTAGGAGAAGCTTCCAATTTAATAAAAAAGTGATTTGAAAGTTGTTAAGCAACTTCTAGTAATCTTGCTTTTTAAGGAGTCCGTTTATTTGCTTAATTTCAGGGAAAAGCTGCATGTTATTATCTAAGTCGCATAAATCAAAAGAGATACAAAAAAGAAATGTAATAGGATGTTTGCTTTGCTTTCTGTCTTTTGTAATTAAAACCCTTTTAATTGTCTTGTGGGGTTTCATCAAGTATTCAACAAATGTTATTTATATATAAAACTTCAACACTTTATTGACTATGCAAGAACCGAAAGAAAAAAATTAAACAGGTTTGTCATATGGTATGTGTTTATCTTAACCTTTCTTCTTCAAAAATCTTATCTACTAAGTACTTTTATCAGACACTAATTATACTCCCTCTGAAAAGAATTTCTCCAACACCCTTCAGTGCCTACACCCTTTAATCATATCTCATTACATCTACCTAATCCATCTCTTTCTCGCATTGCCAGGGCTCATTAATAGTTTTAAAAGCCAGTCCTGGATATTATCTTCCCTTTCTATAGAAATATAAATAATACCAATACTGTTTTGTTCCTAGATTTCATAGCCATTTGTAATTGGATCAAAAATTATTTGAAAATATTGCTATTTCCTCTGAAAATAACTCTAAAAGATGTGATAGAACAGCAGTAGGATGTCTTTTCCCAAATGGTTGTTTTTATAAGCTATTTTAACAGTGGATCAATGACCACTTTGAAAGGAAGTGATTCTTGACTAAAATTTAGCAGATACTGTGCTTCACAGATATTTTACAGGTGAGACATGTATCACCTTGTAAACAAAGTGGGTAATCCAAAGGATTTCTACATGAATGTGAAAGAAAAAAAGAAATTATGAGGCTGACAAAAGGCCTTCCATTATTCCTTTGCTCTGTGCATGCCTTACATCAGGGCATCTTGAAAAGCTTATGTAAAATGTCTGCAGTATAGTGCCAGTTAAAGTGAACTGGTTGACACAGAATGAATAATTGGTCAAATTTTGGGGTTTTTTTGGTTTCCAATTGTCTGCAAACAGGCTACAAAATTCTTTACTACTGTTACACTTTAAAATTATTTGTAAATCACTTCAGGGGGTAATCCTCAATCTATAGACCCTACTACAATCTACCTCAATCTATCCTACTATAGATTGTTGTGAGTTCTGAAAATTTGTAATCTACATTTTATTAATTAATTAAGTAACCTATGTTAATTTGTGCTCTTGTTTTCAGGATAGATAGGTCAACATTATGCTAGCTTGCCTCAGCTGAAAATCTGAGTAGAGTAGCAGTTAATTTTCGAAAGTTAACATGTCATGACCATGCTTTGATGTAAAACCAGTTTCCAAATTTCAACTAGGAAGATTTTTTTCCCCCCGATCTGATTAGAGGAACCACTAAGAGGTTATTTTTGTCTCCTTTTGTAATGGAAAGTGTTCCATGGATTATCTGGCAGTTTTATTCAATATATTGGAATTATAATTTCAAGAACCTGTGACATTTGTTCTCATCCTCTGACATACCTTAATTCTAGCTTTTGACTAAATGCTAAATAAAGTTAATACCAAAATTTGGGAAGTGATTATTTGTTGTTCATTTTATTGGTTTTTTAAGAACCATGGACCCTGAGCACACATCCATTCACATTGGATTCCTTGGAGGCAGGAAGAGCAAGCATGATTTCCTGAATTTCAGGAAACTTGGGTTGACCAAGGCAATTTCATATAACTGTTGCATCTATTTGATGCCTAACTGTGGCTACAAGGCAGCCTTATGGACCCTTTCAGTCCCATCATCTTATCCAGCAATGGAAAATTCCGAATTTATATTTTAATGTGAAATTAAAATATGTTTCCAGGCAATACAACTGATATGTCATACAAATACATTCAGAATAACTGACATTTTTCAAAAAGCAAATGAGTATAATCCAGAGTATCATCGGTATATATGGTACTGGTTTGCTATGTTTGTAATTACTGCTTCTTTTCACTGAAGAGCTGATTTATGTAGGTCAACACAACATATGAAGAAATTGTGTATATAAAAGCTACAGTCATCTGAAACTTGCTTTTGGAACTACTAGTGAATACAAGCTGAAAAATATTTTTGTAAGTATTCCTTATTACAGAACTGTTGTATTGCTTTCAGGAAGCAAACAGAAAATGTCGTACCTTGAGTAAACCTAAGGGCAATGTATTACTTCCCAAGCTGTGAAAATATGTATGGTTTGAGAAGTGTTTTTGTTTCTCACTGAAAATAAAGCAAAACTCTTTGGAACACTTTTATGTAATAAAATTGCATACATCTGTTTTGGGACCAAATAATTTTTTTTGTTTGTGTGTATTTCTCTTTCCAGTCCTTTGTTTCACTCTCTCATTAGGAAATTACTAAATTGACAAGCCAGGATATTTAGAACATTTCCATTGTAAACATCATTAAATCTGACACATTTTTATGCAACATTTTGGCTTCAATGGAGAGATATATTTAGATGAGAAAAAAGTCAAAGTATAACTGGTTATAAATCCAGTCAATCTGATATTCATATTCAAATTTGAACTAATATTTACATGATTTTTTTTCCAAAGTTTCTTCAGACCAAATAATTTGAGTAGACCTGAGTTATGCCAACAGCTCTCTACCCAAGTATCTTGCTGTAAGATAGGTTTGGACTTAGCAGGAAAGAGGAAGCTGGGGATGTTTCCAGTGTACTCTCATCCACTCAGTCTCTGCCACTGGATTCACCATATTATGGTCACTTCAGTGTCTATATCCAAGTGCTGTTATTGAAGTTTACCAGGGATAGAATTCCTTCACAGATGCACATTGATGCTTTTCCTTCATTAGCTATCTGGGTGGGGTTTTTTGGGTGGTTTTTTTGGGGTTTTTTTGGGTTTTTTTGTTTGTTTTTGGTTTTGATATAGCTAAGCCTCATGTTGACATTCCATTTCAGAAAAAATGGAAAATAGTGTGTTTTTGTCTTCTAGTCCTGCTTTGGTAATTGTTTGTCAGGGCTCAGAATCTAGCTCTGACTAGATTTTATTATGGCCAGCAGGATTGTTTAAGGGCCACAGAATTGCTATAGACATCATTATTGTCAGAAGCCAGTGCAGAGTGTTTACAATTAGTTTCCCATTTGCTTAGCTGTGAGTGTGGGACACAGTAAATGGCTAATGCAGGAGTAATAAATTATTTGGAAAACCTGTCTTTCTAAATAAGCCATTTTTTGGCAATGGAAGTCTATGTTAAGTAAACGAAAGTACTGTAACAAGGAACCCTTATATATTCCAGTAGAGAGCATCTCACCCTCTTCACAATTAGAAATCAAAGATAATCCTTACCTTTAGGAGAGGATACTCTACCAATAGGAATGGAATCTTGAATTAATAAACATTCCTTACATGCAGTTTTTGTAATTTCAGAATGATCAGATTTTGTTTCAGACATCAATATTTCTAAAGGATAGCATAAAACATTATAACCCAAGCAGCAAAACTATCATGAAGTCCAAGATAAAACCTGAAGTTATAATGTTATGCCAAAAATCCAATTCTACAGTCATTCAGTATTTAGAAGGGTTAAGAAGGCATTCTACTTTTACACAACTCTTTGCCTGCTTGCTCTTCAGACACAGGATGAATCAGCACAGGGACTTGAAAAATGGAGTTGTCAGATTTGTGAGTGCTGCGGATTACCAGATATTATGTCCATCTTTATTATCTACATCTACTTTAATACAACAAAATTATTGGATTTTAGAGTATAAGTTGCAACAGACACAGAATAGTCATGTTTCTTGTAAAGGAGATTTGCTCAGATGCAAACAAACATTTGGAATGACATATATTGGTTTATTTGCATTGAAGTAAAGAGGAGGTTGAAGTAAAGGAATGGAAATCATGGCAATAGAGGTAAAGTCATTAGCTAAAAGTATTGATTAAATCAGCAAAGCATTTTACAGATTTAATGGAAGAAATTTCTAACTAGAAAGATACATTGTAGTGAAATATCACAAGTATACCATGAAGAGTTTGACTGTAAGTTTTGTTGTCTTTTCAATCCCCTACAAGCCAGTTGTTCTCATTTATCTGTTTAATCCTGAGTATCTGCTCAAATCTGTACAGAAACACAGTAATAAAGTCTGCTTTCCTTTCTCTTCAACAAACTTCACAGCAGACATTAGCAAATGTGAGTAGTTGCTTTTGATTTCTTTATATCCTTTGTGGAATGATGAATCTTGATGAGATATGTCATGGAAGACTCTAAGGAAATCATCTATTATCAGGAAAATGAAAAATTCATCTTTGTTAACCCATATACATTTTTCCTCCCAAGTAAATTAACAATTCAAAATCTTGCACTAAACTTCATTAATTTTCTTCATGAATAATTCCACTAACATCTCAGCAATTTCTGTGTGAGAGGGCGAGAAGACTTGTCCTTTTATATTGCACTTGTTTGTATAAATGTAAATAAGCCAGAATGAACTAGTCCACTGTCCACATTTGACAAAGAAACATAATACTCTTGATGCTTATTGAAGTTGTTACGTTACTTAAGCAATGTTCCTGTTCAACTTGTGACTGGAAATATTCTTAATGAGCATCCTACAAACTGTTATATATATGTTGGATAATGACACACAGAAGTGGTATAATGTCCTCAATTTAAATCCTTGAGGAGTCTCATTAGCTACAGTAGGAACAAAATACAAAGATTTTGTAAAAGATAAATACTCCACTCTTTGACAGTGACATTTTTGCACTTCAGCATAAGCTTCATTTTAAGTCAGTAGTTAAGAAAAAAACCCCCATATCTTTAATGGTCATAACTTGCCAGTGGACACTTCTTACCCATGGCTTAATTTCTAGTTATAATAAACCATCTCAAAAACCTATACAAGTTTAGATATAGCTGTTTGTCAAAACTATATCCATTAATTCTTGTTCTTTGGTCATACACCAGCCAAATAGGCAAGTGTTTTCTTTAGCACATAAAGCCATGTCATGGTGTAACTTTAAAGCTAATTAACATTCATTGGCAAGTCATTTAAGATTGTATGTAGGTTGACATAAAGAGATTTTTTTCCAAAAAGTTGTTCCATTTTTTCCATGTTGCTGCATTGTGGATTTTGTGCTTAGCATCTGACATGTTTTCTCAAATACTGCTTTTTAATGAAAACACAAAAGCACTCAAGGGAGTGTGATAAAAGCAAAAATTCTATGATCTCTGTAAGGTAAATGACAGCATGGAATTTGTCACATCTGGATCAAAAATATTTCATCTGTTTACCTAAAGAAGCATATCTAAACATGGGTAATTAGGATTGTAATTCAATATATGTTTCCTTTAACAGCTTCTCCATTTTCACTGATAATTTCATTTGGTCATAAGCATTTAAATGATGTATGTCTTGCTTTTCTCTATTTCAAACAAATAAAAGACTATTTGAAAAACTTTTGGGTTTTGTGTCTCATCCCTTTTCCTATTAACATCTTATAACTTATTTTTCTCTGGATAGAAAATCGTGATAAGTTTTATAATTGCATATGTGTAGAAAATAACAAAAACTATTTTTGAGACAACAGGATTAAAACCAGCCACAATGTTGATATTACTGAAACTTTAAAACCAATATTTTTTATTCAAGGTAGGTGAAATTTTGCTCCTTACACTGGTTAAGTCACTTATATTAAATGAACTCATATGAACAAGCCATGTGAGCTTAAGCATTTCTTCTGTGTCTAGCTACAAGAGTTACCTTATAAATATGGAGCACATTTGCTATCATGCATTTGTAGAAACATAGTATTTTAATTTAAAAGTACTAGTAAACGTTAAAACTGTGGTAAAACACACTTCATCACAGAAATCAATTGTTCTAGGACTTTTATTTAACTGATTTAAATTTTTTAACCAGCTTCTGATTCGAAAGAAGAGTTTTTATGGAAAGATACTTTTAAAGTAGCATTAATTCACTTTGCTTTTCAATGAAAATATTTTTCAATAATTCTAAAGACAGAGACAAATAGTTTGTTTCAATTCTAGTCATATGTCTTGCTTTGGAATTAAGGTAATCATACCTCCTTGTTGAGCTGAAAATGTTTTCTTTAAATTTGGTCATAGGTCCTACTATTCAATTAATATAATCATACCTTCTGCTGCTGCTGAAAATAAAGCAATTGTTTAATTAAACATGCCAGTTGTTTGTAATATAATGTTACAGAAATACTTGTTTGAAAGAAAGGCTAAAGATTTATATCAAACATTTCAATCTGACAAGTAAATTACATTTCCTCTACCATAAAGAAAGGTAAGGCAGGAAAATAGTTGCAATATAAGAGTAACTGAGGTTGTCGCACTGAGGCAAAGCACACTTGTTCTCATTACTTGGAGATATGATAGTCATCAGTCTACAAAGGTGACCTTTTCCACTCTGGAGATTAAAGCTGAACATTTTGCCTCCTTAAAACAGGGAAATAGACATTATTTTGAAATTGTAACTATGTTCTAATAGCTAATCAGTTCAGAGACGAGAGAAAAAGTGTGAGATTTTCAATTTAAAAAGTGAACAGAATGTACCTGAAGAGTATCTGCACCAATACCTTTAATAAAAGCAAGAATTAAGTTTTCTCCAAGGTTTTAACAAGGTCTACTTATCCTCACTTGCTTTACCAGTCTCAAATTATGATACTGTGTGTCTGAGACCTAAAAGATCCAGGCTCCAAGTGCTCTCTCCAGTACTGAAGCTGGCATTGCAGCTTTTCTACTCCTGCAGGTATTCCTGTTGGAAACTCTGGTGCTGGAAATGAAGCACTTCGTGGTCTTCATGGTTTTATTGAAGGGGTTCAGTGGTTCTTTTAATTGACCATATGTTAATTTATTTTTTTGAAATGAAAACATGTTTTTGAAGGGGAAAGGATTTTAAGTGATCTTTGTTATCATTGTGAGCAGTCAGAGCTTCTTGATGTCTGCCTGATATCAAACATCTCTGATAATAAATGGATCATTTGAAGAGAAGGAGGCAACAGTATTAACCTGTCATATGAATCTTTTTCAAATCCTGAAAGACTACTGCAGTGTGCTTTCATAAACCAGCCTGGGCAAAATGTGCAGACCTGCTGCTGATAACTGAAGGAAAGGAAAGCTTAGCTGCTTCCATCACATAATTACTGCAATGGAGTAATAAAAAAGTGAGCTGAAATGATGCTTTATGCCTAGTCTTAGCCTTCCATGGGCACGGGGAGCTTTTATTTATCCCTCGTGGGCCGCAAGAGCGAAGATGGGTATGATTTTTGCAAGGGTGAAATAGGTTGTCTGTCAATTGGGTTTAGGCGACAGTCTGTCTGCGGGCCGTAAGATGATCTGCATAGTGCCAGAGGAAAGCAGGCAGAATTCCTGGCTTGCAAGCACAGATATTGATCTACCTTAGCCACCTAAACAATGCCTCACCTGTTTGCCTTGTCCATACCTTATTTTACGCAGTCTAATGCTTGTTTTGTTTGACTTTTCTTTTATTTCTGTGGATCTGAGCTTTGATACACTTTGGGGAGTACATAAACACAGTGTTGTACTTGAACATCACCATCCTGCAGAGTAATCTAGTGGCTCTGGACCACCCCTCCCTGCATGAGAACAGCAGTGTTATTGAAAATTATGAGTGAGCAACTAAGTAAGTAGGCCACATACACAAGTGTTTGATCTATCAGACTAGTGTCCAATGACATTGAATGTGAGATGCTACTAATTACTGCACTATGTACTCCCAGTTAAAATTTCTTAAATTGGAGCTACTAAAAGGGTCTATTTTTATAATTTTTTTTTTCAGTTGATGGTTACAAGATAAGCCACCACAGAGTTTAGAATCCTATCTACTTATTTTGAAAACAACTATGTTATTGTGTACTGTCTCAAGCAGGAATGAAACAGAAAACGGCATTCATTTTCCCAGTAAAGTATAACATAAATATTTTACCACCATTTATTATTAGTTTGCCATTTCCTGCTGACAGCAATTCCAACTTTGCCAGCAGGCACTGTGTCTCACAATCATATTGTGTTTGGAACAAATTAAGACAAACACAATTTCTTATAAAATAAATGAACAAAATTTGCAACAAAAACCTCTTCTGAAGCTAAATGAGCATTTCTTTTAAGTGCTGACACTTGGTATTATTTAATTTGCATACAGCACATTTCACTTTTACTGGAAAACAATGAAGTTAACGAAGAACTAAGTCATCTGTACTTTCAGGGATAATTGAACATTGCTCGATTTAGAACTGTTTTATATTAATGCTGTGAAGGAGCAGCCTACATCATGGTAAGTTTGTCAGCAGTTTCAAATGCAAGCATACTTTTGGCCCAGTGACATATGAAGTGGATGGATCAAAACGGAATACAAAATAGACTGTAATGACACTTAACTTGAGCTGATTTAGAAATACTTTAAATATGGGGAGTGACACTGAGCCTTTTTCTTCCTGTGAGACATAATCCTCACTTCATAAGATTAGTTGATGGTTTAAGGTTAATAAAGAGAGAAATTCTTTATTTCTTATAAATTTGCTCTTGTCTATGTACTTTCTCTTAGGCACTAAAGTATTTTCCTGGATGAAGTGGAACAAATAAAGTGATTTATGCTGGGATTGCCTTCCAGTTTTTGTTATAGCTTTGTGAAAGTGCAGTGAACCCATGATTTTGGATTACTCCCCAAAGGCTTTGAAGACACACTCTACCTATAGTACCTATGGTACAGATCTTGAGAGTGTGAGTTGTCTCACTTTTTTTCAGACTTATAGAGTAGATATAGAAAACACCTTTGGATATATGGCATAGAAAATTAAAAATAAAATTAATTGCATACAAATAAAAAAACCTTAGGTATAGAACTGTAATCCTTCAGAGGCAGGAATTGGTACAACTCATTTATGCCTCACTTGAACTGAGTTTGATATAGAAGTGCAAACTTTGGACTGTACATCCCGTTTTTGATATCCCCCTCTCTTTGCTGAGTTCACTCTTACTGAGGGCACCCAACTGATGGCATAGGTGCCATTAATCTACAGATTTCTACTGACTACATGCAGCATTTCTGAAAGAACTTCCCAGTAAAATTCTGCAGATATGCTCCAAACTTTAAATAAAATAGCCCACCCTTACAGATGAAAGACTGGTTTAACCTCTCCCTGCTGATTCATTCTTTGGCCGCTCAGCTGGGAATATCAATTGTGATAGTAATTCTTCTTCTTTAAATAATTTGGAAGGGTGACAAATTATAGCTGCCTCAGAAATTTTGCAGTCAGGAAAAAAAATTCAATTTTAAAATATATTCCTTTAAAAAATTTAAATAAGCAATACAATTAGCTAAGCACTTACATTTTATTAGGAATAGCAAGTAAAATTAATAAGTAAATTCAATGAAAAAATGATTATGTGTCACAGTATATAGTTTTTACATTGACATTTCACATAATCTGACTTTGCTGAGAGGAGAAATCACTCGTCTGTTAAAATTACTTTTTAAAAGCTGTCAAAATTGGAAAACCTGCTGTCAAAAATATGATGAGAAAAGTTTAAAAATGGTAAAGTATGTTGACTTAGACAAAAAATATTAGCTTCAGAGTGGAAAACTTGAATATTGTATCATTATCTTCTACACAGAGGAAAAGTGTTATCTTTTTCCAAGCCATCCTTTTTTTTTTTTTGTAACATTTTAAATTTATGTTTTGCATTTACATTTCAATATGAATGGGACTTCATCCAATTTATGCTGCAGCAGAAGCTGAAAGTAGCAGGTATTTGGACATTTATATTTTAATTGTATGCTTGCATTTTACAGTTTTTAAAAAGGACAAGATTCACGGGCCTCTAAGGGTTCATCTGCTCTCTGGTCCAGCAAACTGCTGTGTGCAAGGGCCCATGGAATGGAGTTTGGCTGCTGGTGGGCTGGCTGGTAGTTTGCTAGCAGAAAGAGGTCCATCCTGCTTTCAGGTAGAATTTTGGCACCACCAGTGGTCACAGACCCTGCTTTTCTCCAGCATGTCTCACCGTGTTTAAGAAGGACAATTTCAAAGAAGGTGACAATTCAGCCTCCATGCACATTTAGTGTTCGGCCTCTTTGTTGAGACTGCCAGCAAGGATGCCAATTAGAGCCATTCAAAAAAGCCCAGATATGCTGTGGTAATAATGAAGTACAGATTTAGAGGGATACAATCCAAAATCATAATTACATGGAAATGAGAAAAAAAACAGAATCTGAAATAAGATTTGACTAAGAGCTACAGAAGTATATCTCTCTAAGTACATCTCATTTTTACCACTTTCTCAGCCACTGCTGCCTTTAATACTATACAGCCCCTAATAGTATGTTTTCTCTAAATTGCTGTCCCTGCACACATGTAGGTAGGATTGACTACCTGTGAAGCAGTGAGAGTCACTCTGAAGGAAGAGTGCACATGGCAGTAGGAGCTGACTGTGACGCCTTAACCACAGTTCTAAACACATACTGCTCAGAAGTCATTAAACTGGACCTGGCAAGTGGAAAATAATCAAAATATTATTTTGTTTTTGCTTCACTAGTACTTCACATCTTCTGGCATTATGTCTGTAATGTCCTTCCACTCTCATCTATGCAGAGGGAGTGAAGTACTTTTGCTCTCTAACACTGTTCCATGAAGTACAGCCTGCTTTAATCTTGCTGTTCAGCCTGCATTTAGTACATCTTGAAATATACTAATATTTTCCAGTTTGGAGGATGGCTACTGAAAACTGTTAATGGCAACTTGACAAAACACATAGGGAAGTCATTCATGTAAATTATATTTCTGCTTAGGTCATGAATCAGAGCATTCCATGATTTCTGTTTTGCATCCTCCAGATATGAGCAATTCTTTACCTTTCCACATCCAAGTGCTCTTGAAACATTTTTATTCCCAGGTTTTCTGCACAAATGATGCTTTGCAGTTTTTCTCACAGAGCTTTTCTGGCCCACTTGTTTGCTTCTGCTGCTTAGACGTGGATTCATGTCCTTCTTTTAAAATTAATTTGCACTCTGATGGCTCAAAAAATCCTACCTAATCCAGTAAGCAGTATTGTCTGAAGGCTTGAGCATATTTTGCTCTGGCTCACGCTGACCACAGATGTGTTTAATAGTCTTTAAATTAATTTGATCAAATGAAGAATTTTTCTTAGCAGAGCAAATGGGAATTTAGAGTCAGATGTGGGAGGCTGCATCTCTTGCATTTTATAACCAGCCTGACTCACTTCAGGCTGTGTGGGGGCTGCTCTTTCAGCTCATGAATACCACCACATCAACACAAGATTCTTTGAGGTCCATTTATCTGTCTGTCTATCTGAACTCCCACATTGTTTCTTGAGTGCCTCTGGTGCATGTTGTCCAAGCTCTCGGAACTTATTTACTGCTTTAGGTTGCAGTAGAGGAAGGAGGAATAATTTCACCATAGCCTAACACACCTAACAACTACTCTACCTTTGATTCTACTTTGGATTCTAATGGTGATCAAATCAGAGATAGCTGACCTCCAGTAGTTACTTTGGTGCAATACAGAATGATTTGTCATTGCTCCAGAGAAGACAAGGGGATATACATTTTGATGAAAATTATATAAATCTATTCTATTCTGAGGAGAAGTCATAAAGTGTATATATCTAGTATCTAGTATCTAGTATCTAGTATCTAGTATCTAATATCTAGAAGTGTATATAGTAGATAGAAGTATATATAAGGACATAGGGCATTCTGGATTGCTAATAAGACTACTGCAAAATCTGACCATACATGGCAATAAAACAGAATCTGAAGCTGAGACAGGATAAAAAAGAAATTAATCAAAATCAAGAGAAAAGTGAAAAAACATTCTTTGTAAACAGAGGATAATTGGAGTTCTTTGGAGGAGGTTGACCAGTAAAGAGCATGTGTATAGAATTCTTTTATTAGAAACCTAGTGGAACCTTCTCTTATATCAGAGCTGATCAGGTATCAGAAGAATCTCAAGTACCCTTCTGCAAACTAACAATCTTGCTGGTGATCCTTTGGAAAGGTTGCACCATGCTGAATACAATTCTAGTGAGCCAGGATAAAAGGTATATAGAGGTACAAGAAGATATGGAAAAATATGACTCAGAGGCTCTTATGTCATTGGAATAATTTGTTGAGGAGGTAGACAGATGAAAATAGAGGATAAAAGGAAATTTCACTTGGGCTTCTGAAACTCACCCCTGTCTTTTGTAGCTGGCCTTTATGTGCTAATAATACAGATTTTAATGCAACTTTACCACAGTGGACAGACTTTGAGATTAATTTATATCATCTTTTTTATTAATTTAAACAGCTGATTGCAGTCATTTTGTATACTAACTGATAAGATTTTAATTAAGATTACTTTAGTTAGGGAGCTATTAGGGACAAATTACCATTAATGTCTCTAAATATAACAATTCAGAGAAATAAAGGAGTTTCTTCTAATATGTCTCTATACTGTTGCTGCTACTATTATAACAACCTTCCATAAGATTTCATTTGCATGAGGGCTGTAGCAGCAGCCTGCAGATTTTGGGTTTTTGTCATCCTGATCAGCACAGTCATGATGTACAGGAAGAAAGAGGAATTCATGCTTATAAAACCAGTCTGTACTCTCAGTAGAGTAGACTGTCAGATTAGCCAGAAAGCACTTTTAAAGAGTAGAGAAGCTAATTAAGACACAAGTAAGATCTATAGTACCTCCATGGAAACTCAGGCTCATTTATGAACTGCTGCTGTTTTTATGCTTGTTATGTGTTTTAGGTTAAACAGCGTTTTTAATGGCAGGTTTGTTCATCACAGAGGAAATTGCACAGACTCATCAGCATTAACACACCAAAGAAGAAAATACAGGCAGAAATGTAGTATGGATGTATTGCCAAAATATGAAAAAAGCATTCTTAGAGACAGAAATCAAACACACGTGCTCAGCTAAAGAAGACATCTTAAACATTTTCATATTTCTTAGAAAGAAGTTGGTCTTTGGCCTGAGCATTCTGTCATACCGGGGTACATAAAGGCTAAGAAATCCCTGTCACCCCTGGATTATGTGGCACCAAGAAAGTTGATGAAGGGCATGCTGCAAATCATTTTCCTTTCTAGCACAAATGATTCTAAACAGTACTTGCAGTGTTCACGTAACTTTCTTTAACTTAAGACGCTTGAGTGGAAGTAATTTTGCAATACAATTAGCATAATTATTGATTCATCATGCATCAGCTGCTCCAGGTTAAATGTTTGAGCCTTTGTGCTCACTGTGAAGTTAATTCAAAGTACCTCATGATCTTTATCATGTATGCTGTGGGATTTCTCAGACAATCTTTGCCACAGAGCACAGCACGTCCGATAAGTCATGACTCTCTAATAGTTTTTTGTGTTTCAAAGTCCTTTGGATGCAGAAATATTATGCAAATATTTGAAGTATTCAAAAGCTTTGTAGTGCATAAATCATGAGATTCCTTTAAAAATGGGGACATACTTGAACAGAGTGAGAAAGAATGGAGACATACCTAGAGAGAAAAGTAACAGTAGAGGCAGCAACAGACACAGAATTGCAGGTAGAGATATTTACAGCTCTTTTTGCTCACATTGATTCAGGCCTAGTTGTCAAGATTTTTCACCCGACTATTTTCATAGTACATAGAAATGAGTTTTAAAAAAAGCAGTAAGATTTAATTAATTCATAACTTTCATCTTGTTTCTAATAAGCCACAAAGTTATCTTTACTGTTTGCAACAAAATCACAGTATTCAGCTGTGATTCTGTGGGTTTTTAACACAACTGGTCTTCAGATTGCCCTTTAAGCAGCATTGCAACAAACCTACTGTTGATGGAAAGGATTATTTTCATATCACCTTCCAGTATGGTGCTCAAAAAGAAACTTGATAATCCAATCTTAAAAGAGAATTCTCTATATTCAGATATTGGAAATATAAAATGGTTTGGATAGAGGATGAGGCTTGCAGTTGGAATGATTAGAACATGTAAATATTGTTTTTTCTTGTAAGAGATATTTAAAAAGGAGGTTGATTTGATCTGAAAGATTTCAAGATAGAAGAGTTTGATAAGTAATCCACTAAAGAAAATTGATACCAGTAGTTTAAAATCAAGCTGCAAATGAACTGCAGCTACTAAAGAATGTGTCGCTTATTCATTTCTTTAAAATAGCATACCCAGCTCCTAATCCCTGTTGTATTCTAATAGACAAAGATCCTGTCTGCTAGGTAAGCTTATGACTCAAATTCACTGATTTCAATACATTTGTGAATTCATATATTTTTATGCATGTGTTCCTTTTGCTCTGTCTTTAATTACAATCAGAAGTAAGAGCAGGCTGTGGAGCTGAAACCAGGGAAGTAGGGATCTTGGAGTTTTCCTCTTTATGGAACCAAGAGAAAAATATTAAACTATAAAAAAAAATAGTTATACTCTTCTGCCAGCTTCTCCTGGACAGGTTCTGATATAGCTCCCGGAAATCTCCACACCAATTTGAAATGCTGGGTTTAAAATCTCCAATTTTTCTAAGCTCATAGATTCCCTAAATCTTCCAGAATAAGACTGTACTTACATTTAGATGAAAATCTTACAGTACAATTTCTCTCAGCTTTATAGTGACAGTAGCAGTGACATACCAAAGTCATAATCAGTTCATTGCACGATGTATAACCCACTCTTCCAACTTTGCTATCATGAACTTTTGTGTAGGAGGATCAAATGTTGGCTATTAATGGTTTCTGGAAGAGGCAAATGAAAAGAAGAAATAGGACAATCCTCTGTGTATCTCTCTTAAGAGGAAATCATCAAAAGGAGAGCCTTTTGGTCAAAATGAATACTTCGGCATTTTAAAAAGTCATGTGCAATAAAGCATTTCTAAAATGTCCTCATAGCGAAAGGATTTTAACAAATGAAACAAGAAATTATAATTCCATATCAAAAATCTGAAGAGGGAGGGAATATTTTTGCTGTGTGCAAGCTGAATCAAGTTAATGAGGCATCTAACACTGCAAAAAGAGCGTTCTCTATAAATAAATCCTGTCTGATTGGGATATATTAGTCTTCTGATAACACTCTATAGCATACAGATGCTTTGAATAGAACGTGTATGTGTGCAAATACTCAGATCTATTGGAGTTACTGTTCTCCAAGTCCTTGTCCATGATGCATATTGCAGTCATTTTCATATTTAAGCACTGAATAAAACCTCAGTCTCACTCCACTGCCCGGTTTGAATAGGTAGGTTTAGCAGCTAGGCTCTGTGAAAGCTCTGGAGATTGTATTTCACACACAAAGATGTGGCTAAAGAGCAGCTGTGTATCCTGCCAGTGGAGGACTCTTCATCTGCTTGTCCCTCTGGTGAGCTCTCCCAACACTTTGCTAGCACTTTGCCAACACTTTCGTAATGCTTGTGCTTTTAAGAGCTTTAAAGATCAAGGAGTGAGGCCTCGTGTCCCAGAGTACTTTCCCTGTCACTATCCTGGCTCTGTGCTACTGGGTGTCATTGAGACTGTGGTGACTGGGAAGGCAGCATGGGTAAACAGCCAGGAGAAAAATTATGTGAAGTCACAGTGTCTGGTAGCTTTCTCAGAAGTCAATGTGTGTTTACGTTCAAAATCTCTAATAAGAGGGTCAATTTGTTGGGGGTTTTTTTTCGGTGGTTATTGTTATTGATTATTTTTTGTGAGGGGAAGGATTTGGAAAGTTCCTTTGAAAAAAGTTTCCTAATTTTTTGTTTGTTTGTATGCTTGTTTTTGTTTTACCCTCTTTCTTTGTGAAATATCATACCCTTACTGTTCCTCGAAATTGCGCTATAGTTACTTTTGCATTATGTTTTCACATTTTTCTAATGGATTTTCTTTTTGGGAAATCTTATTTATTCTCTCCCCAGTTTGAGAAGAGATCAGGATCTTTGGAGATGGTTATGTTGCTTTGTTGTGGTCAGAACAGGTAACCTAGAGTTTTGGGAATATTGTGGATGAATTCAGAAGCTTTAGGAGTATTTATTGTGTAGAATAATAAATAAAATAAGTCAATACTCAACACTTCAGTTCCAGGAAAGACTGGGAATCAATACAGCATAATTAACAATGCAATCCTGAGAAAACAATTATAAAATACACATTTTCTTATATATTTTCTTCAAATATAGTAAGACAGCTGTACTTAGTGCCTTTTATTTTTGTCCTGAAGACTGGGCCAGAGAAGGTTTAATTTTCTTTTCTCCATAAGAGTGCTTGGTGGGCAAATTAGCTTTTGAATTAAAATGCAAAACTTATTATGAGCTATCAGTTAGTTATTAAGACACTGCCTGTTTGAGATCACAGGAATTTAGAGCACAGTGTTTTGAAGTCAAGTACCTCCCCCATGCCTTTTGAGGATCTAGATCACTGGACTCAGAGTGATAAGACTAAGAATGAGTAATGATATATTTAAAAGTGTACCAGCATGTCTAGTTAGGAAAAAACACTTGTCCTGTAGCTCAGGATAATCTGGTGTTAGTTTATAAGAACATTGCATAAAATTAATGCTTAGATATATACTTTGTCTTTGCTAGTTTTATTTGTGCTCCATTTTTATAGTACACAAACTTGAATCAAAATGCTGTTTAATAAGTCAAATCTTAAAACTCTGTGATCACTGCCATTATGCTTTTTGGAAAGGAAGACCTCCCTGAAAAGCTGATATCAATCATTCTTGTCTGAGGTCTGAAGCAAATGTAACCTGCAAAGGCTGGTAGCTGGGCTATCTGCCATCATTGCTGGCAGCATAAAGGCTCCGGATACAGTGTTCTAATAGAAGGAATATGGAGAGAAATCTGTCTGGTTTTAACGCGTGTTGGGTTTTAGAGATTAAAGTTTTAGAGATCATGCCTTTATGTATGTAAGCAGTGATCAAGATTTCAGGGTCAATGGACGGTTGTTCACTATTGTGCCCTCTGGACAGTCTGCTGCCCTGTCTACTATTCCACTTTTACATAAAGTTTTCCACTTTATGTAAGACCACCCCTTTTTGAGGAATGGCCTGGGAGAGTTATTGGTCCAATATCAAGAGGGACAGAAGTCTTGGAATGAGATGTTGGCTTTGCTATATGAATGTACAGTACTAGTATAATAGAGCCACAATGAAGAGAGTGGTCAAATGATATGAGGACAGGGTTGAAACTGCTTTATTGTGGCACAGCGCACAGATAACCGTCACGCAGAATGGGGAGCTACACAACTTATAATTACCAGAATCTTCCAGGACACTTTTAGATTTTCTTTCTGTAGATGAAGGGACTGTACAAATTGTTAATCACTGGACAAAAAATATTTAAAGGAAATACATGTTAGTATCGCTTATGATGTAAACACAAACCCTAATTTTAAGTGGTGACTGGAAGAAAGAAATAAGAGCATGTGAACAAGAATAATTATTTTAACCCAGGTTATATATATATGTATTAAAATTTTAACACTGTGGCACTCTTCAAAACAACCTATAATAGAAAAATATAAAGGTCCTTTTTTTTATGCTAATAAGTAGTTGTCCAAAAAACCCCAAACCCAACCTTCAGAAAAAATATACCAAAATGCTTTTCCTCTGAATACATATTTAAAATGAAGACATGATGACAGCTTTCATTTGAGCAGTGGACAATTTTTTTTCAGAGTTTGCTGCTGTTCATGCAAAATAAGTTGCTGTGATTGCAACATATGTATTATATGGCACATATGCTACCTCTTAGATAAAAGTGTAACTCTTGTGGTTCCTAGCATTTTTCTAAGGACATACAGTGTTTAACAGTAACAGATCTTTTTATAATACTTTTGCCATGTTTTTGGCAACTAAATATTTTTTCTTTAACCTTTCTCATTCATAAGTTAAATTTGTTGTTAGAGAAAAATGGAGTGTGGAGGTAGAAAGCAACAGTGTGAATAAGAGAGCAAGAGTGTTTTGACTGGCAGTTTTCTCTTTGGCTACCATTTTGTGTTTCTTTGTTGTAATGCAGAAGGGCAATAAATTGCCAGCTGCAAACAAGGGTCTGTTTAGCTGTGTACAGACAATCATATACAATCAATGGCGGGTTAAAATGCAGGTGTGGCACTTTAGAAATTAGGAATAAGAACTACTCCTGAGAATAATGTGGGCTTATTGTCTAATTTCGGATATATACAGTAAAATTCATATCTTTTCTAGCTAACTGTTTGATTATGTTCAATCCTTAAACCCTTCTAAGGGTGTGGACTTTGACTTATGATATATTGAAACATATTTTCACACACACGATAATGAATCACAGCAATAAGACAAATAACCAAAACTCCACCCACAGTATCAACAATTAAGTTTTTTTCTTGAGAATATTCCCACGAAACCAGTGGAACAAACCATATGAAGGATTTTTACTACATGTGAGTGAGGAAGACAGTGAGCCCTGCTTTAGGGTTGAACACGAAGCAAGCCTTCTTTCAGAGACAGCATTATTTATTCCCTACCAAAATCCTCAGTAAATGAAAGTGGACCTTCAGTCTTCTCCCTCCTACTCCCAGAAATGATCCCATTATACTGGTAGTTCATAAATATGCAGCAAAGCCCATCTGTTCTATCTTGTGATTTAAGATAGCCTCCTGCAATTCTTTGCAACGTCTGGATCAGATCACAAAGGTAGCAGAGGCAACGCTAAAGCCACCATTACTCAGGTGTGCTGCTCAGGGTTCCTGAGGAGCTCTGACACGAGGATTAGTCTCTGCCAGAAGTGATCCTGTGTCCCTGTCTGTTGCCCGTGGTTCAGGAGAGCGCACTGAGCATCCCTGGATGTGGGGCTACCTGTGCCCCTGGAGGAGGGGCCCGTTGTGAGTCTCTTGAGCACTTGCCTGGGGATGCTTCCCCCAGATCAGGCCAGAGCACACCATTACACTGTCAGGCTCTGTCTTCAGATGGAGATGAATTTTTAGGCAATCTGTAGATCTGAGCTTACTGTCAGAATTATGAAAAGCCTTGGAAGGAATTCCATAAATGTTCAAAAATAGCTATTCATAAGCAACAACAGAATAGAAGTAACAGTTTGAGAGATTTTTTAACTCCATTACTTGTACATATTTATACAATATAGTGCCTGTCACAGATAATGTACAGCAGATTTATCATGCTTTATTATTTTAAGGAAGAGTTTGTTCTCTGAATGACGTATGAAATAAATTGCAAATAAACAAGATGCTGCTTAATAAAACAATTAGTTCTCTGCAGGCTCTGGCAGTGTTTTCTGAATTCTTATCAGCCCTGGTTTACAGCTGTAACTTCAGGATATAATAGGAGATTGAATCGTATACAGGCAACAAAACAGATGATCAAATTCACAAGGGATCATATCAGGCTTTTTCCAGTACCAAAGAAACATATTAATCCTTGTCACTGTTTTTTGAAACGCTGTGACAGAAATAAACCTGTACTGTAACTTGGCCCTTTTAATGAGCTTCTGGAGTGTGGGCCTTCCACTCAGCACCTGAAAAACACAACAAAACACCTTTTACATTAAAGATGTGAGGTTTGCTGCTGGCTAAATTTGTACACAGAAGTCTATAAACCAGTGCTCAGCCAGCTGGGAAGCAAGAAAGCAAATTCAGATTCTGTCATGAACTTCACAGACCAATTATCTACTTGGAATCATGGGAGTTTAACAAACAAATACCAGCCCCTGCTGAGCCTTTTCAGTCCAGCAGCTTATGGGTGATTCAGTTGCATCAGAGGCTTTTAGACTGATCAATTCTTAATCACAAAGCGCAAAAATTATTCTCAGACTCATGTCAGTTTCTTTGGACACCTTTGTTAACAATCTGCTTCAAATCATTTTTTTAAAGAACTGCAGACACTGTTTTTATTGACTTGCCACTTGTAAAATGTTTATAGCTTGTTAATTTATATTTACCCCTTTACTTTTGCCTGCAAATCAACATCACTTAGCACAGTTTGGTTACACTTTGTCCAAAGGAAATTACAGAAGCCTGCTATGGGGCTAAAATGAAGGAAAGCTGAGGAAAATCAATACACTGATGATTAAACAGATCGTAGCAAATTCACGGTTGTAAGCTACAGCATGGAGACATCAGTGTGATGCCTATCTAGCAGTTAATGTCCTTTCAGCCAGTGGAAGGAAATTTTACAATAAGGCAAAATGCAGCAGAAAAAATATAAGCTACTACAGAGCAATCCTTTTTTTTGCTCAGTAGGAGTAGTCCTGTAATTCAGATTTTAGTTTGCTATTTGTCTTCAGAGTAACAGTAGAAAAGGTTTAGATTTAAGAAAAAGAAAATCTATTTTATGAGAAAATTTGCAGTGGGAGTTTTAAAGAACTCTTTGACTTGCAGTATCATTCACATCTACTGTAAAAGCTCTGTATTTACTCTTATTTTAAACCACTCTTTTCTGTCAGTGAAGTTCAAGTGTGATAATTTCTATTTTAATCCTCCTTTTGCTTTAATTAGAAGACAAAAAGGTATAAGCCTGTTTCTAAACAAGTATCCTAACAAGAATGAAAATATTTAGTGTAAATTGTATATTGTTTAACAAAGTGAGAATCTGTCACTACTCATTTTAATAGCAAAAATTTAGACTAAAAATAGGCAAATGGGGTTCTTTGCACATTGAATTCTTGTTTACATTTAAAAGCATGGAAGAAATATTTATGAAATTGAACAGAAGGAGGAAAACAGCCTTGGGAACAATAGGCAAATACCAGTACCAGGATAAAGGAAGGATCCTGAGTGGGTCCAGAGACTTCCAATTTGTAGACACTTCTAACTTATGCAGAGGACAGGTCTCCTCTCTGCTACCCACTGCAGTGCCTCCACAGCACAGTGTGACCCTGTGAGGTGTGGGTTTACTAACCAGCAGCCATATACAATAGATTATGTATAATGAACTCGAAGCATTAGGCTAAAATTATCATTATTGATGGGAACAAGGATGTCAGAGAAGAATTAATTGCAAACAGACAGAACTCTGACTCGAGCTTTTGCATATCAGCTTATGCCCATTTCAGGGGGTTTCAGAGGCTGGTGTAAGGAGATGGCCCACAGAGATGGCCTCAGCCCCTCCTAAGAAAGGATGCTCAGGGAGCAAAGGCGATCATTCCTCTTTCTCGCACAGCTGGAGGATCTGCAGAAAACGTTCCCTCTGGTGCAGGAACATCGCTGGATTACCTGACAGCCTGGAGCCTTTCAGCCCCCTGGCCCTGAGGTGCCGGGGCTGCCCACGCTCGCAGCGCTGCCAGCGCCGCCCTCCTGCGCCCCGCGGCTGCGGGCGGGCACAGCTGCGCCCGGGGTCCCCTCCCGCCCCGCTCCGCTCCGCTCGCCCGGAGCCGCCCGTGCTCCAAGGCTCACTGAAACCAGCAGAAGGAAACGCTGGGCCTTACTGCTGAACTCTGACGTGACAACGCGGCTCCTCACAAACCACCTTTCTCTGGAGACTTTAAAAAGAACCATGGTTTTCTACTGAAAAATGATCCTGAAATTCTTTGTTTTAATTAGGAGAAACATCACAAGGAGAACATGAAGTGCCAGAAACTTTATCTGTGTGTTAAACTACATTCTGTTGCTGATTTATTTATATGATGGACTGTCTTTATTTAGCTGATAATTTTGTCCTTTATCCAGTCTTTAAAAATCTGCTGTTTTTCTAAGAGGTTCTGTACCAAAAAAGATTTTTGTTTTGGTTTGAAGCAGGTAAATGCATAATTGCTTGAATAAATCGTATTAAATTCGTAAAAAAACCAAAAATAAGCTATAACTAATTTTTCTGAATGATAGCATCTTGTAACCTGTGGTATCATCTGGGGAGCTATAGATTCAGCACTATTTTAACATGTTTAAAAATTCCCAGTAAAATGTAGACAGAAATCTTCTCAGTATTAAAAAAAAGCAAGAACTATAAATACACACAAATAGATTTCAAAGAAAAAATAATCTTGTCTGAACTCAACCTGTGCAAAAATCCAGTCACATTTCATATTTTCATTTCAAGTTAAGTTGCAAACTCAGTACAAGGATGAAGAAAATGAAAACAAAATGCAAATATGACAGATACTAAATATACAATGCAAGAGAAAATTAAGATAAAATATGTTATTAACTGAAGATTTGTTGCTTCCACAATTCACATGGCAGTTTAAAGTAAAATATCAACTAAAATGTTTAAAAAAGTTTTAGTGATATTTTCCATCATTGGGATCATAAACATGAAACCTACCTTTGAAAATATTTACTTCTAATGAACAGTACAATAGACTGATAATTTTACTGAAAGATTTAACTTCTCCTGTGTTTTTCTCTGATTCTATATCTAGATCTGTAATGAATAGGATAAAATAACTGACAGCGAGAGTTGTAGTAAAACATGTCTGCATGATATTGATAGATTAAAAAGTGAAAAAACCCCATAAAACTACTGGAAATTGTGGGAAAAGATCCATGCCAGAATCCTCTTGGGTTTGCCATTTTAATTGTGCTCCTGGGTATGTAGTTTTCAAGATTTTCTTCAGTTGTGGCATTGAAGGAAAAGTAAAATGAAGTGACAGAACAGATTAGAAGGCGATAATGGAAGGGAAAGTGAATAAACCAAGTGTAAACTTTTGAGAGGAAACACTAGTGTAAAGCCCACTAGTTATGTGCTATTTTTAAAAAAATTATTGTAACTCCAACATTTTGATGAAGATCAGTAATGAACATTTTTATTAAGTAGTGATCCATAATCAAGAGTAAAAATGAACATGCTACCAAAATAACCTTTTTCAAGGGGCAGGTTCCTTGAAGTTACTAATAATCTTTGCTATTTATGTTAAAATTGCACAATAAGTTTATTCTGAAAAAATATTCTACTGCTATTCAGTTGCTTACACTAATCCTTATTGGACTATGATATGCTATCCATGAATGGAATTCTTGTTAATTTTGGCATATATAATTTATCTAATTATAGAAAGTATATAATTAAAAGAAAGTATAGCCATAATAAATATTAAGTTTTTTAACAGCAAAAAAACCAAATGTAAAGTCATATATTACGGCGTTTGATGAAATGCTCTATCAGCAACAAAATTCCTTGAAAACATCCGAACAATGCACTTATTTTTTTCAAACTTTATCAAACTGATTAGCTTGCTAAAGATCTGATCATTAAGATTTTAGATCGTTTCTCTGTTAAATCAGATATGCCTCCTACAATTTTTACAATACTTTCTTTATAAATTAATTGTTCAGTGGTTATTTGTTAAAGAATCTCCCCCACGTGAAAAAGCAAAATCTCAGTAGATGCGGATTTTACACTGCACTAGATCAATCCCAATACCAGTAAATGGATATTATTAAACAGCATGGGGTAGTGCAAACTGGGAAAGAAAACTTGTAGTGTGCTGCCTTTGAGCAGACCTGGCTTGCATGCTGTGACAGGGCAATTGTCGACATGCTTTTTCATGCCAATCTGCAGCTTTTTCAACTCTAGATGCTATGGCAACCGGGGTTTAACAGACTAAGCAGCTAACAAGCTTCCCTGATGGAATTGTCTGGTTGTATGATTGCCTTGTCTTAGTGAAAATATAAAATAGACTGAAGACACTTGTGGACATTTGTCAAACTGATTATAATTTGGACACTCAGCTCATAATTATCTGTTATATATTGCATAGTATTGACCATCAGTGTTTGCCATGCTGTCTGTGGAGAACCCAAGTGCCTTTCTGAACACCCTGTTTCCTGTGGAAAGAATGGGGTTTGGTTAGGCTGAGTTGGTCAACATGGCAGTTAAAATTACTTGGATATAGAAAATAAATGCCACTACTTTAAAGGTTTCTTCCTCCTCTTTCTCTGTTTTTTTGGTTTGTTGTTTTTGGGTGTTTTTTAGTTCATTATTAAAATAAAAGAAAGAAAACAAAATAAAATTTTAAAGCAACACAATTCTTTACAAACATATAAAACTGCAAAAAACTACATTTTCAGGAAATGGTTTAAAAATCTGTGGTTTTAAATTTTTAAAAAATCTGGTTTCCTATGTTGATTTATCAGGTAGTTGAGTTCTTTTTGGCCTCGAGGAATGGTTTGTGTTTCTTACTTGCTTGTTTGTTATTTTTTAATTTATTCTCAGAAGAAAAGGGCATTCACCATAAAACACAGGCCTAAGACTACATGTTTCCCAGCACCTTTTACAAGCTGAAATCTGTGGAACTCATTACTTTGCAGACTGCTTGGCCACTTGTAGAACACTGCTTTATTGCCTTGAATCTCTTTCAATTCTAATAAAAGCTAAGCAGAATGTTTTTACTCTGGTATTTTCTTGTCGTTTTTGGTTGGTTCATTTGTTTGTTTGCTTTTGTCCTGAAGAGGGAAATTCAGAATTCATACTTTTCTATGTGGATTTCTTTGGGGCATTTTTATTCATATTGGATTTTGAGGTGAACCTCAGTAGGCTACAAGAAGACCCATTGGATGCAGATAAAGTTTGAGTTCACAAGTGAGACTTTTGTCTTTGACAGTTTGACTCTAAGAATTGTATCACTGCAGACGGTCCTGACAAAAGGTATCCTCTCAATGATCCTATTTTAGGGATGTTGTCTACTACTGTACCTCTATGAGGCCAGCAAATACCCAGCTAATTCATTCTTTCCTGCAGGCAACAGAGCTCCTTATCCAGTTGTGCAGGTCGTCCCCAAGGCCTCAGAAGTTAATGTTACAAATGTGCAGTGTTTTTTTTCATGAAGGAGAAGGTGAATGCCATGGACAGGATATTTGCAATCAGGCATTCTTCTTGCAAATATGAGGAGTTTGTTCAGTTCCAAAGTGAAAGAACAGTGTATTGTTAAGGCGGTAAGGGGGAAAATCTAGCAAACTTTTATTACTGAAGGTATAGACTTTTAAAATGTTGTGATATTTTAGATGCTGAATTCACATGTAGTTCATAATTATGCCCACATGCTCAAGAAGGCCAGCAGTGTCCTGGCCTGGATCAGCCATGGTGTGGCCAGCAGGACCAGGGCAGCGATTGTCCCTCTGTACTCAGCTCTGGTGAAGTCACACCTGGAGCCCTGTGTTTGGCTCTGGGCCCCTCACCACAAGAAAGACATTGAGTCATGATGAGTCCAGAGAAGGGCAGTGGAGCAGGTGAGGGGTCTAGAAAGTCGCAGGAGGAGCAGCTGAGGGAGCTAGGGTTGCTTAGACTGGAGAAAAGGAGATTCAGGAAAGACCTTATTGGTTTCTACAACTGCCTGAAAGGAGGCTGTAGTGAGGTGGAAGTTGGCCTCTTCTCCCAGGCAGCTAGTGATAAGACAGAGGAAATGGCCTCAGGCAACTCTTGGGGAGGTTCAAGTTTGACATCATGAAGAATTTCTTCACTGAGAGGATGGGTAAGCATTGAAACAGGCCATCCAAGGAAGTGGTTGAGTCATCGTGCCTGGAAGTGTTCAATAAATGACTTGGTGTGGCACTTAGTGCTATAGTGGTGTTTGGTCAAAAGTTGGGCTCAGCCATCTTGAAAGTCTTTTCCAACCTTAATGATTCTATGACTTTGTAACTGTTGGTTTCTGTTTCTAGTTTGTATTGATGAAGAGCCATAAACGACTCTTTGATAACAGGATGTCCGTAAAAGGCTTAGTCTTTTCCCAGCTTGGGAAACCTTAAAAAACCAATTTTCTGTGTAGCTTTAGATACATCCAGCAAAATCCAATACCTTCTTTTAAGCCACTCATCTAGATTTCTACTCAGTTGGCAAGCAAGATAAGGCCAAAGTCTTTACTTGACTGTATAAACTCCAAATCAACCTTTGTAACCGACTCTTCCAAAGAATCACTGTGTTCATCATAAGTTTTATTTTTTTGGAATATATATATTTTGGCTTGACATAATATTTTGTGATTAAGTTTTATTTATATTTTACTTTTCTAGTTGCACAGACTTCAAAATGTTTTGAAAAGGCTTTTTTTGTTGTTTTCATTGACTGAGTGGGGAATATATCATGGTGGTAATACTCCATTGTCCAAATAACTAACTTTAGCTGTGGGAAACAGTAACTGTGACCTGTGGTGCTTTTGATCACTGTCTCATGTACAAGGCTTCCAGGTCCCAGCCATCATCTGACCATAGTACAAGTCATTAGCCTCTTTTTGGCCATCTGACTTGGTGCAAGCACCATTCATACTGTTTGAAGTTCACTGGATCTTAAAACAGAAAAGAGAAGTTTGCCAGTTACAGGAAATCTTTTTACATGAGTTTAAATCAAAGATAACAATTAAAAAGAGATATGAAGAAAATTGAAACAAAACTATCCCAAACCCTCAATCACTCTAGGTGTGATTTATACTCTTCTCTCTGTATTATAGGATGAATCATGTGGATAAAATTTGGATGCCTCCTCCCTGGAAGTCTTCAAGGCCAGGTTGGTTGGAGATTTTAGCAATGTGGTTTAGTGAAAAGTGTCCTTGCTAATGGCAGTGGGTTGGAACTAGATGACCTTTGATGTCCATTCAAATCCAAACCATTAAATAATTCTCTAATTTTTTCCCCTTTTAATAATGTACACATTCAGATTGCACGTAGGTGGCCCTTGTCTTTGAAAATCAGATTGTAAGGGGGCAAAAAAAACCCCAAATAACTTGTTTTTCTATTTTTTTTTCCTGGACATTCCTGTTTAAAACAAAATTAAAGAGAAAACCATTGGTTTTAGTCCTGTCAGGATAAGCAGAGGTCTGGCAGATTTTGAATTGTGATGAGACTTCATCTTTTTGTGAATATTTACCTTTTTGGTCTTTTTATTTACCTATTTAGTCTTAGAAGAATGTGATATGAGATTTTCTGACTACATTTACATACAGAATTTACGCATAGAAAACACAGAGTTGTCTTGAAGGAAAAGCTGTAAGGATATCAAAGAAACAAAGGGTCCTGTAAGGTACTCCTAAAAACACTATCGAAATCATTTATAACACTGGAAAGGCGAGGAACACATTAGCAAGTCATGACCAATATACAAAGGAACTTCTGCAATATTTTGCAATAGCAGAGAAACATGGTGGGGTTTGTTTGGTTTTGGTTTTGTTGTTGTTTTGTTGATTTTTTTGTACATTGAACACTATGAATGTTCCTGTTAAACTGAGATCACTTTGAAACTGAGCACTGTCTGCTACATGTTTTCTTTATATAAACATAGAGAAAACCTGACTAAAAGCTAAACAAAGAAGTGTAGCATCAGAATGTAATTATCAATGCTCAGAATAAAGCTGTTAAACATGTATATTGTCTTCATTTCTGTAACTAATATGGTGGGACTGGCCAAGATTTCCTTCATAGAATCCAACTCTGCTCTATTCAATTTTTATAGTATACAAGTAGTACAATGAAGAAATGTGAAAAGAGTTCCCAGTAAATGTCCTTCAGTAAAAAGCTACCAGCCCATTCCTACTTATAGAAAAAGAAATAGTATGTTTTATAAGATAATTTCAGTTAGGACAAAAATTGAATTTTTGGTATTTGAATTTTTGGTTTATAACACCTGACTGGTTAACACTAAAGCATTTTAAAGAAGCTAAAATTTTCAAATTATAGATGAGATTTTAATATTTTCTTCTTCTATCCAACTGTGTTGAATCTCAAGTTATGTGCCTTATTCTAAACAGGTATTAGAATACATATAGCTGATTAGAAAATATTTCATATCCAAAAATGTTAATTTATACATATAAGCATGCAGATAAATGCTCATGTAAAACCTTAAGAAACCTCCCCAAACACTAAAGACAATTTAAAGCTTTCTAATTAGATATTAGAATACTTTGTCATTTTAAATGTATCCATGTATACATTAAGATATGAATACATACTAATTATGCTATTTTTTTCATCGTGTACAAGTAGATTTTTACTTGGTGATCAGATTTCTGATCTTTACGACCATCTAACAATAGGGATACAGGTGCTAACAAATGGATTTCAGCTGCTCATTTAGAATTTTGAATGGAAAACACTGCTTCATCCAAGTTACTCCATTTCCCCTGTGATAGCCACATAATTCTGATTTCTGTCTTTTGCCTTTACCTGTCTGCTTGGTGACTCCATGAATGGCTATTTCTCATGCAAGAATTCAAACAGTTAACTTTTGGATAGAAGAGATAGTGTCAGTACTTATTTTACTTGAAATGCTGGCAATATAAAAAACCCCAGTAGCTATATAATATGTCCTGTGCATTGTATAGTAGAGACACTAATTTTTTCTTATTATGAGAGAACATTAAAAGACTTTCCTACAAAGGTTTAGCTTCTATAAAAGAGTCATTTTCAGGAGCTTGAAATGGTTGGCTGGAGCACACATCAATTTGTTTGCTATTTCTAGAATATATTTTATCAACACCTTTTCTCTACAATTTACATTTTTCAAAATGTCACTGTTTCTGTGCGAGATACTAAGTATGGACCAATTAACTATTGATGCTTTCTGCCAAGAATAAATGTTGCGACATAGCATATATACAGGACAGAATAAATACTCTGTGATGGAAACGCAGAAATTACCAGGCTACTGGTGAGTAATGCATCTTGAACATTACCTGAAGACATGAGTCAGATGGTAATTATTTATGTAGAATCTGTTACGGAAATAGTTGAAACTGGGGAGAAAAAAAAAAAAAAGAACTTGAAGTCACCTAACTTTTAATTTTTATCTTTTCTAGGGAAAAAAAAAAACCCAGCTTACCTAACTGGTTTTGAAAATGTATTCAGCTAGGAAAATTTTTAAATATTGTTTATACAGTCAGAATGGTTTCAGCACAATCAGACTAAAAGCCTCTTAGAAAATCCCTACACAGAAGGAAGTATATGTCTGAAAAAATTAGGTCTTCTGTGAAGCAATGCTGAGGCTACTCTATCCAGGTGAAGAAGTGATAGAAAATAGAAGGAGGCTTTTAGAAAGTATCTTACCCTCAAAAGTATTTCTTGTTCTTTTTGAGTAGTCTGGAGAGAGGATGAACAATTTGAAGTCTTGTAGAGCCTTTCAGGAGTTTTTTTTCTGGTGACTCTAAAGTAGGGACTGAGGAATGTCAGAATATCTGGGGTGAAAGCAGTTCATAGGTCCTTGCTGTTCCTCTGTTCCCTGTTCCTAGTTAACTGGCTATTAGTCCAGAAATCACAGGGTTTGGCAGTGACTCAAAATACAAGTAGCTACATATTGGTAGAGAATGGTTGGGCAGAGAGTGATTCTTCCCAAAAAATTACAGCAGCTACATTTTGATTATTGTCACCAGTTTTTATTTACCACCATGTGGTATCACTGGATCATGAGTCAATCTATAGTAATTTGGAAAATTGTAAATTGTTAAGGCAGATGTATCTGCATGTTATTTCAAAATGAGGTGATGTCTTTGTAAACACACACCCATTAAAAATGGTCAGGTTTAGAAGTTTTATATAACCTTAGGGTAGCAACTGGGTCTCAAGAACCTCTGTAGGAAATGGGAAAAGAAAGTGGGAGATTGTAGTTACATACAATTTTTTTCCCAGAGCTGAAATTTCTGAGGTCTTAGTCTCCTGACAATCACAAAGATGAGATGTAGCCATAAGTGCAATCTTGTGCTGCCAGAATTCGTGACATGAGCCAGCTGCATCAAAGGAAGAGATTCTTTTAGAGTGAGTGACTATTAAGGAATTTGGGTGATGACATGTAATCTTTCACAAAGATGCTTATTGAAAAACTGTCCCTCATATAGGCACAACCTCTTCTGGAGATCCTTGTCTTCAGCCCACTTCAGTAAAATTAGGAGCTCCTGCCTGTGCTCAGTTGCATATTTGGTCCTATAGGACTGTTTGTGAGAGTAAACTACAATGCTCATTCACATAAGTAAGCATGATTTTGAAAGATAAAACCATGTCTCATGTGGGTAAAGCAACACATGCTTGTGCATGCTTGGATTCTCTGAAAAGAGAACCCTACTTTCTACCATCACATTTGGACACACTTGTACAGGCTTTACCCCTATGCAAGAAGTTTTAAATAATGTTTCCTTAGGTAAAACTTCTGAGGATAAATTGGTAGTAACATGTCAGGCTGTTTGCCTCTTGGTTGAGTATCCACTTCCACCATTTCCTCTGGTGAGCCCTAAGTTCTGTTCTATACTTTGTAGACTTCTCAAATTTCATGGTGTTTGAGTAAAGCAGAACTGCAATATTGATTGAAATATTCACTTTGGATAAATGTTTAAACTAGTCTTCAAGATACTGTGTGTTTTGAGAGTTAAGTGGACAGAATTTTTAAAATAGTTTTACTGGCATCAGAACTCCTGCACAAGGACCTTCTATTACTATTGGGTAATGATGTATATAGCATAGTACATTAATGTTGCTTTAATGTGTTCAATAGTACAGAAGAATGTAGTAATTAGGCACTAAGGGATTCTTTTTGCTATGATTTGATGAGGTGGTCAATTACCTGTGCTGTACGACAGCAAGTGGTACAATTGGTTTAACTTAATAAGTACATTGACAAAAAGGGCCACTGAGATGTACATTAGTTGCACTTAAAAGGTTCCTTTGAGTTATTACCAAAGTAATACCTCAAATATAAATTAATTTAATTTGTTTAGAACAGTTTACACTTTACACATCATTAAATCTTTTTCTATCACAGATTGTACTGTACATTAGGTAAATTATAAATGTCTAACCAAAAAGTGAACATTTGACCATAATGGCTACTTAGAAAAGATAAAAGGTAACAATTTAACTAGAATGTGCCTTTAACTGAAGCTCTTAAACTAAGATTGATAGAAAACAGTTTTTTTAAGAAATAATGCATACTGATTTATATAAAATGCTGTTCACTGTATTTTCCTTTTTGTATTAAACTTAATGAATAGATACACCTTTTTGATTTTGTGGTACCCTACCATTAAATGATACCATCATTTTTTTTCTGCCTAAATAAATTCTAATTCTTGTCACCCACTATCTGTTCAGGAAGATTTGAGACATTATTCCTAATTGAGATTTTTACTGAATATCTTTTAAAGATAAATTTGTTTTATTCTTTCACCCACTATTTAAAAGGATTTTTCACATTTTTATCTTCTAAAGGAATTGTCAATGAGAAACTAAAACTGCATAGACTATACATTAAAATCACTTTAGTTTTTAAGCTGTCATGAACTGTTTCAAAAAATGCTAAGTTGCTATTGTTTAATGTCTGTCATTTTATAATGCTTTAGAAGTTATCTATCCTGTAAAATTATTAACTGATGCTAAAATTGCCTTGTAAGTATTAGGACAATAGCAATTTTGTAACAGCTGGGACACTGCCAATGTAAGATAAGTACATTTTGCTCTGTAGATTCATAAAGTGCTTTGAAATGGTTTGTAACTGATGGATGGATGCATTTTCTAAGTGTAGAAAGCAATATTTTGTAGAGGGAAATGGCTTGAAAGCTGACACACATGCATGCAAATGCCATTCTCTTCAGTAAGTAATTTGCTTTTTCTTTCAAAAGCATAAATGGCATAGTTAGACACATTATTTTGTATATTGCACATAACAATACAAGATGCACAAAAACAGCAAGTACAAAACATTTCATATTGATAGAGGAACCCATGGCTGTAGTATATGATTAGCATAAATGTATACACACTGAAGAAATGCCTTCAGGATTAAAAAGTAAGGCTGAAAACAGGAAAAGTTCTTCTAACTTCAAGAAACAAAAATATTTAGAATATACTTTTTATTTCTAGAGTTCTGCCTTTTAAAAATAGTTAAGCTGCACAGAGCCTGAAGCAGATCATATGCTCAGTATTGCATCTGACCCAATGGCCTCATGTCTGGTTTTCATTCTGAAGACAAATCATTTAAATTAATCCTCAAAGTGTTTGTATGTCAATGACAAAACCCAGGAGAATACTACTCTGAAAAATATGTAGACATGGATATTTTTATAATTTAAGAACATTTTAATGTCAAAACTGATTTTTGATTTATATAATTGTAATGCATTTGTGGTTTGTATCATTGTATTATTTAGATCATCTGCATTGCAAAACCCACACTAGCCTTGAAGATTTCTGGTAGTGATCTTTCATGTTAACCTGATGCTTTAGGTCTTTGCTCTTGGAAATTTCCATGCCCTCTCAGCTATCCAACACTGATGAATCCCAGCCTCACAGTGCAACTGAGAATAGTACAGCTCAGCCTATACTGAGTAAGAGAAGTCTTAGTCTGGAAAATGGTCCCCAATGAAATCTTTGGAATATCAACTTCAGTAGGTCTACTCAATATGATTAGTGTCAACATATGGCCTTTTTGTTTAAAAGAAGGAACATTTCCTTCATAGAGTCTTGTTAAATCTCTCATTCTACAATTATTGTAATCATGACCTCTATTGTTCATCATTTCCACTAAAATTTTTGCTTCTACATCAGCTTCTTTCTTAAGATATATATTCCCATTAGATACAAAACAGCCATTATTCTTAATGGAAGCTATGCTCAGAAATGGAGTGGGAAAGGTACCCAGGAGGTTTTGTCATATCTTTAAATTCAGTAACAAAAAAATTGATTTGAGCGAAATTCTGATAATGAATGCACATTGTTGAAGAATTAAAATTTAAAATATATTTACATACCTCCTGAATTTATATTAAGAAGAAATGAAACAGTACTTTTATGGATTATGTGGCAGAATTCATACTGATTTCATCCTAAGAAAAGCTGCTAATTTTTTTATACTGTAGGAAAGAGAGTAGGGTGAATAGCTCAAAAGAACAGCTTATCTGACAATCTGGGTTTTAATATGCTTGATCCTTGCTTGTGAACAGATGATATTATTTTAAGAAATATACACTTTTTTTACAATATAAATCAATTTTATTTATTGTTTGTCCCATGACTTTGTGTTTAAAATTCAAAATTGGAACTGCAAAGTTTGTTATTCACCACATGGCTTTCACTCTTTTTCTGAACTTGACATCGGTAAAATGCATGAAAGAAAACCATGAATTTTTTTTTTCTTGGGAATAAGCTCTTTAAAAACATCCTGAATATTGTTTATGTTTTTGAAGTATTTGATAGCCTCTTTTTAGAATTGTCAGGGTTTTTTACCGCAAAATTGTGACAACATTATAATACAATAACTGATAAGAAGAATAAACCCACAATCAAAATAAAAAATTCAGTCATGATTATTGTCCTTCAGAAGACAGTTATCCCTATGTGTATTAAAATAGAATAAACCTATTAATCATTGGAATATTTTGTTTTTAATGGAAAATCCTGTTTGCAGTTCTTTAGAAGATTATGTAATAATACCTCTTTGTTTTGAAGGGTCAGTTTGTAGTGGGGAATGTGAGAAAAACATTTAATCAGAAACTGGCAAACAGTCAGTAGAGTGTCAAGAATTTGATGGTAAACAATACTTCTCCATAAAATTGCCTTATTGAAAGGATCTGATGACTCCCACTTCTAGGAGCTACTTGGAAAAATCACAACTATTTCTAAATGCATGTTTTTAGAAACACGTTGCAATAAAGAATCACAAAAACAATTTTATATGAGTAGGTTAGGAGTTTATCTGTATTGTATCTGCCTTAAGGAGAAATTTCAGCACATGGGATATGTTTCTCACTTGGGATTATGGATATAACAATATCAAAACCTTCTGCTGTTTTGATAGCTGCTGTGACTGGAGCCTATAGGTTGAAACTGAACTTTGGAAGATTTTTTTTTATCTATAATATATGCAACCTTTGAAACACCACCAGAGATGAATTGAAAATACAACTGATTCAATAAATCAATAAACTGAAGAAAAGTATTGTATTTGCACTGTATTACAGCTTGAGTAACATTATAGTTTTCCTGAAAACTGTATTGAAATAAATTAATTAAGTATTGAAATAAAATAATCTAGTTTTGCTTTACAAAAAATAATAGTTAATTTGATTGGTTTTGAAAAAAATTAAAATGCTGTGCTTCTGAGGAAAATTACATGAGACAAAAAATGAAGGGATTGTAAATATTACTTTTAGAAGCTGCACTTTTAAATTTTCTTTCCTTTAAGTGAAAGTATATTTAATTATGAAGAAAATAAGACAAATATGTTCATTATTATTTTTTTCCATTTGTCTTATGTTTTCCTTAAATGGTATCACATAATTTCTCTGCATCTTTGATTCATTCTCTGTAAGAAAAAACATAGACAAAAAATCCCCCCTAAATCAGGTAAGAAACTAAAGTCTTTTAATTAAAGTCTTGATTTCCACACTTTGTCAATCTTCTAGAAATTATGTGTGTGTGTGCACAACACACAACCTTGTGTCAGTCCTATTACTAAGCAATGAACATTAAAAAAGTTCTTTAGGAACCAACTGTTCTTAACATTCTTCAAAAATTTATGCTAAAGCATTTGTGAATAACATGAAATCAGATTATGTTTTATTTGAAGAAATAAGTAATATGAAGAAATATTTTGAGTACTGTGCTTTCCCAGAGTGTGAATATTGACAGTGTTTAGTTACTATATGCAGTACAGTGCAGGAAAAGTACATCTTTGGTTTTAAGATGATGAAACTACTACTTCACTAAGTAATGCTAATTAGAGGCAGAAACTAGACATCACACTAGAGACAAAAGCAATTCTGTTGTCTCAGCTTTCCGATCAAAACCATTGGAAATTCTTTTGCTTAATCTCATAAGCAGCTTGAAATATCTGTATACTGCAAAAGTCTTTAGACTCCTAAATTGGGAGTTTGTAGAGCAGCCATAACGTTTGGATTAAAACTCCCTTTTTTATCTTTTGAAAAAGAGAAAAAAAAAAAAAAAAAAAAAAAAGAACAAAAAGTATCTTAATGGAAATAGTATAAATAACTGAGACTTACAGTGCCTTAAGAAAAAAACTGTTTATGAAGAAAATGCTTAGTGAGCGTTTGGCCATGATTTAGCCACTACTTTCAATTCTCCAGTTTGGCCTATTGTGAAGCAGATGGGATCATTTTATCCTATACAGTTTCTGCAGTTCCATCTCACTCTTATTTTAGCACATAATTAGGTGTCAAGCATTCTGAGCAGGTTATACAGAAGAATATATACACCAGCCATTTGAATAGGTTTTATGTATTCCAGCTATCAAGACACATTAACCTTTAATCATAACAAGGCCTGAAGTCAGAAGAAACTTGGTGAGAGGTTCAAAACCCTTGCTTGCCACACTCATATGTCCATCATTCCCCATTTGCTACTTTCAGGCTGTGACTCAATAGCTAGTGTTATGAGACTGAGATGAAACGGTAAGATAGTTGTAAATAAATCATTACACCCAAAATGTTTTATTTTCAGAATGCAACGATCCTGGCAACAAAAAGATTTACTTCCAGTGAATCATTGGCAGGCACTTTCACATTTTTAAATTATAAAATATGTGAGATTCTGGCAGGTTCACTTACCTCCTCAAAGTGTCTTTTATAAAATTTTGCACATCTGTCATACTTTTTGTCAACTTTTTTTTTTTTTAACTATTTTGCATGTATTAAGGAATTGAGTATGAGCATTCTCTAAATAGGTCAATGCCTAATGTCATCATCTTTTCTACAAGACAGAGAAGAAGACAGAGGTTCAGTGCTGATTATTTATGCACCATCTGTAAAATGGGGAACCCATTTAGCTTCTATTCAGTTATATATGCATTGACATAAATTAAGATTGAGATGGGTCTTATTCAGGAGGAAATAAGATATCAGTGATATAGTTCTGGTATAATCTGTGGTGGTATAGTTTAGATATTCAAGGCAGTAGGAACCATTTACCATTTGTAGTAAGGCAGGAAAAGTTCAGACATTGCTTAGAAATTCCTCTAACTTAAAATAATGTGCAGCCTGTGCTCTTTCATTGGCTCAGCCATGAGGCAATAGATCACCTGTGATTGCTTTTCAGGAGACTATGAAGTTTAATGGGTATAAAGACACAAAGCAGAACCAGTTATTGATTTCAAGGCTTTTCTGAGCTTGTCGGGATAATCTGGTTCTTCACATACAAAAATTTCCTTCCTTCCTTCCTTCCTTCCTTCCTTCCTTCCTTCCTTCCTTCCTTCCTTCCTTCCTTCCTTCCTTCCTTCCTTCCTTCCTTCCGCACCTTCCGCACCTTCCTTCCTTCCTTCCTTCCTTCCTTCCTTCCTTCCTTCCTTCCTTCCTTCCTTCCTTCCTTCCTTCCTTCCTTCCTTCCTTCCTTCCTTCCTTCCTTCCTTCCTTCCTTCCTTCCTTCCTTCCTTCCTTCCTTCCTTCCTTCCTTCCTTCCTTCCTTCCTTCCTTCCTTCCTTCCTTCCTTCCTTCCTTCCTTCCTTCCTTCCTTCCTTCCTTCCTTCCTTCCTTCCTTCCTTCCTTCCTTCCTTCCTTCCTTCCTTCCTTCCTTCCTTCCTTCCTTCCTCCCTTCCGCACCTTCCGCACCTTCCGCACCTTCCTTCCACACCTTCCTTCCTTCCTTCCTTCCTTCCTTCCTTCCTTCCTTCCTTCCTTCCTTCCTTCCTTCCTTCCTTCCTTCCTTCCTTCCTTCCTTCCTTCCTTCCTTCCTTCCTTCCTTCCTTCCTTCCTTCCTTCCTTCCTTCCTTCCTTCCTTCCTTCCTTCCTTCCTTCCTTCCTTCCTTCCTTCCTTCCGCACCTTCCTTCCGCACCTTCCTTCCGCACCTTCCTTCCTTCCGCACCTTCCTTCCTTCCGCACCTTCCTTCCTTCCTTCCGCACCTTCCTTCCTTCCGCACCTTCCTTCCTTCCGCACCTTCCGCACCTTCCTTCCGCACCTTCCGCACCTTCCTTCCTCCCTCCCTTCCTCCCTTTCTCCCTTCCTCCTTTCCTTCCTCCCTTCCTCCCTCCCTCCCTTCCTCCCTCCCTTCCTTTTCCCTGGATATTCAGTGATATTTTACATGTCTATAATCATACATTGTCTTGCAGTTGGAATGCTACTGCTGAAGTGTAACATGAAGGCTCCTGTGTGACTAAAGAACTGTCATCTCAGTGGTATTACAGCCACATGTAGGTAGAGTAAGTGAAAAAACCCACATGTATAAGTCCAAAGATTTCAGTTTTATTGAATGGTACTTACAGTAACTAGAGCCTCCTCCTATTCATATTATTAAGCCGTTGCCATTGTAAAAGCCATCAACAGATTAAAAATTTCTCCTTTCCGTGCACTTCAGTAGCATCTTAATAAAGTCTCATGGTCACAGATTCTATCAGTTATATACATTGAGCTAAATAGTTAATATTTACTGAATCCTTTCCTAATTATACTACTGGAACAAGCTGTTCCCCCACCACCCATGTATTCCCCTCCTACACACTACTTCCATTCAATTCCCCTGACAAAGTCTTGTCAGATTGCATGTACCCCTGTGCCTGATAATTTTTATTAGGGTTTCTGCATCTGAAACATATCCAGGTTTACAAGAAAGAAGATGAACTCTGAATCCCTAGAGTAATAAGAACTTCTGGACAGCTGTTCCCATAAGGAATGGAAATTGGTTCTCAGAAACATACAGTGATGGGGGCTTCACTTCCCTCTACATATAAATTATATATCTTATATATGATATTAGATAATGTTTATATAAATATACATTTATTATGTATAACATATGTATCATACATATATGCTAATGTTTTTAAGTTCACTTAAATTTCTGAGGAACTTCAATCCTTTCTGTTTCTGTCAAAGTCAGGCTTAAGTTTCTCATGTGTGTAGAGAAGCTAATCTAAACTCTTTCTGGCCTGTTCAGAATCAAGGACAACTTGTCCTTCAGAACTACTCATTTGGACAACATTCATAAGCTAGACAACCTTTCAGCTACTCATCCTGAGGTGTGCAACTGCTTTTTGATGTGTGTTAAGCTCATATTTGTCTTGAGAACTGGGGTTTTTTTGGTTTTGTTTTGTGTTATTCGTTATAATTTTGTTTTGCATCCAAAAAGGTACAATGAGCAAGATCCATTCAGTGTTACGATAATTGCCTGCTGAAAGGATTTTTGTGCTATCAGAGCCATAGTTGGATCTTTATTTTGTGCAGAAAAACATCGATATAATCCTTTGATTTTGTGAAAAGTTGTAGTAAGGGAGAGCAAGGTGGGAGGAGACTGCTTTATTCAGGTGTTCTCAAATTTTCAATGGGAACCCACAGGAGGATACCAACCTGTAAGGCAATCTACTATAGTATGTGAACTTTAGTGCAGTTAAAAAGTCAACCTTGTAAAAAGAGCTAAGTTCTCAACATTACCTCTAATAGAGATAGTGTTCTGCTATCACAATGCAGGCCAGACTAGGCCACCTAAGTTGGTATAAGAATCCAGAGAAGGAATAAAGTACCAGACGTAGTGCAGCAGCAGGTTAGAGATTATTATAAAGCAATTTTCATGATATTTAGTATAGATCTCTAAACTAAAAAAATCAGCAAAAGATAGAAAGGAGTTTTACAACACGTTCTCTATTGTGGGTTATTGTGTTTTCAGCTGCAATGAACCTGATAATGAAGTCAGCTGAGCAAGAGCATAAAGGTCTCACACTGACAAGAAAAAGACATCCCCAAGAAAAAGGCAACAGAAATGTCTTAACAATCACTACAAGTACAGTAATATAGACTAGATTGTTACTAGTGACAAAAATACTGAAAAAAATAACCAAGTAAGCAAAAATAATGTTTATGCTCCCAAGAAAGGTTCCTGGTGTCTCTGAAAGGAAAATAAATAGAGAAATTAAGTTTAGGATTCTGAAAGAGTAATAGGGATTATCAGAAAGCAAATGCTTTGCTGAATTACAGCATGCTGACACAAAACCTAACAGAGACAAACACTATTTTATCTGGTTCCAAACTGTGTTAGCAACGATGGGGAAAAGAGGGAACAGCCTGGTTGTTACCACAGGGAGAGTAGACTGGTAAATTTTTGTTGTCTTTAGCCATCACTAAAGGCTTAATTTTCACACAGATAAAGTCAACATTTCATAAAGGTAAAAAAATTTCAGGCCTCTGGCATGTGTCTGTGACTTACTTTGGAATCAGCATCTCGGACGAGACTGGAGGACTACGGCCCTTAAGTCCAGCTGGGACTCTGAGCTGTATGAATTTGAAGCTGGACTTCAGCAGTAAATCTCAAAAATAGGGCTTTTAAAGCCTTGAAAATATATATTTTTCTTTAATTGATATATATATAATCATATATTATATAATATAATCTTTAATTATATATATAATAATATATATTTTTCTTTAATTGAAATTACTTGCTACCCTGTGGCTTTTTATCTACAGGAGAACAATACAACAGTTTTAAAAGCAATATAGTACATGTCCAACTTTCCTAGAACTTGTTGTAACCATAAAATTAATCTTTATGACACGGCAATCCCATGCCCAAAAGGATCTAATTTAGATTAAAAAACATAACCTTTTTTCTTCCAAACTCCACCAATTATGGATCTGGCACATTATGTGTTGCATATACACATATTATTGGACATAATAGTCCAGTCATTATGAGCCTCTTTCCTGGGTTGGTAACAGCTCTTCTTCAGGGACATAATCCATTCTCCTGGCACAATGAGTCCAGGAAGCTTCTGACGGGAATTAATTTACCTGTGTAGCAGCTGAAAAATCATTTGCTTCTTTCAGTTGCATGAATGATGATGATTCCTCTTTGTTGCATATAATACAGATGTAGGACTTCTGTATTATGAGCAGCAGCACCTTTACCTGCCCTTAGCCATCCTTAGAAGAGCGACACTCATGAGCCTTTCATGGTAGATGCAATACACACAAGAGCACAACCGCCACACGGAGCAAGCACACTCAGCTCACCTCAAATTAAAGGAATGGTTTGGGCACCTAGTAAAATGCCATTGTATTAAAATGCCATGCCATTTCCTAAAATGCAGTGACTGCCAGTGCTGAGGATTTTTTCCAGTAGTTTCATGGTTAAAGCTTTTACTCAGAAACTATCGGATAGAAAAAACCTGTCCCCCCCTCTAAATATACATAAAGTGGTGCTAGGGAAATGATCCCCTTAAATCTTTATTTCTGAACCTAGGCCACTGGAGTGAGATAAATTGTGTCACTATAAGGCAAAGGAAAATTCACAGTGCTGGAAAAAACAAGTAAGGAGGAAAGGACGTGGCTGCATGGTCCTGACTGGGCGTATTGTGTTTCAATTTTGAAGTGGGGTTTCTTATCTTTTTATGAATGATATCATTATAATGCAAGTGTTCAGATTATCAGACTTAGAGATTTGCCTTTCCAGGAAAGTACCTATTGACTGAGTTACAAAACTGTGTTATTTATGGTCTCATTCCTTTTTCTATAGGTGAACCTCTGATACCAAGAGTTTGCCCTGCACCAGGAGAAAGAAAGGTAATTGAGCAAGGTCTCCTGTTTACATAGAGTCCTGGCCTAGTTATTAGACATTTACACAAACACACGCTGGGATCTGGCCTATTCCAAATGGCAAAGCACTGCACATATCTCAGTTCCAGGAGTGGGCCAAAATGATACACACACGAGTGAAAAGCATCCTTGTCATGTACTGAATTAGGTAACTAAGCCTTGGAGAGGGTTAGAAGTTCAAGACAACCTCATGTTGAAAGTTTTGTGTTTGCTAGCCTTTTGTAGTTCTCTGTGAAGTGTGCAGACTATAAGATCACTCTTCTGAAAAATCTATTTTTTAGTTAAAATGGAATTTAGAGATTAGACATTATTTTGAAAATTGAAATTGAAAGCCACAGTGTGCATACTTTTAAAATAAAATTTAGACCTTGTCTGCCTCAAACAATATTTTTAACATTTTAATTACTTATTTTGTGTAATGTTAGAAATAATTACCTTCCTCAGTTTTAATTTACTTCCTAACAGCTCTTTGAAACAGGATATAGCAGGCTATGTCTGAATTCTACCCTGGGATTAAATGCAGAATTTAGGCAGGACGACCACTTTTAATACAATGAAAAGATGCTAAGGCAAGATAATGCTTCAAGCCACATGTGCAAAACAAAGAATCTATGTAATTTCCATTTTCAAAACACTAAAATTTGTCTCTGAGAATCCCAAAGAAATAAAAATAAACAGCAAATTATGCAATCAGGCCACTAGATATCCATCTAAACCTGATCACTAGAAAATTCTACTGATGTTATGAAAATGCTTATTTTTACTTCACTTCTGTGTTGAATATGGATCCCAACTTTATATTATTTCAGAAGATCTCTTATATCTTGCAAAAAAAGAAAAAAACTCTTAAGGAATGCATAATTAACAAATTTTACCTGTATTGGACTATTCTACCAAGAAATACAGCCCCTATTTTTTGTGAATCTTTCATTTATTAAATTCCCTCCACATCTAAGGAGAAAATGTTTTTATTCTGTTAGTATTAGAAGTTTCATAGATAATTTTGATTTATAAAAAAAATCTCAAGGGATTTGACTTCAGTGCTGAGAAAATGCAGCAAAACTACTTCATAATTGGATATCTTTGAGTAGGAGTTTGAAATAGTAATTTTGTTATTTTTTATTTTAATTTTGTATATTTTTTGCTTCTTAGGCTAAACAAAAATTCTATCTATGAATCACACACACTACTTTCACCAGCCAAAAGGATGGATTCTTACTGTTTAACAGTCCATGGTGCCACATTCAAAAACATGTGAACAATTTAAGCACATACCAGCTTGTGAACCTGCAAAGGGATATAACAACCCGATATAATAATATAATAATTTTTAAGTGGACATTTTTAGCAAGACAGTCCACAGCTTAGTCTTTCTTAGTAATTCATTATCATTCACCAGAGAATCATCTTGTCCTAAGGCAAAAGCCTGACTTTGTTGAAGTTAGTAGCAAAACTCCCACCTACTTCTGTGAGATAGAGATAAAATCTCTGGAGCAGTGTTCATTAAATTATTTTTAAAAGAATAATAAAGAATAATGATAGGGCTTTTTTCCAGTGAAATTTACCCTCAGAAGGCAGTTAATTGCTTTACTGACTAGTGGAATTTTAAGTTTCAAGGCTGTATATCATAAAAAAGCTTGAAACTTCAATGTGAAATAAGTGATTACATAGTTTGGCATAATTGCAATATGTCACAAAAAGACAAGCTGTTAAAAACTGCATTAGAGCTGGCAAAGTGAACACCTCTGAAGTACAACCAACGTGGTGTCATGCTTGGAACAGCAACACATATGTTCCAGAACATAGATTGCATCAGAATAGGAGTTTCTTTGTCAAAGAAAGATATCATCTGATATTCTACCTACACACAACAAAAATTGTCTTTATTTATTATTGGTTATGATATTTCTGTTAAGTACATTCAGTACAGGAGAGTTCATAGTGATGTAGACCTTGCCAAAAAAAAAAAAAAGAAGCAAACAATAAGAAGCAGGAATATTTGACCTGGGACTGATTTTATACAACAACTGCTGTTACCTCTGCTCTGTGTTTTGTGTAGCTGGTAACTACACTGTACATCCCTCTCATAGAAATATTTTTTCATTGAGGCATCAGCCTGTAAGCAATATGGGAGTGATGAGCAGCATTGGGAAATGCTGCTTGCACTGGTGTCTCTGCAACTCCGTTTGCACTATCACCTAATTATATAAAATTCCTTTGACTAAACAAATTAGCTTTAAAATTGATTGGTCTTTCATGGAGTTATGACTGCACCAGAAACCTTCCCTATAGTGCCTCTCATTCTCTCAAGTCTTTTGTGATCATTTCTTAAACAAAGACCACACTTGAGTGGTGCTTTCTCACTATTGGTGCTTATCAACTGATTTTCAATAGTCATACTCAACCTATGCTTTTTCAGGCAACATGTGTTGTGGCAATTTCCTGTCCTGTTTAGCTTTTAGGCTTCCAGAGGTATCCCAGGTGACCTTGCTACCTTTCATATTTGTCTGTGGATAATATCTAGATGTGTCTACAGGAAGTCACATCTAGAATGATGAAAAATACACCTCTCATTTCCTTGCTAACCTTTTCCATCTATACTCTCTTGAGTGTCTAGAAGCAACCTACTATGCACACTGAAGAAACCTGGTTATTAGCCAGCACTTTCAGACATGAATGTGCCAATTCTGGTTACTGTAAATAACACATAATTACTATAGCATTTCAGATAGCACACCATATTGGCTGACTTCTAAAACCGACTGGGAAACAGCACGACAGGAAGCAGTTGCAACATGCCTCATACACCACAGCTCATCTGAAACAGACTTTGAGGAGTTGCAAGGCTGGGCATTCAAAGGAGCTTAAGGCTCTTCATTCATCTGACCAGATCCCAAAGGAAAACACTGTCTTAGGAGGTTTTCCAAAACAAGCTGTTCAATTGAGATTGAGCCTGAAGAATTTAGACATCCAGTATAAAATCACACATTCTTTTAGGGTTATTACCTTGCTTTTTCTGTCCGAAACACTTGAGGAGCAACATCAATCAGATGTAAAGGTGCTGTCTAGGCCTGCAGAATCTGTTTTGGTTTCCTTTGTGGCTTTCTTCTTAAGTTGATTTATTCTGTTTTTCTGTGTATTTAGCCATTTTCTGGTGAGTTTGCTTTTGTAAAGTTGTTTCTCCTTTATTTTTCTGCTCAAAGATATGTGATAGCAGATCTTAGAACAATCTTCTCTCCCATTACTCAGTCCATTACTGCAGCTGACACCATAAAGAGCATGATAGGCTTGAATATGCATGCACACAAGCCCACAGATCCTAAAAGATGGGTGCCATGTTCTTTTTAATTTTAAGAATATAGGCAATTAGTCTACATTGAACAGAAACTACATTTATATAAATAAAACCATGTAGCATAATCATTCACAGTTTGTGGTCCTTGTATGACCAGTCATCAAGGAAGTAAATTCTCTGAAACGACCTCATATATTCATAGTATCCTTAGCCACAAACCTGACAATTTGCTGTGTACTGGGCCACAAGAAATATAAACTTTGGATGGTTGTTCCAAAAGATTCACTAATTTCTGCTGTATAGAATATCTACTGCACATTAAGTAAAAGAGACACTTTTAAATTTTTACACTGTATATTTACTTCTTACTTAATGAAGTCACATTCAGATCTTAAACTGAATTAGTGTTCATTTAGCAATTAAGTGGGATGGAAATTCAATTGAATGGTGTTTTTATGCAAAAACTATTCACACCAGGACTGTTTTGAAGCTAAGACAGGAAACTTTTAGGAGTAATGCATAGATCTTCATAGGAGTTTTACTTGAGATGAGAAAAAAACTTTGAATAAAAGTTATTGCTTCCACATTCTTTAAATCATCTGTCATTTCCACTATACATATGAGAATAACTTTCCCCCAGCTTTATGGTGCTACAGGAAGAGTGTAGCTACAGAATAAAACTATATGTAAGTTATGTTGCAACTGTCCTGTATTTCTGACAGTACTCTTTTGAATCCAACAGCCAACTCCTCTTCCTCTTTCTCAGAGCACCTTATTTGCACATAAATAAATATCTGTTCATTCAGAAATGGCTTGATAGAGCAGTTCTGTGACATCACAGCAATGTCCCCTCTGTTTTCAGGATAAAGCCAGTACATATTCTACTAGCAGTTTTTCAGTTGTAAAAGCCTTAGGAAGGTAATATTCAGCATGGTGACCAAATGAGCAGATGAAAATAAGCAGAATACCTTTATGCATGATATGCTTGCTGAAAAGGACATTATTAGACTTTCATGTCACAGTACATACCTCAAACATTGAGTTAAGAACTGTATTGAGAAACCTCATTGTTTCATAGGTGACAAGAAGGAAAGATGCTGGGAGGCCACACAAAAGGTGGTGAAATCAATGTTCTATGTAAGCCAAGGGGAGCCTAGTGATGAAGTCTTCTTGCTCCAGCTACAGGAATCATTCCACTCTCAGGCTTTCACTCTGCAACAACAACAGATGAGGAGCAGGCTGAGGGGTACTCAACAGTTTTTTTGCCTTGGACTTCACTGGCAACCTCACTTCCCAAACCTCTCAAGTGGATGGACAGCAGGATGAGCTCCCTTTGCTGGGGGAGCAAAGTTCCTCTGACTGTAAGTAAAGAGCAGGTACATGACCACCTGAGGAATCTTGATGAACTGTGGAACCTGATGGGAGGCATCCCAAAGTCCTGAAGGAATTAGCTGATGGAGTTACCAAGCCACTCTCCATGATATTTGAAAAGATATGATGACAGTCAGGGGAAGTCCCAGATGACTGGAAAAAGGGAAATAATGTATCTTTAAAAAGGATAAAAAAGAGGATCTCAGGAACTAACAACCACTCAGCCTCACCTCTGTGCCTGGGAAGGTCATGGAACAGCTCCTCCTAGAAGCTGTGCTAAGGCACATGGAGGGTGGGGAGGTGGTTTGGGACAGCCAGCATGGGCAAGCCCTGCCTGAGCAAGTGGCTTTCTGTGGTAGAGTGACTCCACTAGTGGACGAGGGAAGGGCTACAAATGTCATTCACCTCAACTTCTGTAAACCCTTTGACAAGGTCCTTCCCAATCCTCTTCCCACCAAAGTGGAGAGAGAAGGATTTGGTGGAACTGCTAGATGGATTAGAAATTGGTTGAATGGTCACATTCAGAGGGTAGTGGTCAATAGCTCAGAGTCCTGAAGGACATCAGTGACAAGAGGTGTCCCTCAGCAATCTGGTTTGGGACCAGTGTTATTTAATATCTCCATAAATGACAGACAAGAGACTGAGTGCACTCTGAGCAAGTTTGCAGATGACACTGAGCTGAATTGTGCCATTAATACACCTGAGGGATTGGATGGCATCCACAGGGACCTGGACAAGCTCAAGAAATGGGCCCATGAGGCTTAACAAGACCAGGTACAAAGTGCTGAGGAACATCCTGGTATCGGTACAGGTTGGTGGATGAAGCAGCCCTGTTGAGAAAGAGTTGGGGGTGCTGGTAGATGAGGGGCTGGGCATGGGTTGGCAATCTGCACTTGAAGCCCAGAAAGCCAAAGCCCAGTGTCCCAGGCTGCATCCAAGGCAGCATGGACCGCAGGGTAAGGAATGGGATTCTGTCCCTCTATTCTGCTTTCATGACATCCCACCTGCAGTTCTGCATCCAACTGTGGGGTGCCCAGCACAGGGAGGACAGGGACCTCTAGGGGTGAATCCAGAGGAGGAACACCAAGATGATTAGATGCATGGAGCATGTCTCCTACGATGGAAGATGGAGGGACTTGGGATTGTTCAGCCTGGGAAAGAGGAAGCTTTGACATGACCTAATCACAGCCTTCCAGTGCTCTGTTTACAAGGGCATGCAGTGACAGGACAGTGGGGAATGGCTTCAAACTGAAAGAGAACAGGTTTACATCAGATATTGGAAACAAATTCTTTACTGCGAGGGTGGAGAGACACTGAAAGATGTTGCCCAGAGAATCTGTGAATGTCTCATCGGTGGAAGTGTTTAAGGTCACATTGGACGCAACTCTGAACAACCTGACCTAGTGAAAGTTATACCTATCCAAAACAGGGGGGTTGGAACTGGATGATTTTTAAGGTCCCTTCCAATCTAGGCCATTCTACAATTCTGTAAATAAAAATACTTTTCATGCTCAATGGAGGCATTTCCAACTTGAAAATATTGGGTATACATATTGGTGCTACATATTGGTGTCCTATCACATTCAGTATTCTAAAATGACAAATAGTCATTTTGTCCACATTCATGTCCATATCAATTAATAACACAGAACAGTGGCCCTATACTTTAGATATTTGAAATTAAAAATTCGTAATACAGGTAACAGTATAATTGGAACATTCCTTGGTGTGAAATGGTGATGTCTTCCTTTTTAGTCCCTTGTACCTGTAAATCATTCCTGATAACACATCTTAAAACTGAAGTGACAGGACTGACGAACAAATTCACACAGACTCAGTGTAACACTTCACACTATATCCCATTGAGTGTTGCAATATATGTCAATTAATATTGCTTCTTTACCTTACAATAGTTTGAACACATTTTGTTCCTTCCAAATTATTTTGAGAATTCTTTTATTTCATAGAAATAAAAATCTGAGACTATCAATTGTCTTTTACACCTCTAGTCTGAGGTAATAACTTATCCAGGTGTCATTTCTGAGATTTTCCAAAATAGTTTTCTAAAGTAAGTAGGATTTAAAAGACAGGCTGGCTCATGACAGTTTTTAAAGAAGACTATTCTAACACTTAAAAGAACTTGCTTTTCTTTTCTTTCAGTATATATATTTAAATATTTTATATAACACCTTTATTTAAAACTTCAAATCTGTATTCACTAACTGCTGTAAAAGCATTGGTAGACCATGACTTTAAAATCTGAAAACTCCATAATTGGCACATAAAATTCTCAGCAAAGACTTAATAGAAGAGACTTTTAATGAGGTTTCTTCTTATGTGGATCCCCTTATGTGGATCCCCTTTCCTTAAATACAAACTAGAAGGATGACAAATATAAAAGGAGTGTTGTAAAAGTGTAATTCATGTTATTAAATAATAGTTACTAACAAAATGGAATACATTAAAATTAGTTATTTACTTACTAATTTGCAAGGCTGTAAATTTTCTCCTCAAAAGAAATGTAGCCTAAAATAATAGACTCATGGAAGAAAGGCAAAATATTTATACTCTGTCTAAGAGTAAAATAACACTGAAGGAGAACAGTATCTTTATTATCCGCAGGAGTTATGAGAACTAGTAGCAGTCTACTTCATTAGAATTGCTTCTAGTGCTTTTTCAAGCCCCAGAGCTCCCTGTTCCTGAGATCATCTCAGGGTTTTTCTCTGTAAAAACTGGTTTTAAAATTTCACAAATATTTGGTAGCCAAGATCACATTGTGCAATGCATAAATATTAGAAATGATTTCTAAGGACAGATAGCTGAATGATAGGACACTTAAGAAGTGGATACAAGAACAACAGCTACAGCAATATTTAACTGAGGATAAATATGTTTTTTTCCAGCCTACAGTAGCAAACAGAAAATATCAGGAGCAAAGGTGTGCACTGGGAACCCTCTCCAAAAGAAATCAGCAGAGCTCTACCTCAAGCTCTGGGCAAAATCTTTAAACCATAACTTGTAGTATCACTCATTGAAGCATATAGTCTGCAGGTTATGTACACAGGATAACACACAGGAAACTGAGTGTATTATTAATACAACTAAATTAGTGAACATCATAAAAAACACTGAGAAGATGTCCTCATTAGCTTACTTGAAAATATTTTTAACATGCAATGCATAGACAAAGTATTTTTTCCCTATTTCTGCATTTTTTAACATTTAAAATACTAATTATTTTAAATGAGGACAAATACTCGAAACCTTTTTTTATAACTGGTTGACTATAAATTCTATCATGAAATGGCATTTCCTATTTTACTACTTATAAATATTGGTTGGTTAACATTGCTTATATGTTTGCATAAAAACAACTTTTTTTTGCACAAAAATACTTCTATTAATTCTATTGACTTATCATTTTTGCAGCTGTCATTGACACTGACTTGCTCTACAGCTTTGATTTTTCAGTGTCTCATTGTTCTAATGATAACCAGAGGGACTAATTTGAGCAACAGTTTTAAATTAGTGAAAACATTCCATGTTAAGTAAGCAATTAATAGAAATATTCTCTTAAAATGCATTTCTCTGAAATTCTTGCACAGATAGTAATGGTTTGAATAAATATTAAGATACTATAATAATTAAATTAATATTAAATATACATGTAATATTAAATGTTAAGTTACAGTTCAGACATGAACATATGCTGCATAACCCAATGTTTCATACTCATCTGATCTCAGTCCCTCATATATTAACTTTAACATGACTGTATATGTGTCATCTTTTGAACACAAACACTGAAAAATAAGGAAATGAAAAATTAAATACTTGTTTGGTTTTTGTTTTTGTTTTCCTTCATTAGAAGGTGCACACATTCTGTCCAAAATATTTTGGACATTCTGTCCAAAAATTTCCTCCCTGCTCAGGGGCAGCTCACTGGTAGTACTAGTAGTACACTATAGCAGGTATCTGTGCACAGGAGACCTGAAGAGTCAGTGGAAAGATGGAATCCCTTGAGTATCACAATTAAGGGTACAAAAAGTTCTAGAATTACTTTGAAGTTTGATGACCAGTGACTCCTTAACCTGTCAAGACCACACAACATGGGCAGTGTGAGCTAATATCTATTTCTGCTATCCAACTAACCACAGAACTCTTGGTAAGACAGAACATTATATTTACAGTGATAGCTCTTTAACTCCTGAGAACAGCTCAATATTTGGTCTTGAGAGCGCTGCCAATCAAATATAAAAAAGGCTGCCTTCAAGACAGCTGGGTACCATTTCTAAAGCGGCTAAAAGAAAACACTGTAAATACTGTTATCAAAATAGATGAGTATGCTCTACACTCTGTGGGAAAAAAAAATATGAAGGAATAATCTTTGCTACAGCCCTTGGCTGAGATTCAAGGAAGAATGATTTGGTGTCTATGTTTGGGTCCACAAAATTTAGTGTTTAGCAGGAAGCAGATATCACCTTTTCTCAGAATTGCAGATCTTTGAGCATGGCTCCTCTGATCTGTGAAGAAAGTCTGGCTGCTCCTCAGGAGCCCTCACAGAGACCCCTCTCTGAGAACAAGCAGTCTTTTCATGCCTATCTACAGTGAGTCCACTGCATTTTTTCAGACTTCCCTCTTGTGGGAAGGAGTGCACAAAGGAGGAAAATACTAGAGGACGGTGCACTAGTCATCTTGAATGTGTAGTGCAAAATCCCGTTTCTTATAACGAACACAGAATGCAAGCTGTTGTTAATCTGCATATTAAGCAAATGTTTCTGAGATAGTTGTTATTAGAGACTTTTATGGTTTGTACATGTTTCCTCATGTGCTGGAGCCAGACAAAATTCTATGTAAGAATTTAAGAGCTCTCATATCTACCTTGTTTGTATAAAATGAAGAGATGTCTTGTTAATTGGCATTACTTTCTTTTTAAGTATTTGAAATAGAGCATACCCTTCCTTAATTATTATAAATGAAGCTCCTGTTCATTAAGCATATTAATATTTTCCTTTTCTTTTCACTCATTACTTCCTCTCAAATATTTGCCACCTTGAAATTTTGTTCAAGTTATACACTTTAAAATTGCAAGCAATTTTTTGTGTACTTAACGTTCCATATTAAGCAAGTGAAATTTAAATTCTCGTTTCCTTGATGTTCTGTTTTATGTTAAACAAATTGAGGATTATGCATTGATGGTATAAATATACATATAATCACTTCTTTAATTATGCATATGATTGCTGCCTAACTTCGTAATATGTTCCTACAGTTACTGCAGAACTAAAATATTTTAATTTTCAGACTGTTTTTCACAATGTTAATTTGCTTTCATTTCAGGGTTTTCTATTAAATGTATTTAAGAAAAGATCTATAATGGCCTTGATATTCACATATCTGCATATTAATTGATTCTTTTCTGTTTTCTTTAATTTTTTTAATGACAATTTTTAACCTCTTCAAAGGATGGAAATGTAATCTAGAAATAGCGTTTAATATATCTTCTGTTCTGTAAATACTGGAAGAGGGGACACTTGCAGTGTCATAATGATTATTTCTCTGTACCACAGTTTAAAAATTTAATATGAAATGTGAAAAAATACTTGCTACAAAAGCATGTCCAGATTTTCAAACCTGATGAAGGAGATCACTTAAGAGTTCCCCGTCCCATTTGTTTGTCATTTCTGAACTGAACTAAGTGTCTTTCAACCAGGAAGACTCAAGCCAGCCAATAAATGGTGGCAAGGTGTGTTTGAAGTTTCTGTGCAGGAGGGCCATGCCCTCTGTGTGAGAGTACCACGCCTTGGCAGAGCAGCCCCCCAGCCCCTCTCCCGGGGCGTCAGGAGCAGCCAGGGGCAGGTGCAGCTGGAGGGGAAGGAGAACAGGGCGTGCAGCAGGAGGTGTTAGAGGGAGGGAAGGCCACCCTGGCAGGGGTGGACAGTGGCAGTGCTCTCAGCAGTGGACAGCTTCTGACCCTCCTGCTACAAGGGACAGAGTAAGTAGACAGTAGACAAAGAGACAGAGTAAGTAGACAGAGTAAGTAAGACAGTGCTACAGAGAGTGAGTAGGTCTTGCAGCAGAAGGCCTTGTGATGGGGCCTGAACTGTAGTGTCTCTGCAGATATGGTGAATCTTAATCGATCATATCCCAGCTGAGGAGTGCTGGACAACAAATTTTAGCCTGTTAAGGTGCTAAGCTGAAGGATGCTGTTACTCCCAAAAGAAAGAGCTGTCAGTTGGGTAAATAGAACCACATCCTTCTTGACTTGTTTTCCCTCTGAAAGCTGGCCAGCTGCCAGCTGGATGGCTGGGAATGCAGTGGGATGAGATGGCTGAGCTGACTTTCCTGCTTGCTGTTGCTGAAAGGGCAGCACTATGTACCTCCTTCTCTGGGCTGTGCATTTCCCCTGCTTCTTCTTTGTTGCTTGCTGCTTCTCTGACCTCTCTCTGAGCCAATTCAGTTCATTAAACCACGGGTAAACTAACCCAACCAATAAAGGAAATAGCTTTCAGTCAGAATAATGGGTCAGTTTGCTGAGGGGTCAGATACATGCCAGAGATGGAATGCAAGGCAGAGGAGAATGGGACTGCTCCTTTTGGCATCAGAAAGCTGTTAAGCCTGCTCAGTTGTTCCAGGAGCACACACCTCCAACCACAGCCTGACAATGCAGATAAGGCCAATGAAAAGGCTAACCCCTGCTGAAAGGGATGTTCCAACTTCCTTCCTCTCCAGCCTGGCTTTGTGCTCCTCCTGGCACTAATGCTTATTTAATCCTACCACTAGCTAGTTTGGGGGAGATTACTGCATTCTTTTGTTTGTTGGAGTGGCTTTCTAACCTACTTGCTGAGGGGTCAGATGGTGGTAGGAGAGAGGTGGGAGTGCATGGCTGGACTTCCTCTTAGCGTGCCAGCTGGCCTTTGAGCCGCCTTAACTGCTTTGTTAGGCTGAGATCTGCAGTTCTGTTGGCTAATTATTGGGAGTAGCTAAACCCCAGAGTAAGAAGAAAGCAAGGTGTACAGGCCTGTAGGCTCAGGGAACTGTCTGTACGTTGCTGAAAAACTGATGATTTGGATGGTCCTCCAGCCGTGTTCAGGAGTTTCAAGCGAAAAACCTCTCAGCTGGATGACTCAAATCTGGTAGAAGGAGGTCATGCAGCTGAAATGACAGCTGTTGTAATGGATGAGTGGCTTCATTACCAGCAGTTGTTGTGTGGTAGTAATAACTCATTCAAGTGAAGTATGATTGATTTGTGAAGCTGGCATTACTACAAGTTTGTGTATGTACACACGTGATATGTGCCTCCAAGAAACCCAATGACCAGAGTCCCAAACTGAGTCTCAGCAGTAATGAAAACTGCAAATGTGGGTGACCAATGAAAACTGAGTCTCATCTGTGAGTATCTACCATTCTAACTTAGAGTTCACAGACCTGTCTTTGGTCAAAACATCTATGTCTAAATTATTTGACTATAAATGAAGAAAAGCCTTGTGCTTGCATTCAAAGATCACAGTGAGACTAGGAACAGTGCTGAGCTTATGTTTACACAAGCTCTGGTTGGGACCTATGCTGTAGGCATATATCCACAAAATTTTCTATATTATTTTGTTCCAAGATACTCCTGTTTTCAGAGCACCCAGCTTTTTTTCCAGGAGGTCTTTTTTCTCCTCTGATCGTGTACTGCATAATCCACAATGTTTTCTTTGTTTGTCAGACAGGGTGAATCTAATTTCAGCTACTCATTCTGCTCATGTAATAACTGGCCAAGTTAAAGAATCAGGTGTGTATAGCACATGGTGTAAAAATGATCTTGAGTTTCTTTCAATCTCTGTCAATTATATAAAACAATGTTTATGAATAATTTTAAAGGTGAGTGAGATTTCAGATAACTTCTAGTAAGGCTATAGATTACAATAAGCAGTTCCTTCCCTAGATAAGTTACAGTAGGACAGAGTAGTTCTCCACACTTTATCTGTGATGACTGGCATTTAAAAGGAGAAGCTCAACCTGGTGAGCAGCAGCTCTGTAAAAAAGATGCTGACAGCACAAGGCCCACTTCTGCTCTTGCAGGCTCACAGCTCACTGCAGAATGGATGAGCGAGACTGAACTGTTGACCTCAAGCAACTGGCAAGTGTTTTTTCAGACCTGTGAGAATGCTGACCCTAGAAAAAAGAAGTACTGCACGCTAACTTTGGATTAATTATTTCTTTAGGATTCTGGAAAGGTAAAACTCCTAATAGCTGTGCTGAAGGACAGACTTACCACTCTGACTAGTGAAGACAGACTTGATAACAAGCACTGAAGTAAGTAAGCAGGCCAAGCACACCCCAAGAGGGTGTTAGAAGAGTCTTGTGGCAATATTCTTGTTAATTTTTGAGACAGATGTATTGGGGGTGGGTGTTCTGGGGATAGGTTAATTTACGTTGGGGTCAGGTAAAGACCCTTAATGAGGATAGATACGCAGAAAATAAAGCAGACCTAAAGCGGTTCACTTAGTTCCCACTCTGGCATGCACAATCTGCACAGATTTAAATAATTAACACATTTAAAGTCCCTGTATCCAGTACATTTGCAGAGATCAACAAATTGATTATTTTTGCAGTGAGTTGATTCAAATTCCATTGGTTCTTTCATTATGAAAGTTGGTTTAGGTCAATGTTGTGGTTCTGAGCCATAAGTGCTTTTTGGGTAGTATCAAGGTGAAAAGTTAATGTATGTATGACATACACAGCAACATCTAGAAAGTGCTTTTCAGATTTACTGAGATGGAGCATGATAGCAGAATAAAAATTAAAAAAGAAAAATCATGGTCTGTGCTTTGGCTAGCTATCAATATAACACAAGTAATTAAAATTGGAAACTAGGAGAGTAATTTTAGCCTCTACAGAATAAGACTTTGTTTGGGAGCTACTTTGCATGCTCAATGTATGATTTTTCACCTTTTATTCTGAAATTTAATTGATGTGGTTGGAAAAGTTAAACAATCAACACAGGCTAACAATTACAAATGTTACCAGTCCCTGTAACAGAAATGTGACAAGTTCTTGCTCCATTTGCACTAAAGAGTGTACTTATTTCATGGTACAGGTAGCAGCTTCTGAAACCTGCAAAGATAGTTTGTGTTTTTCATTAGTGGACAGAGGAAACACTGGATGAACCCTAACCAATGCAGCTCACATTAGAACTGAAAATATTCCAGAAATACAAAATATAGAAACTTCATTGTCGGTTTATACCCTTTTCTGAGCCAGAGATGGGGGAACTGAGAGGCATTTTAAAAACTTTCATTCCATTTTCAATCTCATGTGAAGGGTCAGACAATACAGATGTTACAATTTATGTCATCACAATCAGAAGCTATTTCCTAATTACAATACATTTTAAGCGTTTCTTGTTCTATCAGCTTTTGCCACACAATGCTGTTAATGCATTATATGTATTTGTGTGTAAGCTTTCTATCAAGCTTTAAAAATTATCTACAAATCCATTTCCCATACTTCATCTTCTCCAAACTTCTGTGACATACAGACTGTGAAATAAGTTTGTGGAGAGCATAGGGCTTTCACCAAAGACTTGATAAATGAAAATGTATCAAATGGCTTAAAATATGCACCTAGCAAATACATGTGTTGACTGCAAGAACTCTCTTTTGTTCAGAGCTAAAATAAATTCATATTTTTTGGATAGACATGATTGGTATTTATTTCAGCGCCCTTTGGTTTTCCTTTTATACTGCTCCCACAAGACCAAAATACTTGCCACATAATAATAACAAAAGAGATTTCTTAAAAGAAAAGAAAGAAAAGGAAGAAATGGCATCACTATTTTTATGGTTACAAAGTGTTTGCATGTATTACCTGTGAATGACCAGAGAAAGCCCAGGTAAAATCACATGTTGGAATTTAGAAAGAAATACTGAGAAAAAGAAAGCAAAAAATAGGGCCATAAGAATGCAAAGAATTGGCAAATAAAAATAATGGATGAAAAACAAATGTAGCTTGGTAGATGCATATATGGAGTTTCTAAAATTCACATTAAAACATTGCAAATAATTGATTTAAAGGTTATCAGTCAAAATTCAAAACCAAGTGCATTTTATTCAATGGTTGATGTCATCAACACTTGCTTTTACAAAGGAAAAAAACCAGTGTTTTTAAAAGAACTAAGTCTGTTTATTAAGATTTCCAGAATGTATGTTTCAGTGCGCTTGCATTATTACCAAAACGAAAGAGTGAATTCCACAGCAGGAAGAGATGCTTTCCCTTTTGCTTTGTAGTTTAGTAATGATACCACTTCTGAAGCGATAAATGTCTGATAAAATTCCTCTAAGTGGGTGCTAACTGTAACCATTGAAAGTGATGGATACTTGGATTCCTATTTCAGGTCCAGCAAATACCTGCCTCCATGACTTCCTAAAGAAAAGATTGAGAAGTATTCAGGACGCTTCTGTAGTCTGGTGACCTGGGGAGCCTGCCCCATGGGGCCTGTTTTGTTTCAGACTTGCTGCTCTGAATAGAGTGGACTACTTAGTGGTGTTTCCCATTTTGAAGGGAGGACTTTGTTGTGAAGGGGGAAGGTTTGGGGAGAGGATTATGAATACAAGGAAATTCTTCTGTCTCTTCTGCTCAAGCTGTAACCTTTTTCTAAAGCACACATTGAAGCCAGATTACCTGTTTCTAATAAATGATTCATGACCTCAAGCATCGTACAATCTGTTTCTTAACAATTTAAACAACAGTAAGGGAAAAAAACCCCTATGTCTGTTGATTTTCAGTCTAGGTCCTAATTTCCTTATCTTATGCACTGGAGGCAAAATAGCAAATTAGACCACATCTATGTTTTTATCACTATTATTCCGATTGAAGCTATCAAGGTGTCCCTCGGAGTTTTGCCTCACTACAGTGAAACGGCGATGCCACAGTGCGACTGATGCACCAACTGCAGCGCCACTGCAGTGGGGCACAGCATGAAATTAAAAAAACCCATATGTTCCTTCTACAGCCCAATCCAGAGGAGTTTTAGTGTGTGCTATGATGTAATGTGTCTGCAGATGCAGTGGGTGCCCTACAGAGACTCGGTCCAGTGAGTTTCAGGTGTTCCCAGGGGAAGAGCAGCTGAAGCCTGAGAGCTCAGACAGCAACCACCGCAGAGAACCTCCTTTGCCTAATTGCAAGTTGCTGGGAAGTATGTTTGGGCTGTGTTTTTGGATAGAAGATCACAATAAATGTGATGTTATTTTCATGCATTTTTTAAAAGACACCTGTAAACGAGTAATTTCTTCAGTCTGGCAACTTGAAAACGGAAAAAAAGATTTCTCTTTTGAAACAGAATAAACTTTTATACCTTGACTTATCATTTTCAGAATACCTTGCCTAAAGGTGTGCTTAAAAATGGATGATTTTTAAAAATCATATTCAAATGAACAAATTTTTCAGAAAGCATTTTGATGTTTTGGGGAGGGAAGTGAATGTGGCAAACAAATATTTTTCAAGATGTGCAGCTGTGTAATTGTAATGAACATTTATGGGAAACATATGCTTCAATGATTATTATTTTTCAGAAAACACACTTTTGGACAAAACCCCCGCACAGTATTTCTTTCTATCATTACATAAAGAAAGCCAGATCTTGGGAGTTCATTATGTTCATATGCAGATTTTGTTTTATGGTTCTATTTTTATTTTAATGTGTCATATTCAGGAAAAATATTTGGTTAATTAAGAGTGTGTTGTAAGGTAATTTTATGTCAAGTGGACACTTTATCTATTATAATTTATTGTATATGATGCATTTGTTGTTCTGAAGCCAGGTAGATATCAGTATATATCTTACACTTATTTCTTTTAAAAAGCATGAAAGATTGCAATTTCAGGCAGGCATCATAAATGCTTTATATGCAACAGCTCTTGTAAAATTTCCACTCTCTTAGAATTTTTTCTCTTGTTCTAGAAATTTCAGCAACTTATCATTTGCTTGCAAAAACCATGCTGAAGTTAATTCTCATTTAAATTTTCTGTTATAATTTTGTAAGATAGTGAGGGGGCAGTTTATATTTGCACTCTCAGTTCAGTTTTTATTTGTTTCTTTGAAGGACAAATGACTTGTCTATCAAAAAATTTACTACAAGTAGTCACTTACATGTGTACACAGAAACCAGCAAAGAATCCGAATCTTCATACTTAGTGATAACAGTGAAATTGTTTCACATTAAAGAAGTCCCTTAAAATGAAATAAAATTTTGTATAAAGGTGTCAATTCAGTTAAACAATCATTTTCTTAAACTTCAGCGAGGGATAGCTTTTTTTTTTTTTTCAGAAATCATGAACTTACTAGATGAATATAATAAGATTTAAGGTTAGTCATGTTCTAAATAGTCTACAAGGAGAAACACATCAGAAATGTATCTACTTGCAAGGTCAGTTGGTCAGTGTGAAGACACTGTTATCAGTGGATAATAATTTTATAAACATTATGGAAACACAAGGCATGAAATTATAAATTAATATCATGTCAAAATAAGCTTGAATAATGGAACAACGACACGGGGAGCAAAGGTAAGACTATCTTGTGAAACAAGCCAACGAACAGCCCTAAAAGAGCTCTATCTCCTACAGGCCAGAAATGCTTCCGTGCCGCACTATATTCAGCCCTAAAATCTCCACACAACAGCTCAGTTCTACAGTTTACAGGATTGCTGTGGTGTTTTCCCAAGCCAATGGGCAATCTCTTCCCTGGTGCCAGTCCCCATTCCCTTTGGCTGCATATACCTGCTGTTCTCCTGATGCCAGCTTCAGCACTGCAGGGAGATGTGGGAGGATGCAGTGTGCCCCTCTTTCAGTGAGCAGAAAGAACTAAACCCAAAACAACCAACGTAAAACAGCCAACAAAAGCACCAGAAAATTATTTAACCCAGGCTTCTAGGATTTGGGGAAACAATGTTCAGCTGAGTAGTTCAGGTTTAAAGGCCTTGTGCTTTGTGCTCTTTGCTATGGTGCTCCATCTCCAAATGACAGGGTGTTGTGCGACTCAGGGCTGCAGACCCTGGAAGCCTGAAGATGTATTCCAAGCAAGAAATCCCTGCTTCTCTGGAGGAGCCTTGAAATATTGAGGCCGACATTTTAAAATGAGGCAATGAGAATTTTGGGGCTGTCTCTGAAGAGTTAAGGAGCTAAGAAAGCAAATGTCTCCTCTTCTACAGAAACACTAATAACAAACATTTTAATTTCTCTCAACAGCTTTAATGCAAAATGTATGCCTTCTGAATAGTAATGAAGAAATGTTTTGAATCTCTCAGTAACAGTGATCCCAGGTTTGGTTGTTTTCTGTAGTCATATTTCAACCCTAAATCTGGACAAGGAGGAGGCTTGAAACTACATTTCTAAGCTTCGTTCTTCTTTTCTCCATAGTCTGGTTTGCAAGTAAGGGAACATCGAGTCCAGTGAACCAGCTCTGAGATCAGTCTCTCTCACTATTTACTGATAAGGCAAGAAGGGACTTGACAGGACAGATCTGAAGATGGCATTGTATCAGAACAATGTTTCAATTAAATGCTTCTTAGCCTGATGTTTAAGAAAGTTTTAATACCAGAATTTGAACACACCTGAAGTTCAAAAGTCTGAAACAACTGAGAACTGCCATTGCACTTCATGTGGAAGAAATTTGTGTTAAATGATGTTTCTGCTCTTATAACACCCCAGTAAGAATGGTACACTGATTATAATGTTTGACTGAGCTCCATTTTGTTTATGCTGTTTTTGCTGGTTTAATGTTTTAATAGAAAAGGTTTATATAACTGCTGCAGCTTTAGTTGCATTTTAAGCGAGGATTCTAAATTTAAATGAACAATCGGTTTCTGGAATTCTTCATTTCAAAAATTGACAGCAGTCCAGAATAACATCTGCCCCCTCTAAACTGGTTTCTCTCAACACATAAAATCTAGTGGGCTAGTTTATTATAGAGAAATCCCTTCAAGTCGTGGTTCCTTCTAGAGAAGGCTCTTAGCTGATGCATGTAACGGTGCAACTGTTTGCACAACAATTTTCTGCTGCTGTTGCATCACAGGAGGCTTGATTTTGTGTCATGGATTCTCTTGCTCTTGGCTCTCTGTGCCAAGAAATTGCACAAGAAAATCTGCCACCTCTGTCTGTTGCTTCAGTGCTGTTTAGAAGATTCAACTGGGCACACCTTCCAGTGCCATTTCTGTGAACAGCAAAATACTTGATGCCAGTAGCTGGTGCTCCAGAGTATACAGCTGGCATCCCAGGCTTTTCCAAAGCTGGTTTAACTTCTGCCATGCCCAGAAAATGGTGCTCTTTGGGTAGCACTCTCAGAAAAGTACACAGATTCAATGTATTTACTTGAAAATTTATTTCTATGCGGATTTCTACTTTTGCAGGGGTTTGCTAAATGCTTCTATTTTAATTGGTTTGCAAGTCCTTTTTGTTCACTGCATTCCGTGCCTGAAATGGAACCTCACCTCTGTAGGTGTGGCAATAACACTAAAACCAAGGTGACTGAGTCTGGTTTGGCACTTCATGTTTATTGAAATGAAATTTCCATTTGTAAAAGCAGTATTTAGACACCTTAAGTGTAGATGGTTTATTTTCTTACCTTGCCTCCAGGACTTGTCATTTGTGGTCAGAGGTACCTAATTTAGGAACTCACTACTCTTTGGAAATGTATTTCTGCGAAGGTAGAAAAAAATATAACGTGAGAAAAGCTACACAAGATTATTCCTAAGGATCTGTTAATGGCTAAAAATGAGGACTAGGGCTCAATGAACTAACTGGGAAATAAGAGTTATTAATATTTGGCAGATAGTCTTCTCCACAGTAAATTTAAAGAAATGGGCATTGAACATTAAGAAAACTAGAATGTTTTCCTGAAAACAGCATTTGAAAACATGAAAACTGATACAGCTGGAGTGTTCTAAATGTTAGCTAGTTTCAGCTAAGTCTTTCTATATGTTCTTCCTGATAGTATTAATACACAAACACAATAATTCCCATTCCAGTCAGACTCTAGTGTGAGGAGTGTCCAGAGTGATTGTAGCCATGTGATTCTCACTAACTTCAATGATGGTATTTGCTACGTAACATTATTAAGAGACCAAGAATTTAACTAGACATATTGGCTGACATCATCTGTGCTATGAATGAGATGAAAATTAAACTGAATCATGTTCATTTAACAGCCGTAATTTTAGGCTCTAACTGTATGCTTACATGTGTCTGATTGTCACCTTGCAGCATACTAAAGGCTCTAACCTATCCTCAGTTGCATGTGAAGAACTGGGGACAGCTGCAATCCTAGAACAAGTACTGCTCCCATTGCCTACTGAGGATTTTAAGAATGGATATCCTAAATGAATTTGTGTTTTTCAGAGGCATCAATTACTTTCCTGGACATGCAAAACCAGAATTCTAAAAGCAAGCCAAGAGTTTTACATTCTCAAATTTCTACTGGGGGGAGTAGGGGAGCAACTACCTTCTAAATCCATTATTGCTGTCCATAATTAGTGTTCAGCTTTTAGAATCATTTGCGACCATCACAGAATTTTTTTTGTTAATAGTTTTTTTCATGGTAATTTCGAATGCATATATAGACAAGAAATCACGAGGGATCCTGTTGCTTTTTGGTGGAAAAAAGAGCACAAAAGTAAGTAAGTATTTGTGAGTAGTCTTATTTTTAGAGTTGTGAAGAAAAATTAAAATATGGAATTTGGCTCTAGTGTTTTTCAAAATACTCAAACTGAAATTTTTACTAGTCTGCCACAAAAAATGTAAACAATGCAGACAAGTGCTAGTGATATCATTCAAGGAAGTTTTATCATGCTCTTAGTCCATTTGGTGAAGACGTGGCAGGGTAGATGATTAAGTATTCAGGTTTGCTAACATAGCAGATACTCTGGATCTTATATTAATTTTGTGAAAATGACTCATATTTTTGACTGCAGTGAAGCTAGATCAGTGGCACAGATCCAATCCTCTCTCCCTATATATATCTTACATTGCTTACTAGTTATATTAAAATTCTAGTGAGTGTTTTGAGAAATGGTAGTGGTTTTCAGGCTAGATACATATTACTGTGCTGTAGGTATTCATTTAGAACAATAACACAAAACCAAGAATACTTCATGCTGCAACATGGGACTTAATGTATACAATTTTTTTTATTTAGAATCAACATTTAAAACTCTATGTTTCTTTATGTTTAACACCCTGTTTGAAGCAGTTCTCTCTTTCTAATTTTTTCCAATGACAATTTTCATTAAGATGCAGGAAGGTTAGAGATTTTTTTGTTTGAAGTGATAACAATTTACATACTTCTGCCACAGTAGTGAGAGAAAGAAGGATCTGTCCTTCAGTCTGTTCATGGTATAGTTACAAAAAAAGAGAAAAGTATAAACACTGAATTCCTGAGCTAGCTGTGAGATGGAAGGTCATTAACAGGGCACTTGAGCAGATTGGTATTACAGTCAATTGAGACGCTGAAACATCCTAAATGGCCTAATGCAGCAACTAAGTGCTTCTTAAATTCCAGAACTTTTACTTGAGCAGAGTATTCATGCCTAAAGTGAATTTCCATTTCCTTTAGTAAATGCTGTTTTTATATAGTCATAGTTGAAGAGGCAACATAGTGTAAACACAGCAGTTTGATTCTATCTCCACAGCAGCACTAAACTAATTTGTCAAGTTATAAACATGAAATCTGAGTCTCTGCTAAAAATATTTTTTCCACATTGAATTAATAGAAATGGTAGGAGTTTGTGTGTTAATATATACATACACTGTCAATATAGCCCTGTCAGATTAATCAGCATGCAAATAGGAATGGTTTCATCCTTTGGGAAGTTTTACCATTATCCAATCAATTCAGCATTATAGAAAGGGCAAATTAGATTTCACTTCATGTAAATTTGTCAGGAAAGACGAAAAAACATGGTATTTTACTTTGTTCATAGCTGGTTTAGTAATATTTCTTTAGATCTATCTGTACTTTGTTTAAGATATTGCTTGTAGTTCTGTCTGTGTCATTCAAAAGGTTTTAGAACTTTATTTGTGGGATAATAGAGAAAGCATCTCCCCATGTGCAATTTCATATATGAAGGATGATATCTTCATGATTCTTCATAGTAAATAAGAGGAGAGGACCTCATGTAGTTTTAATTGTGAAGACTACAGGTGGAAGAAAAGGGCATCTAATCTAGTAAAAAAGAAATATCAAGAAGCCTTTTTAGCCGGTTTTTGTGGACAGATCAGACCAAAAACAGCAGCTGCTGAGTGATAACAATAGCAGAGCCTGAAGTTTTCCGAATGTTAGCACTCTGTTTGGCAATACTGGATGTACTGGCATGCTTGCATAGGAATCGTATTTCCCTCAATTAAAAATACGTTCTTTCAAAAGTTTAAACAATCTGTGAACCAATATGAAAAAATATCCTAAGGTAGGCCTAGGATTTCTAGCAAATGTCATTTGCTGAGTCTTTCTGTAGTTATTGTTCTATAGCTAGCTCATTCCTTTAGCCAAGGTTATCATTTTTGTAACAAAAGACAAAAGAGAATACATAGCTATGCTTCAGCTGCTCCAATTTACTTAATTTAAACATCTTTTGAGACTGGGCTTTCACTTAGGCTGTGATTTGAAGTTTCTGAGAGCAGCATCCCTTTTGCTGACTGTGATTGAAGGCTACCTCAGAGGAGGGATAGCTATCAAACATCTAGGAAAGAGCAGAAAAGCAAGTGTATCTTAGTGTCAGTTCTTTACCACTTATGTGAGTCAGAGAGCTCATTCAGTGTTTCATGAATTACCACTTATATGTGTAATAGATTCCCATGTTGTATTTTCTGCAACAATGCAGATCTTAGTGAATGAGTTCAACTATGATCTGTTCCTTTCCTCCAAGTAAATCTATAACAAGTTTTTCCTAGTTCCAACAAGCAGGTTCTAAACTAGGTGGGCTTCCCTTTGGGATGCTTACCCTCCCAAAGTCTTTTGCTATTACAGACTTCACAAGGATGGCCTAAAGAACTTGAAAGGCTCTCATGCTTTAAGGACCAAAGCACAAATCCAGTGATGCACTCAGGTGTGTTAAGGCCACTCACAGGCATACCTGGAGGTGGTGTTGTTAGTCAGACCCTGCTCAAATGTATTGCTCTTATCTGAGGCCATATGTTGCACTAATTCTATGTAAAGGACAAGACTAGAGCAAAGCTGCTGTTAATAGCTTTCCCTTTTTGCCAGTCTTTCCAATAGTGCTTCTTCACTTGGGAAAGGCACCAAAAATGAGCAAGAAGGATTATCTGTCTATCCAGTAAATCAATGGCAGGAAATTAAAGAACACTTTGAAACAGTGAGGTTTTTTAAAAGGGTTTCAAAGGAAGAAAAAACAGAAATCTAAATGTATACAAAACTCTGTCTTACAACTTTTGAATACTTTAAGCTCCTTCACATTTTGAAATAGTAAAATAAGTTCAATTGTTTCACTGCACATTTTAAACATGAGATCAGTTCATTTAATAGAAGGGTCTTACTTTGATTTCTAAATTTTACTGTTCCTGGAGGTAATTTTGATTACTTATCTTAATTATCTGAATGTGATCACATTTTCCAATTGGTAAGACCAAAATCAAGTTTCAGTTAACTTTGTCTTTTCCTTCATAACTTGGTATTCCGAGGCATTGACTTCCAGAGATTCTTTTCTAGTTTTCAGTTTTGCACTCTTATGGGTATGTTTTTGTACTACAACTTATGATCTCAGTTTCTCAGACCAGCATATTAGCCATCATTTTACCTTTCCAGAGCAGTGTTTCCCTTTTCTGGGAAGCCAGAGACAACATATGTTTACATGCACATCGAGACTGATGTGCGCTGGATTTATGGCACAAAAATGGGTCAGTCATGTCTCCAGTGACTCTACATCAGAGCTATGTCAGATACACCGTGCTTCAAAACAGGATAAAGTTGTCCTTTACTCTGCTTTTAGAACACCTTAAAATTTAACCAGAGATGCCATGCTTCCCATGGCAGGAAGTATAATGCTGGAATTACTAAAGCAAAATATGGAAAAGCAAGTGTGCGGTAAATGACATCTGAAAACCATATGTTCACGTTCAGACTCAGAGCTTGTTTGGTTATTTTGTTTTGTTGTGTTCTGTTTTCCTGGGGTTTTGTGTGTTTTGGGTTTTGATTTTGTTGGGTTTTTTTGGGTTTTTTGGTCATTTAGCCTCTTGTATGGGATTGATTTAATAGACACAAATAAAATCCTACCTAAAGTGTTTGTGGTTGTATCTGTGTAAGATTGGTGGCCACTCTTAAAAAAAAGACATGATTTTACAAATATATAAATCTTTTTGTCTGGTCACTAAAAGCTGAGGGGAAAAAAGACAGATAACCAGAGTAGACAGTGTTCTATGTCATAGCAGGAAATACTCTGTTATATTTATTCTGTCTCTAAGAGTGGGAAGAAGTCTGTGGAGGAAGAGGAGGTTTTTTGTAAGATATCTCTCAAATCAGCGGCCAGGTTTGAGGATGGTACTGCCATTAGCTGTTTAACAGCATCTTGCAGTTTGAACATCCTGAGTCTAAATTTATATTAAAGTTAGTCTCAAATCACGTAGGTTAGCTGACATATTATGGCACAAAATTAATTTCTCAGAGGATCTCCTTTCAGCTATCATGTAACATTCTGCTTATCTGTTGATCTCTTTAACTTTCAGGTCTCTGCATTTCTTCCTCTTCCATGGTTTTGTTGCCACCTCTTATAGCTGTAATAACACAGTTTACTGCTATTAGTTTGTTATCTTCAGTAATAGATGATAACACCTTGAAGAAACATCATGTTCTTCCAGTAGTTTGTCTTATGTCTTTTACTTATATCTCTTAGATCTTTTATTATACATGTTTTTAAATCAGTAGATATGGTACATGACTTTAAAATTTGATTTGGATAAGCACTTCAGGAATTTAAAAAATGTTTAATAAGTAGATAAAAATATAAATAATTAATAAAGTCTTGAATATGTCTGCATGTCAGTAGAAGTATTCCCATTATCCTGAAAATACAGTTTGTGAACCACTTATAAGCTGTCATATGACAAGAAAATACATAGAAAAAACAACTGGTGCAAAAACTGGTGAATAAACATTCAAGATGAATTATAGAAAAACATTTTAAAACTTTATTAAATGTCTTAACTATGGCCTCTTACAGTTATTCTTAAAAGACTAGTAATTTCTAGATTTCTAATTCTGCACAGGGGAAGAGCAGACATTAGTTCATCTGACAATAGCAGTGTTTTCAAACCCTAATAGGAAAATAAATTTAAGAAAACACCAAAACTTCTCAAACTACATTAAATCCTATCCCTTGGATGTTCTTTTATGAAACATGGTCAAGAAAAAATACAAAATACAAAGACCATACCTGGCCAGGTATGAGGAACTGAAAATGCTTACTTCCAAAGTCCATGTGCTACACTTACTACCAAATTTTAAAAAGAAAAGGGAAGGAATTTCCCAGTATTATTTTAAAGCAATGTATTCTTTTCAAATCTAACTAGATAATTTTCAGTAACCTGCTTGTTATTGCCTGTATGCAGTACAGACGACTCAAAAAGGTGCTTCATTCATATTTGATGAATGTTTTACTATGGTGTCTTTCTATAAGGACAGATGAGAAACAGCTATGGAAAGGTAAGAGGGCCTTTTCTGATAGAACCTAGAGACTATTATCAGGAAGCAAGTGGTTCCAAAATGTTTTAGGGCTACTCTGACTTATTTTTTTAAGAAAATTTTGTTTTTGTTTTGCAGAGGGAAAGAGAGAAAAAATTTGAGGATTCTCTTGTGGCTACATCATTACTACAAAGTAAATGGACCTTTTTCTGCTGGATGGTAAACTTATGCTGAGAACAGTCATAGGCAGCAGGAAAAGTCTTGAGATCAGCTCTCATACCTCATCCCATCTCATCTCATCTACATCATATCTTTCTCTGCAAAGGGAAATTAGCACATTGTAACCAATTTTCATCACTGTGTAGGTGATGTCAATTAGGTTGAAGTTGCCAAATTCTGCAGGTTCATTTTTCTTCTCTAACTGACTTTCTGATCCTTAGAGCACAGCAGAGCAAATGTATGGCTGCCAGCTAACTGGACTGGGTTAACCAAGCCTGCCAGAGTTCAGCAAGTGTTTGGACAACTCTCTGCGACAGAGGGTGTGATTCTTAGGACTGCTGTGCAGGGCCAGGAGCTGGACTTTGATAATCCTTATGGATCCTTTCCAACTGAGGGTATTCTATGAGTTTAGTCTGTGGTTTGATGAGTAGTATCTCCTCTTATACAGCCCACAGTGCAGTGATTACACTCCCAGTTTTACAATACATCAAAACAGGACTATAATGTTACTTCACACATAATATTAGACAACGCAACCACTTAAAAAATACCTTAGTGGTTTCATGGAACCGAAAGACTTGTGAAAACACCAGGAAGACAAAACATATGTTTAAAATTAGGCACCAATCATATCACAAGTTGGTTTTATTGGTATAGGAGCAAGTATATTCAAAATTATCTGTTCCTGACTAATTTTTGAATTATAAAATTTTACACTGCTCTGAATGAAGTACTACTAATTTTCCTATTTAATAAAATCTAGGATGAAAAATCTCTCCTGAGGATTGTATAGTAGGTCTCAGTTATTTATTATCTGATATAATTACCAAAATTCAAAGTCAGTTTCAGAATTTGAAAAACAACCAGAAAAATAACATTAGTAAAATTTTTTTTCAGGGACAAAGAATTTATGGCCATTAAGTTTATCTCTTTAGATCACAGACACAAAAAAAAAATAAAAGACTGAGAAAGGATTTTATTTCCTTGTGGGTTAAAACATTATTAATAAAAAATTATGAGACACACAATGTGCATGAAAGTTATGTGTCTTTGAGACAGGGATGAACAGTTTAAATCAAATCAGTTGGAATAAATAGAATTTAGATGCTTTTATAGATTCTCAGAATGGTGTAGGCTGGGAGGACCACTGGAGGTCATCTAGAGCAAGGCAGGTCAAGCAGGGCATGTAGAGCTGGTTACCCAGGACCACGTCCCCATGGACCTCTGAGGATCTCTAAGGAGGAAGAGCCCACAGCTTCCTCGGTCACCCTCAAAAAGTGGGGTGGATCAGAGGGACTCTCCCTCAGTTTGTGCTCATTGCCTCTTGTTCTGTCACAGGGCACCGCTGAAAAGAGCCTGGCTCTGTCTGTCTGCTTTGCACTTTTCAGCCAGGTACTTATAGACATTGATAAGATCACAATAGAAATCAGATAAATTAAATGGGAAAATAATATAGTAATTAAAAAGATAAACACATATCAATTTATTGCTGCACTGAAGATAAATTTATGGACTAATTTAATGCTTTTATTTTGTTCTGAAAATGTCCTAGAGTATTCTATTGCTTCTAACACTCTTCAATATCCTTCTCCCATACTTATAAAATGTGGATTTCAGTAACAAATCTAATGTCAACAGAACAGGTTTTGTACTGTATTTCCCAGCAGAGCATCAAGAAAAGACACTATGCACTTGATGCAGTAGAATGGTCATGTATCATAAAAGCAGTTAATCTGTAATCCTTCCTACCTTAGCGCCCCTGGAATGAGACTGATGTCATTATACTCAGGCTCCTGCACACTGGTGAGTACACAGCCCTGCTGAAATCAGGAGTGTCACGTCTGTATTCATTTAGCTCTTTTGTTGGACCTTTAAAAAGTGATTTTAATGGCTCTTTGAGGACTAAAAATGAGTAAAACTGGTAAAAAATGTACATTTTAAAACATTTAAATGGGTCATACACTGAGCAAACTGTTCCTAAGTGAATTATGAATTTAGCAAATTTTCCTTTCTCCCAAGCCCACGTAGATTCTGTCAGGAATATCCATGAATAGACTTTAAGTAGTTCATTATTTTTAATTTAATTTCAATACTTGCAAGGATGTCATGTACATATATCATCAGACTGCTGCAAATTTACTGGCTGCTTGGAATATAGAATCCTCTCCCATCTCTGAGAGATTAAGACATTTTTTGTTCTTCAAATCTAGTCTGCCTTGCACACTGGAAAATCATAATTTTAGGGGTCCATGTGGAAGGAAAGCCATCTAAAAGTCAAAAGCCTTAGTTTGTCTACTTTGACTATTTAAAACCTATTTTAAATATCTATGGGATATCCTGATACACTCAAAAAAATCTAACTTATTGTCTTAGGGTTTTGTGGATGAACCCTTCTAGATTAGTCCCACTCCCTCCTTTTTGTTCCCCTCTATCCATGTCTTTTATTCACTTCAAGGCCTGTGTTAATTAATTGGCATTTTTTGTCACTGTGGCACAGATTGTAGCCAAAATCAGTTTTTCATCCTCCTTTAATGGCTCCCAGCTTTTTGCAAAACAGATATGACATCTTAATCTTATCCCTTTATCTATTTGCAATTCTGATCAGTAGTTATTTGTTTTATTCCTAGGGTATCATTCGTCCTGTTAGCACTCCTAAAATGTGAAATAAAGAAGAATAAAGGTTAAAGAGCTTTCAGGATGGCTGCAAAAGGCAAACTCTCACCCACGTGCAGCTATGCATCAGATTATTAAAGAACTTGCTCTCCACTGCTATTTGTGCTCAGATACTAAACCCTTCCTGAATTTTTACTGAGCAATTACTCAGAGCAGCAAATGCCATTAATGTAAAACTCTGGCTCTCAGCTGCAGGACTCATCTAAGTCAGCTGGTGGTCAAAGTAAGGTGGTGAGATCGAAAAAGGGCCTACAGTTTTACAGGGATTCTCAAGAAAAAAATTCCCTTTCATGTTATTATTTCTCATAATGATTGTGTATTCTCAAAATGTAACAGCTTCTAGAAAGGTAATGTTCTCTCCTTTAGCACCTTTCTTTAAGAACAAAACAAAGAAATGATGGCAGGCAGGGGAAAATGCCAGCGAGAAGTTGTGGAGTCTGTTTTGTGGTGAAGTACATTGTTGGATAAACCCCTGTGCATGTGGTATTGTTACAGTGCCTGTTATTTATTCTGTAGAAACTAGCAGCACTGTATTTACAAAATATATAGTTATGGACTTTGGAACATTTATTTATTTGGATGTCCATAATGGATCTGAATAAACTGCTGTGTAAGCACGCATTCAGGCGTTTTAAAAAAATGCATATTGTTTACTTCATTGACCACACACAAAACCATGATGGAAGCACTATTGTTTAGCCAATACTGTTTTGAGGCCATGCCAGACTAATAAGTGAATAGGCATTCATAAGGGTTTCTAAAACATATATCATTTACCTGGTATTAGGAGTGTAGCTTTTCAGAAGTGCTCTAAAGTGTACATTACTAATGTATTTTCCCAATGGTGATTATAGTTAAACACTTGGGATTTTTTTTTATCTTTAAGAAAAAGTACCACTGAAAGTGCCTTGAAAATTTTTAAAGCTTTACTATGAATACAAAAATAGGAACTGCTGTATCCAATAAGATGAATGTTGTTGTTATTACTATTAAGAGCAATACTACAGTAGTGTTTAGAGGCTGCAGATGATATTAGGGTCCACTCTGGTATGCACTGCGCAAATATACAGTTGCAGTACTTGCAGTTTCTGAGCTGATCTTTACAAATGCCATTTAGTTAACTGACTTTCCTAGCACAAAGAGGTTTAGTCTATCTGCTTATATTCAAAATAGAAAAGATAATAATTCTTAAACATTTTTAAGAATCTGTTCAAAACATGCTAGTCTAATCTCTGATGTAGGTTTTCATTATTAATTTTGCAGTAATATATGTAAAGATGAGCATAATTTCTCCTCAAGAAATTAGTCTTATCCTGAAGAAGAAAAATAATTGCAGTATATTCATATTCTGATATACTAAAATAGCTTCATATTTACTGAAATTAATTAAGTGTTGATCAGATGGTGGCATTTTCTCATGTTTTCTTATCACTAAAACCTTCAATCTAAATGTTTTTTTGCTCTGGCCCAATGTAAGCATACTGGAATATTGTTGTTTGGACTTACAAGTGTCTTCTATAAGTAGTTCTTAAGTAGTTCTTCAGTAAGTGACTCTAGAAATCCCATTGCAAGTATTTTCTTTTTTTCTAATCACAATTTTTCCTCTTGCACTTCAACCTTTGCTTTTATTAGTCACATCAGAAAATCTTTTTTCCTTGGCATTGTACTTCAGAATATAAGAAAAATTATCTATGCTCTTGCAGCAAGACCTAAACCATATCATTTATACTTTACTTTCAAAACCTCCAACTGGCCATTTTGTTCAGAGCATACTTCAAAACATTCATCCAACATTTTCAAGAGAAAATCATATTTACTATTGCTCTGCTTCTTTGATTCTATAACTATGTTCTACAATTTTTACCCTTTTTATCTAAAGACAGTTGCAAGTACACCAAACTCAAATACAATTCCCTTTGTAAGGATGTGTGTGCAGCTTGTATCAGTTCTATTAGAGATATGTAGCCACAGGTTATCCATTTTAAAGTGATACAGGTTTCTTTTGTGCTCATCATGTTTTCTTTAAGAGTACATTCCTTTCAGTGTTTGACCCTTATGTTACAATCACAACAGCAAAACAGCACAAAAATAATGTCAATGGATTCATAGCCTCTTAAACAGAAAATTATTTTTGCTTGCTTTCATTGCTAAAAGTAGAGCTGAAGATGTAGGTAGGACTTTTCTATGAAGCTCCAATTTAATATTTTCTGTTTCTCCAGGCTTTTGATTCTTAACAGGGAGTGTGAACCGATGTTCTGTATTTAAGCAGAGCTTAAAGAGCTGTCATTTGTTGCAAGTACTTTTCTGAGTATATAGACACTGCTTTTCTTTTGGACTGGTGCTCCTTTGATGTTTAAGTCATTACAGAGATAAAGGTGTGATCACCTTCATGCCACCTCTAATGAGTGCTGCACACTTTTAAGTTTTCCCTTCCATTCCTAGATCTCATCCTGGAGACTCAGGAGACTAGGACCTTCGAAAGCACTTACCTTCTGACTACTGTCTGCATTTCATACCACTTGCCATTTGTTTGTTTTCTAATACCTTAGCAGAGGAATGCTATAGTTTACAATTCATGGAAGACAGAAAAGCATACAAAGAAGGATGGCAAATATGGTACTGTTGTTGCTTAAAATTTGTGAGTCTTTGAATGTTTTGTTCATTGGTCATCACCACAAATTGCTACACAAACCAAGCTTCTGAACAAATGGGCACAGGTACATCAATAATTCCTTTTTATCCTTACTGTTAAATGACTGGTTATTCATGCCAAATGGTTTGGTTATTTTATGTAATTCCAGAATAAAATATCAAGAGAAATATCAGTTACCTCAGATTAATTTACTCTGGATTTCTGCATCAGGTTAGAAAATATTTAGTTCGCAAATATAAAAACACAGGTAAATTTGTTTTATGTCAATGGTATTTGTACAAGACAGTTACTGATTTATGTCTTTACTTGTCCAATAATAAGAACTTCTAAAGGTGCAAAATTGTAACCATAAACCTGCTTGATTGGGCAAATATTTTTTTCTTAAAGGTTGCTGGTCTAGAAGTAAATTTGTTAATTATCCTTGGGAATGGTGAACTTGTCTTATGGGAGGCTTGAGTGATGGCAGAGAGCTTATTGGGGGTGTCTTGAGAGCCACTTCCTTGACTTCTCCTGTCTTTCTCCAAAGACATCTTGGCAGTGATGAAATACTGGCAGTTTGTGATGATAGTCTTATGAAATGAAGTTATAGTACACACAGTATGGTTCCTTAGTGTTTTGTTGCTAAGTAGTGCTTGTGCATGTTTAATCCCTTCCTTGAAATTTCCAAAATAGAAAATAGACACCTGGAGGGAAGGAAAACTATTCATCTCCGACCTGAAATATGTTTTCTTACATTGCTAAATAAAGGACTACACAAATTCCCTTATTTACACACCCACATTATGCCAACGTACATGTTAACCTTTACAGTTGGCAGAAATTGGGAGACTGGCTGCCAGTTTCTGTTTTGTATAGATTGATGTAATCAAGCATGGCACTGCAGTATGAAATATGTAACAAATGATGTTAGAGTATATCTCACAAACCTGCAGTGAGCATGAAAGGAGTGTTTCAGAAAGACAGCAAAGGGCTTATCTTGCACCTTGTTTTGTCTTATATACTGAGGAGGAATGTGAACAGGCAATTTTGTTTCTGTAGTGGCACAAGAGACTGCAAATGAGATCTGCAAATAAGTAAAAAATATTATATAGGAAGAATCCCTAAAAGGGGGAGAATGAGTTATTTTCACATTACATATGTAGATATGTATTGTACTTGTAGAACTAAAGCAGGGCTCTTTAGTTTTGCCCCTGCTGGAACCAGTGGGACAAAACACCACTCAAATGTCTTTAATGGGATGCAGTCCTGAAGACAATTTTCCTCAAGACATTTTATATCCATTCTAGTATTCTTGCAGCCAAGCAAAACAGCGTTACTCCACAGCACAGATAACTTTTCAGATCTGTCCTTAACACAAGATATTTGAGACAGCCTCTGTTGCTAACCTGCTGTAGTGGTGCTAAATTCCAGAGGAAAAGACTCAGCAATCAGTTTAATACGGTGCTGGCATAAGCACAGTTTACAGTGCAAAGTAGAAGGAAAGAGACGTTAATCTTTGAAAGAACAAAGCTGTAGAAAATGCCTCAAAAGATGGCTTTGCACTACTTAATTTCATATATGCCACTGGAAAGTATTTTTTAAGTATAGGAGGAGAAAAGCTAAGACAAAAATTTGGAAGAGATGTGCATTTCTAGCTACCCAACTGAAAGGACAAAAGAAGCCAAGTTTGATGCTTGGGAAAAAAAATATTCTCTTCACACTGACATAATGGCTGAATGAGAGACTTAAGAGACAATCAGCTATCAGCTCTGATATTCTAAACTTGTATAATCCAAAATATTTTCTCAGGAACCAGATTTTCAAATCTGAGACATTTAGGAAAGTGAGGAAACTGAGATTTAAGAGCATTTGTATTTAAAGATGGTCTTATTTGAAAAATCAGTCTACTTCTTCTTTCACATATTTTACTGTTTTCTAACAGTGCAAGAGGAACTTCAAGAATGGGTTTCACACAGTGAAGTTGTGCTTCCAGAAAATGTTCTTTGTACGATAATTTATAAGGATGTAAAAGTAAAAATGAAATTTCAAGGTCAGTTTTCTTCTCACTGTGGTTCAAAATGGCCAAATAGCCATTGAGAAAATAGCAAGACTTAAATTTGAGTTAGCTGTTATTTCCCGTTCATCACCATTGCTCTCTGAGGTTTATGCTTTTTAATTTTTTGGCATTTCTAAAATAGTCATGTTGTGTGACTTGTTCTTGTTTCAGGAAAAGACTGATGCTGTTCTCCCCCTAAGCTGTTTAGTGCAGCATGAGCCTGGAGGAGCAAGCAGAAGACAACAAGCTTTTGCAATCCATTTTAGAGAGTAGTTGAAATATATTCCCTGAAATTGGCAGCTATGTGCCGGCCCCTTCCATCTGCAGGCACTGGTACAGTTGGCAGTTTCCACCCTGCAAAATCAATCATGCCCCTTCCAGATTAAAGACCTAAATAATGTTCATGCATTTTAAGAGCATTTTTTAATTTCCTGATATTTATAACAACACTTGGGGAAACTTGACACTGAAATCTGTTTCCCAACTGCATTTGTTTTTCCCTCATGTGTGCACACTGATTCGTTATTGCAAGATTGCTCATCAGTGCTGGGCTTTTTTTGTTTTGGGGTTTAGCTTAGATTTAAGATGAAGGATTAGAGCACTCATTGTGAAAACAAATGTGTGTATATATATATATTTATATATAAGATTAGTTTTAAGAAGCACTGAATCAGTGCTAATGATTTCTTTCAGCTTTCCAATACCATGTTTTCAAAAGTGCCTTAAAATGCTAACTCTAGCTCTTCTTTTGTTACACACAGCGAGTGAAAAATGAAACTGAAGAAGGAGGATTTGTGCTGACCTTAGACTAGACATCTGCCAGAAGAGTCACCTAGTACAAGCCACAACTCCATGCTCACAGTTGAAAATGCTTTGGAGAGAAAAGTGCTAAATTGGTTCTGGGCCACTGGATGATTTTCCTTATTGTTATAATCTGCTAGGTATACTTTGCATCAGCAGCGTCATAAAGGGTCTTGGGATCTTGTCAGCCTCTTCAAGAGAGGAAAAACCTATATACCTAAAAAAAAGTTTGACCTATGTAAACATTTTCAACTAAGTGAGAAATTTTAGGATTTAGATCTTCATTGGAAGTTCTTCTTGATGCACTGATATTCAGCAAACATGCAATAAATATTTGAGTTAATAGCCTGGTTTATGCAATTTCCACAGAAATTCATTTGAAATATCAGTTGCAGGTTACTCAGCTGGTATCTTACTGCTTGAGAATAATGTTTGTATTCACTTTGGTCAGATTCTTTCCTCTCTGGAGAGAACATGTGGTGACTTCCAGATTGATTATCAATTAAACTGGAATTAAAGAGCATTTCTTGCATTTATAATTGACCTTCTTGTGTTGATTTTTGCATATTTTCACCCCAAGTTTAATCCCTAGGCTACTTTTGGTACTTGGCAGCAGTGCCTTATCACCTATGCACTGCATATTTAGTCCCATTCCATGTGGAATAAATTCTCATGTTTCCTTCAATGCCAAGTTCTGTTAAGTGATGGTGCATTTGGTTGCTCAAAATAAGCAATTTCTTTCTAGCTGAGTGTTTGGTTCAGGTAAGAAGTAAGTAGAGGTGAATCTGGATGATCTTACATGTATAGACAACTTTTTAGCTTAATTTAAATGAAATGGTTCAATTTCCTTTGTGAGTGTTACTTTATCTTGCTGAAATAATGTTACATGTTGAGGTGTTCAGGGTTAGATTCCTATTTGCCTGTACATTTCAAACAGTCCTGGGACTGTGGTAGAGTAAGCTGTAAAAACGTTTCTGAAGCCCTAATTACTCAGGAATATCTGAGGTGTTAATTTGCCTACTCTAAAATAGGTGTATGCAAATACAGGGAGGATTATATATGTTCCAGATGCACTATACCAACTGTGCAGGCACTAGGTTATGTACTTGCCAAACTGAATAATTTTCATGTAAAGTTGAGAACTCTTCTACAACATGATTCATGCCTTTTGGAAGCCTAAGGGTCGGCAGCACATGTTTGGACCTGTTTGGTGAGCTGCAATTCTGAAAAATAATGCCGAGTATAAATCTTAGAGGGTTTGAATTGTGTATTCATAAAGCCTGCATACATGATAGCTCTATTACATGATTGTTTAAGAAGCAGTGGATGATGTGCTCCAAGATTGGCTAGGTGAGATTATATTGTCAGGTCATTAAACGGTACAAAGGAACTTTGTTTTCAAGTACACCTAGGTAAAACTCGAATAATGTCATAGGTGAAAGCACAGGTTGTTTTAGTCTGAATTTTGTCTGATTTTTCAGTTAATTTTTAGATTGTTATGATTTATTTGATGCTCTAGGGTTTGAGTGCATGTCCTTACATGGTTGACTACTTTGATCGAGAGAATGTCATTTGGAAAAATCACACAACAAAGAATAGGAGAAAATAGTGACAGATATTTGACAGTAGTTGATAATTAGCTTCTCTTTGCTCCATATTTGTTTACACTTTCACCCTGATGACTGCAGAGTACTTCCTGGCCCTGTGTGTACAGACTTAACAAAAATCTTCCACAAACTCAAATTCAACTGAACTTGATGGAGTGGGGAAAGGTGAGATTGTGTTCCATTTGTCACTGCTTCAAAAGTAGTTGGTGTTAGAGGCATGAGCTACTAAATTTAGTAAATTATTTCTAATTACCACAAATTTAGTTATAAAATGTGGCTTAGAGTCTTAAATGAGAAGGGACCCGAGCCTTTATCTACCGATTCTCGTCTTCCTGGAGGGCAACATAATTTCCACTGGAGTAACACTAAAATTGATTTCTCAAGACAAGCACCATGAGTCAAACATTGACATTTTCAGTCTAACTATAAATACAGAAACAATCACAATGTTGATGAAATCAAATAGAAGTGCTGTAGAAGTTGTCTGGTTGTAGTTTTAGGGTTTTTGGGGGGTTTTTTTTTTGGAGGGTAACTATACTTGGGAGTATATGGCAGGCTTAATCCATCTTTAGGATCTTTGGTAACATCTTCAGATTTATTTGCCTAGCTCTGCTGCTGATCATAAATGGTTACATGTGGTCAGACCGAATGTTTTCTGCACCAGGGAACTGTCTTTAATTTGTTAAAGGACCATGTTGTTTTTTAATTTTTATGGTTCTTAGAAAGGTTTTGTTTCACCCATTTGTCCAGTTATTATCTACCTCTATGCTCATTTATAGGAAATGCAATTATTTTATTACCTTCTTTTAGGAACAGTTTTGCATGTTTCTTTCTTTTTGCACTTAAAGTCTCCCCTTCTATTTATATATGCCTCAAAGATTACCTTGCAGTGTTGCTGATAAAGATCTTTTGGAGCTTTTAAAAAGCATCCATATAATAGTCCCAGTTACATGACCTATCTGGGTTTTTTTTCTATTTGTTCTTGGGCCTTTTACTTCTCAAGAAGAACATGTTGTCGTTTATGAACAAAAAAAAAAAAAGTAGTATTTTTTTTTTCTTTTTAATTATTTAAATTTTTCTATGTTATAAGATCTTTTCAGATTCATTTAAAGCTCTCTAATAGACTGGAAGTTTCTACCTAGTACTTATTTCTTAGGCTTTGACACAATGAAATACAGGAAGCAAATAGGGCAGAGGTGAGAGAGAATTGGGGCACCAATTTGTAAATGGTCTTATTTCTGACAGAAATGTTGATAGGTCTTTTGCCAGCCTTGAGAGCCAGTTGTTGTGGTGGCTCCAGTTGTCTTGCCTGTGCACTTATGAGTGTCTGTCAGTCACTAAGATGATACATTTCTTTATCATGTGTGTGATTATAAACCATTATTTTGTGAGAGAGGCCCCATGCTTTCCTGGTGTCTCAGCTGCTCTTTATAGAAGTTCTTCTGTCAAGGAATTCCTCAGACTTGTACAATAATGTATCAAGGTGGTAAACTCTGACAGCTTCAAAAGCTGGGTTTCATTTCATAAGGGCTTTTAAGCTGTCTTGGATATGTACCTGGCAGATGTTTCAGTCACTGTCTCTCTACTGTTTTCCTCTTGTTTCTTTCTCACATGCCATGAAAATATTTTCCTTTAAGTATTTACATAGCAACAGTCTTCCATGTGAATTTTTTTTGTTAGAAACAGCATTTTAATGGGTAATTGAGAAGGAACATTTCCTTTCTCATTAGACACTGAATAATTTGATCTCTGGCTAATGTATTTGAAAAATAATGTTTCAGTGTGTCATGATAATAATAAAGTATATTTTTTCTTCCACAGGGTTACAGTTGTTTACACATTTTACTATCTCTTGAGTAGTATGATATAAAGTCTTTTTATTGCAGTTTTGTTTGAGAAGAGTTGAGCATGTGAAGGAACTGTCAATCAGCATTTAGTCATACCGTATCTATTTCTGTCCCTGTTCCTCCTAACACAGAGGGCTATTATAGTCTACATTACGGCACAGGTACTTTGGATACAGATATCCTTGAGGGGCAGGATTTATTATGAAAGCAGAGAATCAACATAACATGAGACATAGTTTAAATAGCTAAATTTATTTACAAATTCTGAAAGTTAAGTTAAGGAGAGATTGCTTTTACACATTGAAATTTTTCTGTCTACCAGGACCTTTCTTCTGTTTCATACCTGAATTTCCAAGCAAGGCACTTCAAATGAGACATTCAATAACTTTTATAATTGAAAGTATTTAAGGAAATTTTGATGTTACATTCTTTGTCTCAAAGGCTGGGTCTTTGCCTGGCTGAGGCTTTGCCTTTCAGCTTAGTTTACATACTCCATCTGGCACAAAAGCACTTGAATATTTGTGATGTGGTGTGTACTTTGTGTACTCCAGTGATATCTACAACTTGGAACCTGGTCCTGAGACAACTCCTCCCCTTCCATTCTTCCATACAAATGTTAAATTAAGCACCTAATGCATTCTTGTGAAAAAAAAAAATTAAACAATAAAAATTAAACTTAAATTGCTGTTGTTTTACTTGTGTCTTAGCCTGGAAAAAAAGTAATTAAATGTCTAAAAAATGAATATATGAGTATATATATTCATAATACATTAGTATGACATTTGTAGCCTCATATACACATAAATTCCTACACGTGGAAGTTTGTATAGGTTTGTATTGGCTAAACAGAGTGGACGCACTCTCTCAGTGTACCTGACTTTTGGACTCTCAACAAAATACTTAAAAACTTAGCAACAACAACAGTATTATCCCAAGTTGGGAATTTGCCTACCAATAATGAGTCTGAGGAAGTGGAAAAAAAAGTATATGGAGGTATTCATCACTAACTTCCTTAAACATATATGAGCTTGAAGAAAATTACTTTGAATTTTGAAGTGTATAATTGTTATCTTCTGTTTAAGCAATGCATGACCTTAATCTGTTGCTTAATCTATTAAAAATGGAATTACTTTAGCAGAAGTAGGTAAGTTTCTTATCAACCACAAAATTAAGCAGCATGCATTCTGCTATGTATATGTGCTATTAGTTATGTTGTATCCCAGCAGCCAGAAAGGCAACATTTTTCAGATTCTCTTTTGGAAACTAAAGACACACATTCAATGAAAAAGGCAAAATATTACTCATAGGAGAAGAGGTTTAGCCCAGAAGGAATAGCCCTTGTAAAATCGGTTCCTGACTTACTGTAGATTTACAGCCACCATTTTCCAAAACACTGATACTGTTTTTTTCCTTCTGTTTTCTATGCATCACTGCATAGTTCTACTTACTAAATATTCTATTTAGAACTGTAAATGGAACTGTAATACAAAATTTCTAACTGTAATAATGATGTGTGCCAATTTTATTTTTTTCTTTTAATCTGGCTATGTTAGCAGCAATGTGCATATAGAGTAGTGTGAAGTCAAATTTAATATTTTTCTTTTAAATCTATCTCTCGACTGCCTCCCAGACTGCTCAAAAGCAGAGTGCCATGAAAGGCCTGTCAGGTACTTGTATTTACTATTCTAAAAAGCAGCCCATGTCTCCCAGAAATCATAATTTCCTGTGCTTCGGAAGGTACTGTATGAGGAGACAGCTTTTTATTACACAGGACTTTTCATGCACTCCTCTGCCAAGCTACTGGTAGCAAGGATCCCTTCTCTTGAAATTTGAGGCAAGGGCAGTTCATGTGCCCCAGAGTTGCTGAGTTGTTCAAATAATTAGTTTTGCTCTAGCTGTGCCATCCCTTTGCTTCTCCAGTGAATGTGGGACTGACACAAGTATTTCTTTCCACGAAAGCCTGTATTTTGCTGCCATTGCTGTAGAGACCCACATCTACTACCACCAAGTATTTGTTCAGGCCAAATACAGTGAGGGTTTGACTGCCTTGTGGTTTGCTAGGATTTAATTAGTGGCTTCTGATCTTTGTGGTGCTCTTCGTGTTCCTCTCTAAAGCAAAAAGTCTTGAAAGTTACACCTTTTCCCTTGTTACAGCAGAGCATCATTCCCTGCAGTGTGCTGAAGAATGGAGGGCAGGACAAAACCTTGTTATCGTCTTGGAATGTGCACTGGTGAAACAGCTACACAATTTCCAGTGGTTGTGTGAAACAGAGGGAAGTTCTTCTCTCTTAAACATCTCCTCCTCTTACCTTTAATATCTAAGGAAATGGATGACTGTGTTTATTATCCATAGTGAAAGTAATCATCAGATACTGGGTAACAACAAGTGCTACTAAAACACTACAAGATAAGACCCTCAGGGTTCTTTGAGAGCTGTTTCAGAATTGTGACATGACCTTGCTTTCTCTAAATTGTATTATGTAGAGTATATGTTTTAGTATTTACAATTATTAGTATTATTTTTAGTGTTGGTTTTTAGAGTTACATATGTATTTCTATGTATATAAAATTCTAAAAAATGATCTCAGGATGCACTATGCAAAATTAATCTATAAACTTTAGAGTGAAATTGAAAATGTTAAAGGTATAAATCTCATTAAAGGTCCTGTTCACTTCTGTTTATTTTACAAACAGAAATTTCAGTATATTCACGTCAGCTAATTCTCAGTTACCATAGCAGCTTATGAAAAAAGAATAGAAGTATATTCTGTAGTATATCCTGAAAATAGCAGAAAAGTTTTTGGGAGTTGTGTTTTTCTAGTCAATGGCTCTTAGAGCCATATGAATAGACCAATGATTTAATCAAACATAACTTCTAATAAAGGTGAGTTGCCAGTGTGAGTATTTCCACTTCAAAATATTTTACCATTTAGCTTTCTGTACCCATTTCACGGACAACAAGACATTCCTCAGGATAAACAAAGATTGTAGAATACAATTTGAAGTGTTTAAACTTTTGTTTGTGGCAATAAGAGTTCCATCATCCTTAAGGTATATTTCAATGTTTTAGTCTGAGGAAAATCAGTTACAGATATTTTTATTTTTGACAGCAAGTAAAGAAATAGCACACAAACAACAGCTAATACATCATCTGGAATCAATTTTCAAAAGAGAATGGCTTTGAGTTGGAAATGCAGGCTTTCATCAAATTCTGTTATTGCTTACAACATTTCTATCAGCCACACTTTCTCTCTTCCAGAAAGGGAACATGCCACAAAACCAATGAAACTTCAACACCTCTTCAAACTGAGAAATGCTTATTTCTCAGGTCAGTGTAGTCCTTTGGTCAGCTCAGAGACAACCTTAGTTTTTAAAGGATTGAGATGAGCTTGAAGAAATGGGGTGGCTTTCACTGTAAGTCACAGAGGAGTATGTAAGTAATTTCCAAAGTCTTGGGTTTCTAAAGTTGACCAGGAAGGTAGCCATTGTTTCCATAAATGTTTGTGATATCTGACTGTCATTTATTTGGCATTTGTTATTGCTGGTGATGCCAATGACCCCAAAGATGGTACAAATCAACTTCATGCTGGATTTGCATTGGTTTAGAGAGGCCTGAACTGGGTTATGATACTCCTAAGTTTACTTTTTTCCCCCCGTAAGATTACGTTTAACTTTCCTTTCTGTATTGATACTGAAAAATTGCCTTTGTTTAACAGATGTGGCTCTATATCCAAAATTAAAATTCTCCTGTCACTTTCACAATTCCTCTAACAATGCTGCAAGCCTGGAGAAACTAGCACAGAGCCCTTAATTACTCCTGTCTCACACTTCCTTTTGATAACTGGGAAACATTTGCTGTCCTGCCTGTCACTGAAGCCTGTAACCACATTCAATTTGATTCTCCCTTAAACAACATTAATATTTTATGTGACAATATCAGTTGATGCAGTCCTTGATTCTAATCTCTTTTGTTAACCTAACTTTTTGAACATGCGTGTTTTTTCTCCTATTTTTTCACTACATTTGCAAAGCTCTCTTCCCTACTTTGAAGTTTCACTGCCCATGCCCCATTTATTTATACTGCACAGCAAAATACTAAAAGTACTTTTGATGAGCAGTATTGTATAGTTCCTACACTGTTAAGCCATCTATCTATCTACAGCCACTTTATTTCTCATTTGCATGAAACCTTTGGATATTATCAGTTCCACATGACAGCAGAGCAGCCACTAGTTAAGTTGCAATGACTGACTGCTGCTCAGAAGGTCTACTGCAGGTTAATGCTGCTGCCTTGGAGCTTGCATCCATGCCTTGGGGTGATTCCTGCTTTAGTTCCTGAATCTTTTCTCAGCATGTTTTCCTTCTTTCAATTATGCCAAATTTATGCATTTGTCTGATTGGAGTGCTGCACTTGTTTGGACTGGCCTTTGATCTTAAATCTTGACACGCAGGATCACCTAACAACCATGCATCATCTTATCAAAGATTTTGGTGCTAACGTTTTTCCAGCTAGAGGAAGGTCTTCAATAAGGACATGACTCCTACATGTTATATATATACATATGTAACATATAATATATAGTAACATTATATATATATACATATATTATAATATATATAGTTTATTTCGATGCCCCTCAGTACAATAACTTCTTGTAAGTTATTATTGGTCTTCTGATTGTTCCTCCTGAATAGAAAGGTCCACTTACACGCTTCACTTATAAACAAATAACAGAGTACCTGCACCCTATACTGAAGCCATGCACTAACAAGAGGTTGCCAGGTATGAACCTATTTCTTTCTCTCTTCTCCTGTTCCCTGGTTTAGTCTAAGCTTAGGAACACAGCTGGTAGACATTTCCATGTCATTTTCACATGAGCTTCATGGAAGTGAAATAACTGGGAAAGGTTATTGAAGATCTGCTTAAACAACTGAGAACATTGTTACAAACTGATTCTTGGAGCCACCTCTTGTGAGTGGGGAGAATGGGGTTTGCACAATAAAATAATAAAATTATTTCCCTTTCATCTTTGGTCAGTGTACTGTTTAGTGTATTGCATAAAAATGGTGTCAAATTTACTGCTGCTACGGGTTTCACCTTTACAGATATTTTCTTCACTGTTGGAAAAAGAATGGATTTGATAATGTGTCTGCATATTGAATGACTAGAAATGTCTTACTGTTTGTCCAAACAGCGAAAATGCAGTAGATGATTGAAAATGAAGCTCTTCTCATTGACTTGCTGCATATTTGATTGACTTGCTGGACAACTGTTTGATAGAAGAGCATATAATATATCATCACTCTTACAAGTGGGTCTGAAATTTTGCAAGAATGACAGGTGCTGGCAAAATGGCTTTACTAATCAGACCTGCACAATAAGAGCAACTAAAATGCAGTATGCTTTTCAGTTTCAATAGAACAGACTTTTTCCTGAATGAATGTTTGTGGGAATGAATTCACGTCTGGAGTTTTTGTGAGAGACAGAGACCTTGCTGCAATCTCTGAAAAAGCAGTAAGCCAAAAAGGAGTCAATGTAAGGTCTGTAAGGGATGCAATGATTCTCAGTGGAAGCAGTACTTACGTAGCTTATGGAAATGTGGACTTAAATAAACTATGATCAGGAATAGTTTGACTCTATACACTAGATTGCCAGAAGGCAAAACTGAGAGGCAACTGAGATCCATAGAACTGCATCTATGCATTTCCTTATTTTGGGTATTTTGCTCTTTCTTCCTCATTTGTCTGCTTTCCCACTCCTACAAACTGAAATAAAAAAAACCACACATGATTAAAAAAATATATTTGCCTCAATCCTTGAATATTAAAAAGAAAGAAATGGCATGTTGTTTTTATTTTTCTGGGGGAAAAAACAATGTCCATGGGAAAAAATATTTGAAAATAAACTAGTGTTTTAGTTGTCCATCTTCTTGTCGTCATTTTGAAAGGAAGAAAACAGGAATAAGGGCCTGCAGAGATCCTTTGCAACTGCAAAAGATTTTTTTTAATTTTTAAAAATAAGAAATTGGATTTTTTCATAATTATATTAGAAAAAAACCCCCATATTTTAACTTTGAGATGCGAAGCTTCTCAGAGGCTCTTTAGGAAGCCCTTTTGCTTTGATTAGATATGACTAGGAGGTCTAGATAAACGATGGATTTGATGTGAAGAGCTAAATGCTGAAGACTGTAACATGTTCCTTAAGTCAGCACATTCCTCCTTGAAAGCCGGTGCTTGGAACTTTTCTAATTTAAAAATGTAAATTTTTGTGTTCCCGTCTTAACTCCTCATTAAGGAAGGTCTGTGCACTGACTTAAGTTTTCTCATGCTTCCCAGTGTCAGTATTCTCTCTCCCATTTCTTTCTGGCCTGAAACACACATTAGGCATTTTGGCACAGAACGGTGTGGCTGTGAGCCTTGTTTGGTTACCATAATGACAAGTTATTGCAGTCCTTCACTTTCACAGTTTACCTCCTCTCAAGAATATTGGCACTGACAGAAGGAGGATATTATATTGCAAAAAAGCCAAACCATGAACCCATTGTGAAATATTTTAACAAAATTCCTTTGGTCACTGGTACCTGAAAGGAGGGTGTAATATTCTGACTTCATTTTGTTTTCAACTGATTACAGACAGACACAGCTTTCCCCTGCAGGAACTGACCTTGTGCCAGTGACATCTATGGAAACATTGCCATTGACATTATTGGGAATTGGATCAGATGCACAGTTTGCACCAGTCATGCGATAGCTGTAGGTAATGATATTTTTCTTATCGCATTTAGTACTTTCAAGAGTAAGGTACATGTTAAGATTTCAGTTGCTTCTTACAATGGATGTGGTGAGCCAGTATTGAAATATGATGATCAATAATTTTGTTCCTTTGAGAAAGTCTAGTCAGTGATTTTTTCTGAACTTAATTGGACTAGAAGAAAGCAATCTAGCAGAGCTGATAGCAATCAATGCAGTTAAAAATGAAACTGCATAAAAATGGCTGAATACATTTATGTAAATAGCTGTTTTTTCACAGTCACAATCTTCAAATGGCATGATGCTAGACTTAATAGCTATGTACTTTGACAAAACAGTTCAAGCAGCAAACCAAGAAATGCCTTTTTTGACATTTGAGCTTTGAACAAATCATTGAAATGGTTTCTGAACTAAAGCAAAACCTATTTCTGGCATCAAGTTTCAGAACAACATCTGGAATCCAGTTCAACATGAACTGCCTAATGTCTGTAGGAACTGAGAAAAAGTTATGCCAGACTTTAGTGCTGGAACCCAAGTGCTCTCACCTAAATTTGAAGAATACTTCAGACAGATGTAGTGATATTATTAATTTGTGTTTAGTTAAAGATCTTGCCTGTTTTTTCAGCCAAGGACTTTTATTGTAAATACCCAGGTACTAAATTCTTTCTTTTTTATATCACCACATGCACATTCCTCCTTTTGCCTCTGGGTCATTACATTTCAACAATGACTTTTCCACAAGACTATACTGGTATGTAAATATGAAATGTTCTGTGTTACTAGACAAAAAATGCATTCAAATTCAACATGTCTTCTGTCCTATTTTTTGCCTTGTTACATTTGCATTGATAACACAAACTGGATGAGTGATCCAATTGCCTATGCTACTTGGCCTATTGTCTGAGTTGCCCATTAGAACATTCTATGATGATATTTTTTCAGATGAGTGCAACTATAGTTTGTTGCTTCTCAGGAAAGTTTTGGAAAGAAAAAAAAATAAAATTAATCACTAAGTTATGGTGACAAAACTTTTAAAAGAAATAGTTTCTATCCCTTTATAAACATAAAAGAAAAGGCTAATTTCTCCTTTAATCTTAAAAACTCTTATCACGGTACTGGGAAGATTCTGTACTTTGGATTACAGTGACAATGCATTATTTAATGGGGGGGAAGTTGAAAACATTTAGACTTTCAAAGATTTTATTTGTTTGCTGCCATTCTGTTTTCTATCACTGTCCACTTGAAAATAATAAATTTTAGAACAAGGAGAAGAGTCACATTTCAATCCTTGCCTGAGAAAACTTTAGTAGACCACTGGTCTTCAAGTACCAGAAAAACATTTATATGAAAAAGATATTTAATTTTTACTGTCCAACAAGTATTTATTAGTATTTTTTAGCCACTCTTCTGGTTTTGGTGCTGACAGGGGCAAGCTGCAGATATGCTCAGGTATTTGTGCTCATTTTAAGAATGGTTTCACACTGGCAAAAAGGAGCTACAACAATAGCATTTCTGTTGGGAAGATTGAGAATAGTGTAAAAAATACACAGATTAAACACCAGTCTTAAAAGTGAAGGAACAAATTCTCTCCACTGGAAGGGGAAAAATAAGTGAGTTTTGGTATTATTTTCATAGGTGATATATATCTTACTATTTTTCAAAGTAAATTTTTATTCATTATTTGCTACTCTATATACTTCTGTACACTTATAAATACTTCTACATTTTAGATTACGATATTGTAACTGTATTTTAATGAAATTTTGCATTACTTATACTACACTACTTTTGCCAAATGCATTGTTGAACATTACATACTATGAAGTAGTATCATAACAAAATTATACTTCTCAAAGAAATTACTAAAGTACCTTTAAAGGTACTAAGGTACCTTTAAAGTGACTTTAAGATACCTTACTTTGTTTTTAATTGTATTTGCTCACTACAATGCTGCATAAAATCATAAAATACAGAAATATGTGATGGAACTTCCAGCCAATGTGAATTACTACATTTCTAGTGTACATATTTTATGAGATTTTGTTATTATTGTTGTTTTTTGAAACTTAGCCAGTAAAAGCTTTGGTAATAACAGGAAAAATGCATTAATGTCTAAGTTTCCTTTATAATACAATTTAGCTCATTTTCTGTTCATGGACAAAGAGTCATGTTCCTCATCTTGTCATATCTTATAACTCATCAATTTGAGAGTTTGATCTTGATCATCTTAATGTTATGGAAATCTAATGTCTCAGTGCAATAATGAATATATGTTGTCGTAAGTAATAAAAGAAGAGTTTGAAAGATGCTTAGTGTTTGTTGGAAGGCAAGATCTAGTCTGCAAGACCATCCTTTTACAATCTTAATTTTATAATCTTAATTTTTTTAACATTAGTGTCAAACACCTGTGATTATAAAATAAAATTCTGGAAACTATTCAACAGAAAGCCTGAGTGAAATTCCCTCTAATTCCAACAAGCTTGTTTTCTGATCTTAAACATGATTCCTATAAGCATAAATGAATTTCTTAGAAAACTGGAAGCAAATGTGCTAAAAAAAATGTAACTGGCTGCTACATTTTGAATATTCTTGTTCAAGGAATATGGCTGGTTTTGGTGAGGGTTTTTTTGTTTTGTTTTTTGGTGTGTGTTTTTTGGGGGGTTTTTTTGGGTGTTTGTTTGGTTGGTTGGTTTGGGTTTTTTTGGTTTTTTGTTTGTTTGTTTTTTCTGGGAAGAAGATAACTGGTTACTTATACACATACAATTACAGAATGTTAACCAGAGAGTCTCTCTGCTGCTTGATAGTGATTACTCCATCAGAACTGTAAGTAGATGGAATATAACAAATTAATTAAAAAATTAACATTGAAAATTTAAGCTAGTGATTGCAATTCATCAGTTAAACTATCACCAGTGCAAAGTGATTCAATTGGAACTACAGAGTCCTGGTATAACAGACTGCAAGTATCCTGAATGGGGCACTAACCAAAGGAAAATAATGTCCTCTCTGGAAGTTCAGCTTCAGAGTCCTGAACCAGCTTTTGGCCCATGGTCCTTTCTCTTCCTAAATAGAATTTTTGTTTAAAAACTTTGAATTTTCGTTAGGAACTCAGTGAAGCCCATTTGCCTTGTGCATGCAAGTTTCCTTGTGCAGGGCAAAACACAAAATAGGTAGTTTAGTATCTATGAAATGGCACATTGCTCTGTGCAATGTAAACAACAGATGATTGTAAGAAGATAATTGTGATCCATAGTGATGCTGTTCTTACTAGCCAGAGACAAGCATATTCATTAACCTTGAAAAAGCACTGCTAAATGACATCTTGAATTTGTCTGCCAATATGGTCTACAATTATCAAATCAATTGGCTTTACAGAAAATCAGTTCCTATTCTTCTACATGGCCCTTTTCTGTTGGCACTACCTGTGCAATTTTGGTCTTGCCAAATCCTTTGACGGGGGAGCTCCCTACATTTTACAAAGCCAGTATTTTCAGAAATATGGCTTGAAAACAAGAATCTCAAAAAAAGAAAATACTATTACAAAATAAAAACTTAGTTCAATATTCAGATGCGCAATTCCTAGCATCAGTTGCTATTTTGCATAGTTAATTTCTGTATATGAAGAATGAAAACTTCATTAATGACCTGGAAAATAATGAGGCTGAACAGAAAGGATTTGCACTTCCTAAACAGGCCAACTACAATTGTTTCTTAGAATGATAATTTTATACTTTCATGACAGCATGTACCGGTCTGCAGCTAATTAAACCTGTTACCATACATATGCATATATTTATTAAAAAATTAAATTCTGCATATATTTTACATATAAACTAATTAATCAGTAGACAATGAAAGTGAATACTATTCACTGTCTCATAGCAATGGATAACATTGCTGTTATTCAAGGAAATTAGTTATAATATCAGATAGTCATTACTGAAGTTACATGCTGCTATAAACATTCATCCATGAGTGAATCCTTAAATGCTTGTAATATATTTACTTACTCACTCTCTTGTTTGTTTAAAATTCTGTTTGATGTACAATATTGAGAAGACAATCATGAAACATATCCTTGTTATTTTAGTCATTGTCATTGGAGAAAGTTCAGATGAGGCAATACAATTCTTTTATTTTGTTCTGTAAATCCCAATCTCTGATCATTGATTTTATTTGAGCACTTTTGTTTGAGCATGATTTTTCTTCCTGATTAATCTTTGAACATCTTTTGAAAAGGAATTTAGCACTCATATTGAAATTTTTAAGCTTCCCTTGACTGCTGTCAGAAACCTGACTGCCCTTCATGGTGCTCAGTCAGCATTTTCAGATTCAGCACTTTCTGCCATTGATTGACAGAAGACACTTCTTCCCCAGTTACTGAGTCGGACACATCAGGGAGAGACAGACAGGCTGCAGGAGAAAATTTAATCAAGTAGAAGTAATTTGTAACAGATTTTAGTAAATCTAAATCTACTTAAGAGGAATATAAAACTTTAAAATACTGTGTAGTTGATAGCAGATATTTAGCACATAAATTTAAATGAGAGGGCACCTTTTTAAAAATGATCACACAGCTAACAAAACAAAACAAAAACAGTAAATCACAGGGACTGGATTTATTGTCATTATATTAAAAAATATCTTTGGTTTGCCATATTGTAACTAAGGATACCAACAGTGAATTTAGTACACAGTACACATTCTTCTCTTTGGGCATGGCTTTTAATAAATGAGTTAATGAATTTCATCCAGGTTTTAGCAGAAGCATGTTTCATTAAGCCAGAGGTACAACACAAAAATGTTGGTAAGAACCTGTGATAGAACTCTCTTCTCAATGTAAAGGATACATTTCATTGAAAAGATGAGTTCATGGTTTGCTAACCAACTCCCTAGGGAAAGTGAGAGGGAAAGAAAAGAGCCAGTGATGACTGCAGCTAAATTATTAGTGCCAAGCTGCTACAGTTCTGCAAACACCATCCCTTACCAGGACATTGGAAAAGAGTTTTTTGAGGGAAACCCTAAATTAAATTATATTATAAAACTTTAAAAAAATTGCAATTATCCACAAAATTGGTAAGAAAATAGCATTATACTTTTCTCACAAATATGCTTGGGAAAGGAAACTTCTCAGTCCTGTCTAATACGTACTATTAAATTGTATAATGTTCTGATTTTTTAGAGCAAAATATTTTCTTAAGTGTAAGAACAATGGGTCACATTTTTACAGTCATTGACAAACCTTTCCATGACTTTAGCATCAAGGAAAGCACTGAGAGAGATCAAGAGTTAAAACAAATTTATTTTTCTGTGAGAATGTTGGAAATACTGAGGTTTTTCTAATTTAGTAATGTTAAATTTTTGAAAGCTATTTCTGTTGTTCCATCTCCTCCCTATCCAAGATCAATACAGATTTCAGTACTGTTCTAATTTCATTAACATTTCTGCTGTAATACCTTGAGACCACAAGACAAGCAGTGAGTTTTTTGCAAAAAAATAAAGCCTCAGTTAATGCTTAATTTTCTGTAGATACTGGCTTGTTGACTGTATTTAGATTGACAATTGGCTTTAAGATAATACTTTCAGTTTTCAAATAGCTCTTAGCAGATATATGCATGTAGATCTGCCAAAGAATCTATATTTGTCTTGTTTTATGTTGGCAATATGACTCCCAATTATTTTTAAAATGTCCATTACAGCATGTTTCCAAAGGACTTTGAAATATGTTATCTATCTTCAAGGCAGTGTCTTTATAGACATGTTCAAGTTAATATTTTGGAAACTGCACAGAGAAAAAAGAAATTAACCCTTTGTGTTCTTCTAAAAATCCATATAGGACTCCTACTGAGAAAAGATTTTATGCTTGAAGTAAACCAGCAAAGAAGGGTTTGGTATAGTTTTACATTACAGACAAAAAAATAGCTTAGGCTAAATTGCCAGATTCTTTGTCTTTCAAATATCTAAAGTCTGCCAGATTCAGCATGAATGCAGAGATTTGTCTTCACTGAGAACTTTTCATGAGCAGGATTTAAGATTACAGAGGGTCAGATTCTATTGATCATATCTGAATTATTCTCAGTATTTTCCTGAGTCTATATGAAAAGCTTACTATCCATGTAAATTAATGTCAATGTTCCTGGAACATGTTCGGAATTACGTTTTCATAATCTTTCTACACTGGTAGATTATTTAGATGCTGTGAGTTATGTTCATCAACAAGTACAGCCTTGTCACTTTTCCAAGTGTGCTGCAGGGGTCCTTTGGGTAGCATGGTAGATTTCAGATGAAAAGTTGTTAAGAAAAAATACAACGAAGTAGAAAAACCCTCACGGTAATACAGATTCACTTCTTGTAAACACATTTGCATTAAAATGCACAATAAACTCAAACCACAATAGGCGTAAAATGCAACAAAATACTCAACAACAAAATCAATAAAAACAAACAAGCTAAGCAACAAAATGAGTAAACAACAATTACAGCATTTAACAAGCAGGCATAGATAGTCTGTTCCTAAGCTTTATATTAGGTAATGATAATCTGAGCTTTTGTATGCATTCATATTCCTGCCCCTTCCAATTTTGTGGCAGAAATTACATGACATTAAAATTTATATTGTGAGATAGCACTCACCATATGGATTTTTAAAAGTACAGTCACAGATAACCTTATTTTAGCTCTCTGAGATTTTATCTTTCCAAGTAAATGGACCAAAATCATGCCCATTTACTTCATAGAGACAGTTTCAGATGATGATTGCTCCAAATTAATCTCTTCTTCAAATCAGCTCATTAACTGTACTGTACCTCCCCCTCTGTATCAAATGTAACACACCATTTTTTAATCTTTATTATTTGAAACAGAGTAAAGTGTAAGAAGGGGTATTTTCCACAGGTGTGGAATCAGGATATACTGTTCATTTATATTAAATCCGGAGATGTAAGCCTGGTCTTTCCGAGGTGCCTTAGTAAAAACATTTTCATCAGTGTTACTTGCTTGTCCTTTGTCACAGCATCCTGTCCCTCCACTTCATAAAGCCATATGGTCCTACCAGTTTCTTAAGACACTGTCTGCTAACAGAGAAGAAGAAAAAAGATAGAGCTAAGTGCAAGAGTCATGGAGATAAATATCAAATAGATGTGCTTCATGTGACATAACAAGTTTCATATATTACTTTATTTCATGTTTTGTCATTAAATGACTTTGACATACATAAAGTAAAGCTTGTATAAGTAATTTAGATTTATTATTTTCACCTTTAGTGCCTAGTTATACAAACTTGATTAGACAGACTGGATAGGAAAATGTAGATTTATCTTTCAGCTAATAAAAAAATGTGATGAACTGTTAAAAAAGTGCAGTGGTTGGTACCAGGAATTGCAGTGGATACAGAATTAGTTTTCCATTTTCTGTATTTAAAAGTTTTGTTCAAAATTCAACTTGATTTATTCCATTCACATCTACATGTTAACATATTTTACTGGTATTGCATTAAAATAACAGTGTTTTATAACCTGTTGGAAATATTCAGACTGCATCACTTTACCTACAAGGTCTTAAGAAATTACCCATAAAAGGCCACTGTTTGTGGCCTGATTATTGATCCCAATGACATGAAAGTAAAACTTACCTAAAGGGACATTTATCAATGTGATCAGTGACAGTGGTTTCCTATGACATCATGCTGTGAATGTTTCTTTGAGAAAAAACACAAACTGACGTGACAGATTTGCTTAGATACCTTTATAATACCTTTGCACTCTATCTTGCACTTTTGTTTTCAGTGAGAAATACTTTCTGTTATTTTCATGGTACTTTGTTACAATATTAGTCAATAGTTTTCCATTCTTGAATTTTTTCCATTTTTGTATTAGTTGTTTTTCTTCCTCAAACTGGGAAAATGAAGATACATAAATTGTTACATTTTTTTTGATTTTTCACTACTCTTACAGTTTATTACGATCCCTTTGAATTCTGAATTTGACCTTCAGAATTGTTCCAACTCTCCCCAGCTTGCTATTAGAAATGAACATTGTGTTCTCTTTCTTTGTCAAGTTTGGTAAATAACGACTGAATAAAAACAGCTTGACAATCAGTAGGAATATGGGGCTGTGTATTAACTACATAAATTGTTTATTTGGCATGTATCTGGTATTGCATATCAAGGATGTTTCTGATTTCATATTGATTTATATGATAGAATTATAGACTGGTTTGGGATGGAACTTAAATATCTTCTAGTTCCAAACACCTGCCGGGGCAGGGACACCTTCCACTAGACCAGATTGCTCAGAGCCCATCCAGCCTGGGATGGGGCAGCCACAGCTCCTCGGGGACACCTGCTTTTTCCAGTTTAAAGCCATCCCCCCTTGTCCTATCACAACAAGAGCTTGTAAAAAGTCCCTCTCCAGATTCAAATACTGGATAGCTGCTATAAGGTCTCTCTGGTCCCTTCTCTGTCTCTTCCCTGTGATCATTTTGGGGCCCTCCTCTTGACTTTCTCCATCAGGTCCATGTCCTTCTCATGCTGGGGGCCACAGAACAACAAGCATATATTCAAGATGTGCTATTATGTCAGCATCAAGATGTGTTTACGACTGCAAACACTGCAGCAGTGAAACAATATTAAAATATTTTCAGAAGTTCAGTGGGAACTTATAAATTAGCTAGGCATTATGTCTTTGATTTATGTGGGTTTTTAAATGTTTGAATAACAAAATAATGCTACGGTTAGCCTTAAATTCTTTTTAAAAGCCTTTTATTGCTACTTATATGCTTCTTTAAGTAGTGAGCTGTCAAAAGCACAGCAGTTTGTGTCTTGTCATAAATTTGATATGGTTTAGGTAAAAATTGTCATGTTAAGAATTAAGAATGCTTTTATTCTCCATGTGTTTCAAACAACTTTACTGTAAGAACTGCAGATTTGGATTTAAAATTATTTTTATGGAATTGACATTGTAGTTTAGGGAATTTTTGTACATATTTTTCCTGTCATATAAAGGACATCCATGTTCAGCAGCAACAGAGTCATAAACACATAAAGTAAGATCTACACAAAAAATCTGCACAATGTCCTAACATTGCTGCTGAGTTTAGGAGTTTGTGTCTAAACTTTCCCCAGGCAGATGTGTTTTGAAGATGAACTTAAAAATAACATCTTTATCTGAAAAAACAAGAGGATTTACTAAGGGTTATCATAACATCTTAATATCATAAACAGTGATCAGACAACAAGTATTTTTAAAAGGTAAACAAGTAATTTTAAAAGGTCATATTTCCTGTGAAAATAGGCTGTCTCAGTCTTAAAATTGTCTGGTAAGAAAAGACTGACTTGAGATATAAGTCACGTGGGGCGTTTACCTGTCATTTTTTCTTCCTAAATTACATGGGCAGGCTCAGAAAATAGCAACCCTTTCCTGATATATAATACAGTTCAACCAGTTACTACTTGAAACTTGCTTTTTTCTTAAAGAAACTTCTAGGTTTTCTTTTTGTTAAGTCAGAAGACAGTAGATGATATTGATGAAGAGATAAAAGGACATGTCCTCTGAATTGTTAACAGGCTCTTTGTTCATCATTGTTTTAGTCAGACTACAGCAATATTTAGTGAATCCAGCATGAACCCATGCTTAAGCACATAAATTATTACGATGAGAAAGTTCACTTAACTTACTGAACTAACATACAAGTTAAACTTATTTTAAGATGCCTCTAAAAATATGGGTTCAGAAATATTTTAGAAGTTAAAAACAAATAGTCCTTCGGCTAGAGATAGTTTATGAGAACTGAAGTTAAAGGACAGTTTTATTCTCAAAGTTGTCAGATTGTCGTAATCAGATCCATTGTTTAAAAATCTAAACAAAACAAACAAAACATCCCTCAAAAATCTTTTGACTAGAGTCACTGGGGTGCCCCCAAAATAAATGCTTTATCTTTATGTATTTTGTTGAAATGGAATAACAAATATTATAGAGGGATAATTAATTCAATAATGAATGTTCAATAGTTAATATTCATTATTGATTCCAAGTTATAACGCAAAGGTTTGTAGTAATACAGTTACTAATTAAATTCTAAATAATAATTTCAACCTTGTAACATTTAAAAAATAATTAGGGAAATCATCACTAAACAACCTACATTTTAGTTATGATCCTAGTTTTCACTAAATTCAGAAATGATTCTTGTGTGGCCATAAACCTCTGCAAATTTGACCTGAGATTTCAGCTGAAATTTTCCAGGTTTATGTATATTTAAATATTTCATTTTAAGAATAAATTATCCTTGCACTGGATAACATTGTAATTATCCATAATCTTTTGAAGTTAATCTAAAATCCTTAAAATAGAACTACTTTAAGTCCAATTTAAAGTAAATCTTAGATTAATAATCTGCATTTCAAGGGAAAAAAACCCTGAAGCACTGTGTCTATCTCTTGTTTCAGTATATATATTTTTGGAGTGATTAATTGAGGATATATTCTTGGAAGATATGATATTTTATATGCAGTATTACATTTTAAACACTTCTAGTATGGTACAAGTATGAAAGCTTAAAACCACTGTGGAGCTTCTCTTTGCCATTGTAATTGATACCAGAGTAATCTTTTCAATTCAAAAGGATTTTTTTTCAGGGAAAAATATAATCAGAAAATGATTTGAGTTGGGGGAACCTCTGAAGATAATCTAGTCCAAAAAACCCAGGTTCATCAACAGCAGGTTGTACAGGAACATGTCTAGGTGGGTTTTGAATATCTCCAGAGGAGATTACTCAGCCTCACTGGGCACTCTGCTCCAGTGTTCTGTCAGCTGCAAAATAAAGAAATTTTTCTCTCATATGTATTCAGATTCGGGTTTCAGTTTGTGTTCGTTGTCTTTTGTCTGTCACTGAGCACCAACATGGGTCTGGTCTGGTCTTCTTGACACCTACCCCTAAGTTATTTGTATGCATTGATAAGTTATTCTCCTTTACCTATTCCAAGGGTTTTTAAAAAATTGCAGCATTTTTTAGCACCTATAAATAGTGAAAAGAAAACCCTAATTGCAGCATTATTCTGCTGATGTCTATTTTATAACTTCTACCACAACAAAATCTCCATTTCTTCCCTTTCAGTCACACTTCTAAAAATCTCAGACTTATGTTTATTTTTGTAATAAGAATTTATGTTCTGCTGTTAAGACTAGAGTAAGGACACTCATTACATCTTAGTTTCCAGCTGCAAAAAACCCACTATAATTATCATTGTGTGCAGATCTCTCTGGTCCTCCAAGGGTTTTCCTTTAACGTGGTTGAAGTACATTGCATTTAATGAATACCCTAGTCTTTCAGAATGTCATCTAAGATGGATTTAATGCAAGTTGTAGGCTTGCATTTGGTTATTCAAATAGCTTTTTATGTTGTGCTGATACACTTCATGGAACAGCAGAACGAGACTCCTATAAAGGCAGGATTATTCTGTTGCATTGCTTATGCCAGTTATCACAGTCAAAACCTGATACATAAGTTTAGTATCTGCAATTTTATAACATTATTTAAAATCCCTGTTCTCTTCAGCATATTTAAGCTTTGGAAACTTGGTGCAATCATTTTATTTCATGGAATAGTAGATATTACTGTGGAAATATACAGCACAGATTCTTCTGTGTATTGTATTCTTATGTGTGCACCCTAGAAAGTTCTAGCTTAACATTTATGTTTGCTCTAAATATTATATTTCTATAAAGGAAAAGAAAGTTGCCAGTGCAATGTTGCCTAAGGGCATTGGAGTCATTGAGAGCTATTTTTATCACATGGAAAATATTTTTTAAAGCTCTAGAAGTTGTACAACAGATTAAAAGGAAAAAAGAAAGAAAAAAAAAGGAGCACAAATGCACCTAGGTCCAACGCTGTGATTTTGAGTCTTCTTTAGAGAGTGTATAACTTCTATCTTAATTAACTTTTCTTATTTTAAGTTCATTTGTTCTCCCCCTGCTTATAAATACTCCTCTGAAGACTTTGTGTAGCATTTTCCAAAATTCTTGATAAATGCTGGTAGGAAAAGATAGCATAGCATTTCTCTGATAACATAAATCTTTTCTGTACTTCATTAAATCAAGAGGCTTAAATTAACACAAGTTACAAAAGCCCATATACTTGGTTTTGTTTTATATGTTTTGTATTTCTCAATGTTAAATATCCACTGATAAAGAACAACTCTGCTTTTTGACAATATACTGGGAGCTGAAAATCTTGTGATCAACAAATAGATAAAGTCAAGCAATTATAATGATACTTTCAAGGTCTACATTTTTTTTTTGCGTGGTTCTGAACAATTTTCTATAGATGTGGCTATAGGAGTGGAGAACAGAGTGCCAACTGGAAAAACTGATACTACTCTTTGAACTACTGTGGGTTAGTAGTCACCTGCCTACTCTCCTGCTCTGCTTATCTATTCCAAACCTGCTTAGATTTACAGAGGGAAGATAATGTCATATGGAATTATAATAACTGCTGATCACTAAATCCAATGACCAGAATAGTTGTCATCACTATAAAAAATAATTGGTGATGTACATAATGGTGAACTTCTGGTCTGAAAAACTGCAGATTCAATTTGGTCTGATGGTTGGAGTTAAGTATGAAACTATTCCAAGGAAATCATTAAAACATTCTAAAAAGAATTTGCAAAAATTCCCCTGAGAAATTGAGTGGCTGTGGAAGAATTCTTAATGGAAAAATGTTTTAGTGCCTGAAAAATTCTAGCTATTTTCCTCCAGAAAAGAGCTATTTTTTGTTGAAAAAAATGATCTATCAACTTTCTTATCTGAACATTCTTTAAATAATTGCCTTAAGAATTCTACTTAATTATTTCTTCTTTGCCTTTAATTATCAAGAAAGGCTGGTAATACTTGAAGAAGAACACTTAGGTGTGAGAAAGACCCAAGTATGTGAAAATATACTTACTCATGTGATATACTGAATATGGGTAATATGGGTAATTGTGCATGTACACAGCTGGTTTGACTTGCACGCACAAAGGCATTAGAAATAGATGGTGTTCATGTACACCTCAGATACTTGCAGATGTCTCTTCACTTCCGAAATGGATGTTTCAGTTCAGTTATTATAACATATAAGCAAAATATCGAATACTTTCTATTATCAAAATATTGGATTAATTTGGTGAGACTCTGTATTGCAACTGTGATCACAAAGAAGCAGACCAGCAACTTAATCATTTGTCTAGAAGAGCAGCATTTTGTTTATCATGTATATTTTGTATTTTTAAACGACTTGGTAATTCCTTCTATTAAGGCATTGTAAAGAGTGCTTATTTTTTCTTTCTTTTGGAAGTTTTTTGCATCCTCCATAAAACAGTCAGTTTGTATAAAGAAACACACACAACTGAGTAGCAGTTCCATGAGCCAGTCTGCTTTCAAAATACTTTAATTCAAAAAATCAAATGTACTAACTGCCGAGTCTTTTTGAAAGAGACTATGAAAAATATACAGTTTGATTCTAGCACAGACCTATCTTTTCCTGTGCTTCATTTTATTTTTTAAATAATGGTCTATTGAGGATTGCTGAAGGAATGCACTTTAAATTTACCAATGCCTACCTCAGTGCCAGGGAGAAAATCCATGAGGATTTTTTGTGCTGTTATTGGATTCTCTCAGTGGTGCTATACCCAAGCAGTTGCAATGCAAACACATGCAACAACAACAACAACAACAACAACAAATATATATGTGTATCTGGAGTGACCTTAGTTAAAATTTATGATTTCATTCTCAATGTGAGTAGTCCTAAGTACATGAAAGAAAAACATTTCCTTATTTTGCATGTATCTGTGGAAAAATAATTGCGCAAATTAGTTTCCTGCAATTCTTGTTAATTCTTTGGTGTGAAAGATCCTGTTTTCACTGTGTGGTTTGCAAAGTCCACAGTGAGCATGTATGCCCAACCCTTCAAGATGCTATTGCAAAATGAATTATTTAACACTGAGAAGAAATTTGTTGGTTGTTAAGAAGAGTTTATAATCATAGTGTATTTAAGAGGAACAATTCCTAATCTTCCTTGCTACAACTCAAAGGTTTTAATTTTGTTTTAAGATAGGGTCTTCATGTGGAAAAATGACAGGACAGTTAAAGAAAGTGTATGGGCCTGTTTCACTGAAATGTAATTGAACCTAAGTTGAAGTGAAATAGTAACTTTAGAATTAGTGCTGAGAATAGAGATTAGATGTTGAGCTTAAGTGATACCATTTTATGCAATGTTTTGAGTTCTATCTGGAACAGTCCTAACAGATCTTTCCAAACTAAATTTTTGTCTCTTTTATTATTGCATCATTTCATGTCTCACTTCTATTGCTTATATTTTCCTGATTTTGTATTTCTGTTTCACAGAGCTGAGGTTTTACATGCTATATTGTATTCATTAAAACTAATTAAGCATCAAATAATGACTTTTAGATCATCATTATTTATTAGATGAAGTGTTAACATACAACTCTGAAACCACTTGAAGTGATTGATTTGGCTGCCATGGAAAGAAAAAATTTAAATAAAACTGAACAGAGAACAATACATTTTCTCTGAATATTTGTGTTACTTAGGGAGGAAGCAATGTTCTGTACACATCACTCAGTGGAAGACTTCCAGTAGTGAAAAAAGATTTAACTGTATTGCAAAGATATCTAATGCAATGAAGGCAGAATGAGAGGTTTTCTTAAATCTGTCAGTATATTGATTTATTACACACACTCTGTAAAGTGCATAAGAATAGATCCTCAGCAAGAGCGATTTATCAAAGCTCATTGTCATGGGATATCAATCTTTAGAAGCAGCGTAGGAATTCTGGTTTCAATTATTGTTTTCTGAAATTTTTATGCTAATCTCTGACAACTTTAATCTCACTTCTCTCAAATTTGAAGTGAGATCCAAGTCTTCAAATTGGACATTTATCCTTAGCAACGCAGTTCCTATGAAAATGAAAAAGGTGGGATTCTGGATCATATGTCACAACCCAGCTTTCACTGTAAAGGTCAATCAGACCCTGATTATCCTGTGTGCTGTGCCACAGGATAAGTCAAGCTGCCTCTGAGAGCTTCTATCAGATGGAGCCTGCTGCATTCTAGTGTGTCAGACAACTTACTGCCTTTGAGGAAACTCATTTTGTGAATTGCATACACTTAAATGCCTTAGAAATATGGGAGCAAACCCCCCTGTGTTTCTGTCTGCAGAATAAAGGAAATATCTGTCCTGAGCTTCCTGAATGCTTGAGAATCCCTCAGGCCCAAGATAAATACGAGTGATCCCACTGAGGGTCCAATTTAGTAAGGTACCTCAACATTACTGTGTTAGGAGCAGGTTCCACATCAGACGTACCAGCTGGTGCAAAAATAGCTAAACTGCAGTGGTAAGGTCCTATATTTCATGAACTTGGAGTTACAGTAAAAAGTTTTGTCACTGCTCTTGGTGGTTTTCTTATGTTACAGCTTTGTGAGCATTGTTAATATTTATCTAGTCTTTGCATAATGACCTCTTAGGAAAATATCCAGGCAGAAACCTGACTTATAAAGTGACTAAGTGATGGAAAGGAACAGTGTTCATGACATATCCTTGTTCTTAGAAATTCCATAATAATTTCTTGTAGTCAACTTCCTGATCAGCATAGTTGATTCATTTAAACTTTGGTTTAGTGCCATAAAAAACCTTCAGTGACCCTCAGCATTTAATTCACGATTTCACATAAATCAAGATTTCTAAAACTATTTCCCATATAATAATCAGCAATTATTTTGTTGTGAACAGCTAGAGGTGACAGTACCCTCCTGATCTGCCTGGGGGTATGCTACTGACATTTAAAAATAAATTCCCATATACATAAGTATGAAAATAGACTACAAAAAATCATCACATTATGAATTTGTGTAGTACCACTCATCTTCAGATATACAAAAGATGCACCAAAATGCTTAAGCATATATGTATCTTTTAAGTTTGTCACAACTATAATAAAGAATATAATTTAACTCTTCTGTAGTTTCACTCTGGAGTTTGCATAAACTTCTAATTAAGCAAGTGCCTAAGCACTTTGCTGGATCTTGGCCTAAGAGCTTAATGATTATTTTACACTATAATGACATGTCCAGTACGAAGGGAAACAAAACCTCTGTCTATAGGATTCATTTGCCATGAAAAAGTCTGTCGGTATGTTGCATGATAATCAGTTCAGTTCAATGTACAGTAAATTGGATCATTATTATTAATTTTCTCATCTCCCAAGCAATTCATGAACCATTTTTAGAATTTCAACAGTTCATGAATCAGACAAAAATGAATTAAATAAGAACCCAGCCCACAATGGGATGATGAGTCAGAGTTCTTTTCTGTATCAGTGTCAACCAAAGTAAATCTGAAATCTAATGAGGATTGGCACTGTGGCAGAAAAGGCCATAATGAACATGAAACAATATGTTGAATTTACATGTTAAGACTTTTTGTTGATTTTGGCAATTTCACTGAAGATTATGTGAAAAATCCATAAACATCTGGATGAGAGGAGTGGGGGGCTATCACTTTATATTAAAATGATGGAGTTTATATTGGGATACAATACTATAAATGGAAGAGGAAAGTAGTTTCTTGCACAGCTGTTTCCAATTTTGCTAATCTATATTTCAGGCCAAATTCACGATGGAATTAAACCACAAATTTACATTGATATGTATGTGTCTGAATTAAAGATACAGGGAAAAAATCTTTTGAAGATCACTAAATCTCAGTAATACTTTGGAGGTATTTAGTCAGCTTTATTTTCAGAAGACAAAATTAGCACATACAGCTGCTATTTGTGGGCCTGTAGCTTTTGAAAGTGAAAGACTAAGTTTACAAAAGGACATATGCACATTTTTAGGCCCTTAAACACGGGTGCAAAAAATACTGTTTAGAATGAAGGCTTACGTTTCAGTCTGAGATCAAAAAGTTTTGCTCTTAAGGTTCCATGTAAACATTTCAACTTGAAGATGCTGAGTACCTACAAATTTTAATAGTAGTTTTTAACAACAGATTCTTATATATATACATGTATACATACCGTAGGATTCAGCAATGGCTCTATTCTAAACACATGAGAGTATGTGTCTGCATTTTTTTGTAAAACGCTAACCAATGAATAGCCTATTTTTAAGTTTTGTCCGACTTTGGGAAACAAATCGAACTCATAGGCAAAACCAATATGTGTTCTGCTTCAGTAAAAAGGACAGAGCGAAGAGATCAGAGGCAGAGAATAGTGTCTGACAAAAAGTCCTGACGAAGCTCCTAAAACTTCTGCTGTTTGTGTACAATTAACAATTTCCTTGTTAAGATTTCCAATTTAGTATGGATAATTAGGGGTAAATTAAAGCTATTTTATAACAACAACAAAAAAGGGGATACAGAGGGCCTCCTATTGCACTGCAGTAGACAGAATGACAAAGATTTCAGTGGTGGGATTAGTTTTGCAGCACTTGTCAAAGACAGTGCCAGAGTGAATGTCTCACGCCTCGAACAGCCTTGGAATGGCGGTGCCTGCTGCTGGGAGGGCAGGTGCACTGTGGGAGCTGTCAATCATGGCACTGGGGAGTATCCCAGCTTCTGATTGGCCAATGACTGGCAGTCCCACCCAGGGGGCGGGCCCAGGCAGGGCCAAGGGGTTAAAAGGGGTGACCTGGATGTGACCACCGCTGGCGCCCGTGTCTGCTCTGGGACTGCAGTTGGGAGCCTGGGCTTGTTGCTATAGGTGTGTTTTACTGTACTTCTTTTCTCTCTTCTTGCCTTAATCCTCTTTTCATGGAACTTTTTGGGTAACATAACGTCTTAATGTTTTAAAGACTTCTAGGTTGGATTGGCTAAGTTTATGCTAAGTTAATACAAAGTAAATGCTGAGTAATGCTATAATAAGTGTTTTGTATTGAATTCCATGTTGTATTTTGTCCTTTACCAAAGTTTCTTGATTTTCTGTATTTTTTGCCAGTAAACTTCTGTGTGAAATTCCTCTCTTGAGATTATCTAGTGTGGATTTCTTCTTTGTGCTAAAACAGAAAAATGTAACCTTGAGTTTAACCCCAGGATTCAAGGATCTGGGGTGTACTAGACAGTAAAGACAGTATACATTGTTTAGGCCAAATGGTAAATGTGAAAGTGTGGTGGTTTAACACCAGCCAGAAATTTAACTGATGACCATTCCAAAAATTGGAAATTTCTCGGTGCAAGAAATAGAAGTATCATTTTTAATCAAAAAGGAAATTTGGAGGGAAGTTACCACAATTTTAGGGCAGCTAATAACTTTTGAATTTTGTGTACAGCTATTTACTGTTAAAAAAAAAAGAAAGACAAATTTGTTACTATAGAAACTACTACATAACATAATTTACATGCTATTTGGAAGAGATAGTCGTTCTTAACAGAGATACTATCTAGCATGTTGTTGGAATTGTAAAGTTTATAGGTTTATATCTCTAAAACCAGAATGTCAACAACAGATTACCATGGATTTTAAGTAAAGGACATTGCTTAACTGAATGAAATAATGGCAAACTATTTTTGAAGCTGGAAACTGTCATATATTTTTCTCTAAACCTCTTAAATCATTTCCATTTAGAAACACTGTGTTCTAATTGATTATACTCTAGGGCCTAAGCTTTATTTTAAAATGAAATAAAGAATAGCTGCTCTTCTGTTCCTAATGAGTTCTGATAGCTTTATGATCTCAAGCTTTAAAGGATGATCTAAAAAAAGAATAAGCTGGGAAATAAATTTAGTAAAATAATAATTTTCTGAATGCAAGAGATCTACAAGGAATTGAATTGTTTATAAAGAGCTAATACCAAACTCAAGAAGCAAGAAGACAAATTTTAAAAAGTTTATGGTATTAGAGAAGCATGACATTTTCTTAATGCCAAAGTAGCATTCCTCAGAAACTGGGAATCTGACCCAAAAGAAGTAGTATCTGCATAAGTGATAAGGCTGAAATGCATCAGAGGTAATAAGGAAACCTGAAAAACTTACAGTCTGGTTAGAATTTTAGTAATTTTTAAATTGTTTCAGATCCTGTATCTGAGCCTAGTCTTAACTGCCAGCTGTCACCCATATTGCCAGGTCAGTATGTTTTTCTACTATCACAGCTAGCCATCTTTCTCTGACCATTCCTGAAAATAGTAATGTCATTAAATAGTTGGAATAATGCTACTCATTAGCAAAACAGAACTTGTTGAAATAATTTGCTGCCATTTTAGGACAATTACAGTGAATGAAAAGAACACCTTAACATATTTCATCTACTCAGTGAAGAATGACTAGAAAAAAAACACATCTAAAGATGGTCAGTGAGATTCATTAGGTGGAAAAGGTTGGGACTGACACTCAGGTTGCAAATCAAAAGACTCAGGTTTTGTTGGTATGGAGAAGCTTTCTTTCTAAGTTTTTCTCCTGAGAGAATGTGTCTCCATTTTATTTTTCATAACCTTGGTGAATTGTTTGAAAACCATCTCTTACAAAATAAGTTTCCTCTGCAGAAGTATTTTAAATAAGCATGACTGATATTGTTCCTCAGATGTGTGTGTCTTTAATAAGTTGAACTCAGTGATCCTGATGAGTCCCTTCCAACTAAACAGATTCTGTAAGTGTATGGTTCCCAAATGTCTGTGGAGGTTCAGGCTTGAAGTGATTTTATCCTTGCAGCAGGGACACACAGGAAGGAGGCCCTTCATTGTTATCTTTGCTACCATTATTTCCTTAAGTTACAGTGAAGCCAATATTCCTCCCCTCCTTTTTTCAGCCTTTATTATGCCATTCTAGTGATGATGTGCTTATGCACTGTCGTTACTTCTCAAGCTCTCATTTTCTATTCAGCTTTGTCTGATGGATAATGCAGAAGCATATGGAAATGCAGAAGAACATGGCCAGAAGAGAAGGCTGACTAAACAGTGGATAAAACATTGAACAATGTTGTGGCTGAACATGTATTATGCACACAGCTTCAGTACTTGCTATTATATCTTTATATACCTTCACCCCTCAAGAAAATCCCAAAAATTTATTTTTTGGGATATGTAGTTGAAGGAGTTCAGCCTTTAATAGATCTCTTGCAGGAACAAAATGACATTTCCCCTCACTCAACTTCTACATTATAGTATCAGAAAAAGTGTGTGAAACTATTGTGTAAATTGTAATGATAACAATACTGCAACAAATTGGGGCAAAAACATATATTCAAATTTTTATGACATCCTTCTGTGTACTCTCTCCTTTAGATGGTGAGGTTTACATAAATATCTTTAAAAATCTGCCTGTTGTTATTCTGCAAGTTAACAAATCTGTGTAGCTATTATATTCTAGAATATGTTTTAAATATTTGTTAGCCAATTACAGCAAAGTCTTTCATTCAAATTCAATGAAGTTTAGTAGGTCTGTAAATATACATATGTTTTCTGTAAATTTTTTTGTATATGGGTGTCTTAAACCTCATAGTGTGTGCATACATTGGGGTAGGTGTCACAAAAAACAAAATGCTGGTTTTAAAAGCATCCTCTATAATGGGCATGTTATTTTTGTTTCAAGTCAGCTAGATGATCCCAGTTTGTAGGCATTTTTGACAAGCAGCTGACACCTTCTCTAAACATTTGAACCATAGATGTGATATTCAAAAGCTAAATATGTCTGGATGGTCCTCAGATCTCAGCTGGGAAATTTAGGATCCCAGATCTGAGTGTAAATCTCAGGATGCATCTTAACTCAGGTTTGGACAGGATGTTCATATATTCCATGCCTTCTTTGTCATTTACAGACTCCAGGTGAATGAGCAGTTACATGTTGACTCTTGTCCCAGAATTTAAATATAGCCTAAGTGAACTCTTAGTTACTATAGACAAGAGGGCTGTGCAACTTCTTGCTAAATGGGTTGTAGTTGCAAGACAAGAAAAAAATGAGAAATGCTTGCAAAAGAGCAGGTTTGCTTTGCTCAGCACCAGGGTGCACAACTGCCTACATCTGAACCATGAATAGAATATACACTGTGCTCATGTAAAAAACTTTGGGCTAAACAGTTCATGGAATTAAGACACAATGTCCATGCTTTTGTTCATGTGTGCACCTCTGAAATTCTATGTAGTAGTTATTATATTGCTGCTGTGGAGGCTCATTTCCCTCATTTCCCTACTCATTTGATCAGAGCAGTGGGTAAATATGAACTACCTTTTTACCTTTATGAGGAGTCAATTGCACCTTTCATTCTGCTTATATTTTTGAAAAGGCATTAGAGTCCTGATAAAGATTTCAGGTTGGGGCTTTGTTGACACATTTGTTACTGGACCTGGCACTCACCAGTGCAGATGAGCTCATGAAAGGAGTTTAGATTGTGGCAGCCTGGGATGATGTGACCATGCCCTGGATGAGTTTGTGATCTGAAGAAGTGTGGCCTGGTGAGGAGCAAAGTCAAGACTCTAAAATTTGTGAGGCTAAATTTCAGCTGTTTAAGGAGATGGTGAATGAGATCCCCTGGGTGACTGTCCTTATGAACAAAGGGGCTGACCAGAGATGGCAACTCTTTAAGGACACTTTTCTTAGAGCACAAGAGCTCTTCATCCTCATGTGCAGGAAATCAAGCACGGCAGGCTGGGAACCAGAATGGTTGAGCAGGGATGTGCTCCTTAAATTGAGGAGTAAGAAAGAAATGCACAGCCAGTGGGAGCAGGGACAAGTGACCTGGGGAGCGGACAGGGATACTGTTCAAAAATGTGAGGATGAGATCAGGAAAACCAAGGTGAAGCTAGAACAGGACTTGGCAATGGATGCGAAGAATAACAGGAAGGGATTCTGTAAGTACATAGGTCAGATAAGAAAGGACAAGTAGAGTGTATCCCCCTCAGAAGCAAGAAGGGTGAATTGATGGCAGTGGAGAAGGCTGAGGTACTCTGAGCTCTTTGCCTCACTCAGTTCTTCACCAGCAGTGAGGCTTCCCACTTGTCTCAAGTCCCTGATTTTCTGGATGAGTATGTAGGGAGTGGAAGCCTTGCCACTATAAGCAAAGAGCAGCTTCTGAACCAGTGATGAAGCTAAGTAGCCATGAGTCCATGGTACTTGATGACGTTCATCCCAGGATCCTGAGGGAACTGGGTTATGTTTTTGCCAAGGCACTCTTATCATATTTGAAACTTTAAGATGGTCAGGTGAAGTCCCTGGTGACTGAAAAAAGGGAAACATCACTCACATTTTTAAAAAGAGGAGAAGGGAAGTTCTGAGGAATTTCAGACTCTCTGGTGAGCCTTACCTGTGCCTGGGAAGGTCTTGGAGCAGATCCTCCTAACAAGTATGCTAAGTCACATAAAAGACAAGGAGGTAATCTGAGGCAGACAGCATTGTTTTACTGAGGGCAAATTGTACCTGACCAATCTAGTGACCTTCTGTGATGGAGTGACTACAGCAGGCATCAGGGGAAGACTGACAGATGTCATTTATTTAGACTTCTGTAATGCCTTCAGTGCAGTCCCACATGACACCCTTTTCTCCAAATTACAGAGACATGGATTGTTCAGTGGTTAAAGAGTGGGCTGAGTGGACGCAACCAGAGTTGTGTACAATGTCTCTATGTCCAGGTGGAGGCCTGTGATGAGTGTTGTTCCTCAGGGCTCTGTCTTGGGACTGGTGATCAATATTTTCATCAACAATATAGACAGTGAGATCATCGAGGGCACCTTCAGCACATTTGCAGGTGGCACAAAGCTGAGAAGTGCAGTCGACACAACAAAAAAAGGTGTGGCCAACAGGTCGAGAGAGGGGATTTTACCCCTCTCCTCATGAGACCTCCACTGGAGTACTGCATTCACATCTGGAACACTCAATACAAGAAAGATGGGAACCTGTTGCAGCAGGTCCAGAGGGCCATGAAGATGACTGAGGGTTGGAGTACGTCCTGCAGATACAAGCTGAGACAACAGACGTTCAGACTGGAAAAGGGAAGGCTTCATGGAGATTTCTTTACAGCCTTCCAATTATCGTAAGGGGGCTTATAGAAAGGAGGGACAGGGAGGGACTTTTTATACAGGCAGAGAGTGACAGAACAAGGCGTAATTGTTTTAACCTGAAAGAAGGCTTACTTAGATGTTAGTAAGAAATTCTTTATTTTGAAGGTCTTGAAGCACTGGCACAGATTTCCCAGAGAAGTTATAAATGCCCATCCCTGGAAGTGTTCAAAGCCATGTTGGATGGGGCTTTGAGCAAGCTGATCTAGTGCGTGGCATCCTTGCCCATTCCAGAGAGATTGGAACTAGATGACATTTTGGGTCCTTTCCAACCCTAACTGTTCTATGATTCTATTATTCTACATTTGTTCAGTCATATTGACTTATTAATGGAAGGTTAACTCTTAACTAGCTTTCTAGGTGAATTAGATGATGGATTTTGTAGCAAGTTGCTTTTATTTTGATTAAATTATTATTTGAATATTTATTTGGAGTAAATTATTATGATTAAGCCATCTTCCGAATGAAATTGCCTGAATAAACACTTTTGTATGTAATATATAGCATTTTGATCTCATATTATGTATGTCCTATTTGTTGATTTCAGATTATTGCAATAAATCAGCTTTTTTAGAAATAGGCACAAATCCAGCATATCCTCATTAGATTACAATAATTTTGTAGAATGACATTTAAATCACGTTTTCATTAAAACTACTTTTTACTCATTTAATTTCTTTTAATTCAAAAATGAAAAAAAGGCCTTCCATCTGTTCTTTTCTGTTTGCTTTCTTCTTTAAAACAATTTTGCCCTTCTGTTTTGCCAAAAATAGTTGTACTTAACTAACTAAAGTATGATTCTACTGTGCAACTCACCACATCTCTCATGAAATTGTTTACTGTTCTTGCTGTTATTATCAAGCTATAAAGAAACCTTTGAGTTCAGTGTTTTCTGCACTCCTAACATAGGTGTTGTTTTGCACATTTCAGGTACCATGTCTTGTTAATGAAAACTAGATCAGATTTTAACAGCACAGAAAACAACACCATTTTTAATATTATTACATTACTTATAATTAATAAAAGCTCCATTCATTATTTTACACTATTTCAATAATACTTTTTTTCTTCAAAACACAACTTCCTGTAATGAGCAAGCTATCTTAATGCTAATAGAATCATTAAAGGGTAAAACATAATAATCTTAATCCCAAAGTCCATGAGGTTTTTTTCTATTAAATCTAATTGTGAATAGTAATTAAAGATTCACAGAAGCAATTGTAAACTCAATAAAATTTTTTGTTGAGAAAGAAAAATCTTCTAGTTACATTTCTTGTTGATATCTGTTTTCAAAACTAGATGTAATTTTATTTATTAAAGCAGAGATTATAAAGGTAGTGGTAGATATGATGAATTTTGATAAAGTGATCTTGAAAAACTGAAGACTTTTTCTATTTCTTAATAATAATAATAAACCTGTTAAAATATGGTGGTCTAAACAAAATCCTAAAAAAATGATTAAATGAGCAGTTGAAAAACTTATGTAAACAGTAGTCGTTAAAGGTTAGGCAAACTCCTAGGACACTTCATGAGGTTGCCATTACAAATCATTCCACAGTCCTGTCCAACTTTGTACTTTCATGGACAATTTGGGTGATGGGATAGGAAAGATGCAAATTTTCAAGTTACACAAAGCTATGAGGGTCTGCAAACCTGTCAGAAGTCAAGAGGCAAATTTGAAATGCACCTAAAATAGTGATAAGTCATTCAAAATAAATAATTGCAATCAAATTAAGAGAAATGTGAGGTTTTTATTTTGGAAAATTCAATTCCTTAAGTGCAAAATTAAGATTACTGGTGTACTGGTATTTTTGTGGAGGAGGATCTAGGGATGCTGAGTACATCATCCTGCTGTGATGGAAAATAACTTTCATAATGGGCTGCACAAATGAAAATATTTTATTTAAACACTGTTATATTTTGAAAATATTTTCTCTCTTCAGTTCAAATGATACCTTGAGCTGAAAAGGAAAAAGACAAGGAAAAAGAATAATAACTTGAGCACTACCACTACGTGCTACTTATACAGTAATTTTTGAAGGACATGGGTATGCTCAATCTAGAGACAAAATCAGAAATAACAGGCCACTTAAATATTCAAAGTTCTTGAAACCCCTGGGGAGGAAGCATAGTTTTTTATGTTTATTCAGGATAAGATTAGAAGAACTTGGGCTGAAATAGCCTGAATAAGCTTAAAAAGTCATATATTAAGAAAAAAATCCTTTACGTTTAGGAAAGTAATGCATTCAATAAGGTTATTTAGAGAAATTGTGAAATACTTGTTGAACATTTTTAGACAGCACAAACACATACAAAATGTGAAGGATGCTTGAAGTCATATTATTACGGGCAAGACAATCTCTTCAGGGTACTTTCCTCTCTGTAGAATTCTCAGAATTTCTATTCACATGGAAAACTCATAAGTTCAAGTCATAAAAATAGACTCAGAGCCTTAAAAACTACTCTGATTTTTTGCTGTTGAAAAACATAGGACATAAAACATGATCTTTGAGGGATTCTGTATTATTGTCCATTTTACCTCTTTTTAGGTTTTATCATTTTAACTGGAACAGGAGCCAAGATTAAGGATTACTACTACCCTATGTACAATTCTAAAGTGAGTAAGCCAGGTGAGATACATAAGTATTTTCTGATGCATAAATAAATAACATGGTGAAAAGAGAACTTAAAAAATTAATAGAAAAATATACACTAATTTCTGAAGCAATTGCATGCCTATTATCTACTACTGAATACTGATTTTGAAGATCTCTGCTGACAAATGGTCTTCACTCTAGTGATCCGGGTTAAGAAATACCTTGGTATTTCTCCATACTCTGAAAGTTCTGAAGCTGTGCTGAGTCAGTATTCTCAAGTCATTAAACCAGAATGCTGAAAAGGATTCAGAACTCAAATTGCAAGAACTACAGTAAATCTGATGGAGAGTGGTCATCTTGTTAATATTTGTTTTTTTGCTCATTTCTAAAATATGTTTGCAGCTATTTCAGATACACACCACCTGGAAATTATAGCTGGTATTAACTTTAGTTCCTAGAATTCTGTGCTCTGGATGTTGTGTTGAAACATCTTCAAGTGCTACCAGCATATTAGCATAATGTGTATTTTCTTTACTATTGCATAGCATTCACTCATTCTCTTTAAATATCAAGAACTGGGCTTGTGTGAATTTGTGTGTATGTATTTATTAATTCTGAGCATATTAAAATGCATATGTAGTATACCTGTGTGTGTGTGTGTGTGTGAATATAGTCCCCAGGATCACCTTATCACCTTTGGAGGCTAAATAGACACTGTAAATGGAAAAGGATTTTTTCTGTTGAGACTGAATGTATGTTGTAGTATTCCAAAAGGAAGATAATATCTTTCGTATGGAAATCTTTAATATTGACAATATATATTTTTAAATTTTACTTCATTGTTGAGATATGTAAATCAGATCAGCAACCTTTTGAAAGGAAAGCCGTCCCCAGGAAGGCTACTTTTGTTCACCATACAGCAATATTAACAGAGTTACATTTTCTAAACTCTAATTGTTCAGAGGAATTACCCAGATGACTTGAAACTGATCACTGAACACTTGGTTTTGCAGTATGAGTGGGAGTCACAGAATCACAGAATCACAGAATGATTTAGGTTGGAAAATACTTCCAAGATCATCAAGTCCATCCTTTGACTGATTGCCACCTTGCCAAATAAACCATAGCACCAACTGTCCCATCGAGTCATTTCTTGAACACTCTCAGGGATGGTGACTCCATCACCTTCCAGGGTTGTCAGTTCCAATGGGATGTCCAACCAAAACCTCCCCGGGTGCAGCTTGAGGCTGTTTCCCCCTGTCCTGTCGTCAGTTGCTTAGGACAAGAGGCTGCCCTCCACATTGCTACAATCTCCTTTCAGATAGTTATGGAGAGCAAAGGTTTCCTCCCAAGCCTCCTTTTCTTCAAGCTCCCTCAGCCATTCCTCATATGACTTACTCTCCAGACCATACCCCAGCTCCACTGACCTTCCTTGGACATGATCATGTCTCAAGGTCTTTCTTGTAGTGAGTGGCCCAGAACTGGACACAGCACTTCAAGGTGTGGCCTTATCAGTGCCAAGTACAGGAACAATCTCTGCCCTGGTCCTGCTGGCCACACTATTGCTAATATAGAGCAGGATGCCATTGTCCTTCTTGGGCATGGGCTGACTCGTGTTCAGTAAGTAAAGGAATGAGGGAGTAATCATTATGCATTGAAATTTGCATTCAGGTTCTAAAATAGCAGATTTTCAAATGTGCTGAATAAAACGCCTTAATTATCAAAATGGCATACAATTAAAAATTGTACAATGCTCACCTCTAACATATTTGAATTTCTGTTACTCTGGGTCTGCCAAAGGTATAGGTAGATGCAACTGTGCTATTCTGCCCATGTAATAAATCTCAAGTCTGTGGCGGGCATCTGGGAGATTATATTAACATTTTGCTGTTACAGGAAATTGACTACAATTACATCAGAGAGTGTGTGGAACTGATTTTATTAAAGTAGATTTTTATGGAGAAACAGAGAAAAAATCCACAAGACTGGCATTTTCCTTTTTTAAAAATGTATGTCATGGTACTGTATGCTGTATCCTATTCTTGAACTTTGGCTGATTGAACAGTATATATTAAAATTCTGTTTACATCTGGAGTAAGGTGAGACAGCTGCACAACCTTCATATGCTTCACTGAGAACTAAATTTGACTCTCCAAATTCTGCAAGCATTATATGCAAAAAAAGTACCTGGAAAAGTGTATTGACCATACTTAATAAATGATTTCTAATTTTTCATTTCTTGGCAATATAAATGTTAGAAACCATATTCTTTCCAATCACAAATAGAGAAATTGTGAATAGATCCAAGGAGAAAAGATGTAACCCAACTAACATCACTTGATACTGTAATTTTAAACTGTATCTGCAACAGCTTAAGAGTTTATACAAGCTATCTAAACCTGGAAAAGGCAAGAATTATAGTATTTTTGCAGTGCTTTTTACTTTCAAATTGACCTATAAACACAGCAGATACATTTTCCCTATAAGCTTAGTTTCAAATGTTATACAATGACATTCATGCTTTTGTTTCAGAGTCCTGTATGTGACTAATATAGGGACACAACTTTTATTCACCAAATTTAGTCATCATAGAATACCTTAGATTGGAAGCGACCCATACGGATCATTGAGTTCAACTCTCTGTTCTTGCAAGACCATTTCCTAATGCCCAGTCTGAACTTTCCCTTATGCTATGTCATTTCATTTCCTCCTGTTCTACGACAGGTCACCAGGAGATCAGCACCTACCCCTTAAGGAAGATGTAGAATGTGATGAGGGTACCCCTCAGTCTTGTAAACAAAACGTGGAAATATTCATAAATGTCCTGGCTTTTAAAGCAAAAAATTCACTATTATATGAAATTCAGGCAATGAGTAACTTTTAAAGACCAAACCTCTTCTTTTTTGGATTTCTTTAAGGCATCTTGATTTCAGAAAGGTCAGGATCAGTCCATTTATTACCTATCAATCATATATCCAGTATGTTTGTGTGCACAACTTCCTAGGCAAATTTTCAGTCTACTAAAAATTACACCGCAGTGATTGCAGAGAGATTTTAAATTCGTAGTTTGGACTTCTAAAACTATTTTCAAATGCATCGTGTTTTTCTTAATTTTTATATTTCTCTTGATTGTTACAAAGGACATTACACAGCCTGCTCTAAGGGTTTGTACATTGCATCAAAGAAGGTGGGGAATGTATGATGTATATTAGCTTCAGAAGCACATCTGTGAGCTCAGATTGGATGAAAGGTCATAAACACAATGAATGTTGCTAGGTAACAGTGCCTTTTAGTCAATTTAGTTGTGAAAATGAAAGGGGTTTTTTGTACAAAGATAGCCTATTTGGATAGTGCAGTGAACAGTCACTTTATTTTGATCTTCAGAGCTGTAATTTCAAAATAACAAACCTTTTCCCTTGAGAAAAAAAAACCCCAACACATTTTCTCTATTTACAATGTACTTTAGTGGAAAACATTGAAAGTCATGATAAAAATGAAAGTTGAGGGAGAGGAAATTATGATTCTTCTTTATTAATGAAAGAATAATTTTTGTTACTTGTAGTGGCTTTTCAATTGAGATGGAAAAATATTAATCATTAAGGAGCAAAGGTATATCTATTGAAACACTGTAAAACCTAGAGCAGCACAAAAAGAATAATAAAACAATGAACCTGTTCTTTAAAAACATTTTCTTTTAAACCAAGCACTCTTCATGAAAGCTATTACTCCACTTTTGAGGAGTCTTGACTCTTATATTCTCTAAAATTATTAACTCAAACAAAAAAAATTATCACTAATATAGCTGGACTGAAAGTTTACGTTAGTAAATTGAATGGATGATCCAATACTTGATTACCAAACAGGTTCACCAAGGATGTGGGCTCCAAGCCTGACAAGAGTTTGAGAAGCATTTGGACAACTCAGGCACATGATGTGATTCTTGGGGATGATCCTTTTCAGGACCAGGAGTTGGACTCGATGATTCTGATGGGTCCTTCCCAATTCAGCATATTCCATGATTCTATAATATTCTAAATTAAGCCAGTGTAGTTATACCAATATATGGATCTTCTTCTTACCTGATTAACTGAAAAAGCTATTATTGTCTAAAATTTTGGACAGTAGAATTGTGTCTCTGTTACCTGCATAGTTAGTGGCACATTTGCCATGTCACCTCACCTTGATTTGAAGAGCTTCTGCAGAGTCCAGATCCTTTGCAAGCTGCAGCTACAACTCCCTCTGCTTGTTTTACTAACTGCTTCTTCAACTGCTGGTTAGAGTCTGCTTCTATTATCATCTCACATTTTTAACAAAAATACACTTTTATATTTCAAAGGTTGCTATTTATTTTAATCCTTGCAATATCACTAGGCATTGACATAGATAGAGAAACGCCTGCACTCTGCATCATCCCAGCCAAGAGTTCTAATAACATCTGTTAGTTTAATTCTAGAACACATAAATAAATTATGCTTGTCAACTTACTGTGACTTTTTCACCCGATGATAGACTTGTAACTGCAGTTAATTTTCTTCAAAATGATTGAACATTTTGGAAAATATGTATTTGGAAAGTGTTTGAAAGGAAGTAGATATATATTATGCTTCTACATCATTGGTGATACACAGTGGTATAGTATTCTGATTCCTTGCTGCCCACACCACCCTAGCTGCACTGCTGACGCTGATTCTGTCTGACAATGTTATGAAATCTATTCATTAGCTGTTGAAGTGAAAGAAGATATTTCAGATTTTTCTAAAATCAGGATGATGCAGGGCTGAATAGGTGCCCAGTGAAGCTGCATGCATTTCATTCTCTTGTTACCAACATATTGGGTAATGTAGGAAAACTTTTTTAAATGGAAATTGATTTGACCAAGAGTGAGATACTAGCTCAAACAAATTGGAGTAAGATAGTAATATCTCATCTCAGTCCCACCAAGAATCCAGGGATCTAAGACATATGGCAATTAGTTCTGGTTTTCCAAATTGGTTTTGTGTTATCGATGAATTCTACAATTTGTAGCCACTTACTAAAATAAAAAATAAGTTTCAGCATGATAAAACCTTTTTCTGCTTATTTGTGGTTTTAGAGTTGCTTAGTGTAAAAACAGTCCTTTTAGAACTGTATGAGTTGAAAGTAATCTGAATATGTGATATAAATGTAATCTGATTTTCAATACCACAAAAATTTGGTTTTTTGGTTGAAGTTTGAGATATTGGAGTCAACAAACCTAATGTTGTTATAAGTTAGAGTATCAGTGATACTGTTTTGTGCTTTATTATATCAATTGCACAGCTATCTTCTCTTTAGTGAGGTTAGATCATGTAGCTAAATTTGTCTGCATAATTATTTTTATCACTTATAATGCTCAAACTCAATAATTTAATTCAGAACCTTATTTCAACTATGGAATTTTATAATTAAAATATTCTATTTGATTTCTGTATCATGTTCCATTAAAAGCTCTTACTCAGAAAATTATTGAATTAAAAGTATTATATGATGTTAACAAATGTATCAAAGTATCTCTTAGATTGAGAGGAGTATAAACTAAGGCCATAAAGAATTTTCTTCATAAACTGAAGAATATTCTTCATAATATGACATTCTACTCAAAATAAGACATAGCATTACCCTGGATGAATTCTTACTGCAAGTGCAGTGACTATGGTTAGATTTGTGAGTTTCAGAGAGAAGCTTTCTCCCTATCTCAAAATGCTCTGAGCATGAGAATTAGCTGTTCTAAAGGCTGGTTATCTTTACTGCTACTCTTTCAGTTACAGTTGTTTTACATATAGAGGTAACACAGTCTACTTACTTCTCTTTGCTATTCTTTTCTGTATACATCCAAGTATAATTTCATGGGCTCCTGTAGATGTATGGCAAAGTTACTATTCACATTGTGTTCTAATCCTCATGGCACTCTTTTCATCATGCCAGGAAAAGTGTTTGTGCAGATGTGCAGTAATCTGGAATGGGAAACTGAGCTGGCAGAGGAGCAGTCAATGGGAAAAAGACAAGTGTTGGGGAAAGAGAAGGAAGAATGAAAAAGTGGCAAGATAGGGAATGCTTTACCACTTCAGCGCAGATTTAAGTTAATAGTGAACTGTAAGCTTAACTTCATCATTGCAGTGCAATACAATGAAAGTTTACACTCAGATGACTTTTTTATTCTGATTCTTGCCAGCCTTTGTAAAATTCAGTGCATTTGAAGTGAAAGATCCTCCCTCATAGAAGTGGATGGTATCATATGCCGTAGCAGTATTTTAGATCCTAGGGAGTATTTAGTTGTGCAAACACTGGTGACTCTGGATCAACAAATGGATAAACAGAAGTTTCATTAAAAATATACTGAATTCAACAAAATGCTTTTTGCCTTAAATTTCAAAACCATATTTTTTTTTTAATAATGAGGTGCCATTAAGGTTAAATACAGGAAAGCATTTTATTACCAAAGCTGTTTGCTTTCTCATTTATCCAATAGGCAATGCTTCAATATTTACTACATGGATGTACC